>NW_027271760.1:0-350000 GCF_040938485.1 Diadema antillarum | reverse complement strand
CATGAAATTCTTATTTGCTGCTGATGTAAGAATTGCGATGTCGTCTGTCATATATGCTGTAAGACAAAGTAGTGTCAGTGCCACCGTGAATTGATGTACCCGATAGCGTATGCTAGCTGGTCTTTATATCTTAGCGGAGGTTCATTTGCATAGATGAAGAGAGTGGCAGCGCAGATGGTAATCATCTTGGACCGGGGAAGGGGAAGGAAGGGGGGGGGGGGGTGAAGAAAGTCGCTTGCTGTATGGAGCAGAGCAGGCGGCAGGTTGTTGTTTCTTTCCATGACTTATAGGTGGTGATGATCCTGAGATGCAGATGTCGACTGCTGGAAAACTTGATCCCTTAAACGTTTCTCCGCCATTACCCTGCGAGAGCAATCAACAACCATCCGATAGGTGACAGGGAAACTCATCGTGGCTGTCTGCCTGTGATAGATTGGGGCACCCTGTTTTCTTTCAGTCCAAGGAGAACGCGTTTCATGATATCTTATATGAGTGGGAGTATTTTTTTCTCCAATATTTGAAAATTCGAAATGTCATATCTGTCACAATCAGTACCAGTTGCAGTTATATCTTTAGAGATGGTTTTGATACGTACAGGTGTTACGTAAACATGCAAATGAGGAGAAAAAATATGGCGATCAGATTTAGACGGGATTGACACATTTACACTCCTCTATTGCTTACTACAAGCTTAAAGCTCACTATAGCTGTATGCCAGTGCAGCCATCTGAAAGAAGAAATACGGATTAGCACACAAACAGACAGTTTGTTGCTAATCTAGATCAGATATCGTCATTCTAAAAGTCGGTACCTTGATATTGGTGTAATGTTAAGAAATCACTCCCTTCTTTTTTTCTTTTTTTTTAATAGAGGTGTGCATATCCTTCTCCCTATATGACCTAGAGAAAACGAACCGCTCCACTGGAAGAGCGGAATCCCGGATTATGTGTCTACCAATGCCCCAGAGCAAAACGACTTACGAAACAAAACCTGACGTAGGTTGTGAACGTCTTCCCACTGCGGCGACCTATGTTTTTGAACCTCTGTACTAGTTTCGTGAAATATCATACAACTTTTTGTAAAAAAGTCATTTAGCGCTAAAACGTCAGCCAGATTTTAGATCAAACTCACTGCACATCTAGTTCTTAGATGTACGTCTGCTGCCACCTGCCTTGGATGAACAAATTAACTTCCAAATAGATTTGGTCGAGTGCATTATCTCTATGCTACGTAACTATTTCCAACAAAAAGTTGCTAGACAAAATGTTAGACTTTGGATGTGATGGCGAGCTTTGCAAGTTTGGTTTACTCTCCTCGAGTTGCGTGAATGATTTCTATAGGCCAAAAATACCCCTTTCCCGTTGTAGAAGTAACCTGGAAGGGGGTAAATACTAAAAAGTTGGAATCGTTCCTTAACACTGACTCTCACCAAAAGCAATTCCATCCATCTGCTAATTAAAAATTTGAATGCAAAATCAGATAAACGCTCTGCATCTTTACAGTTTTTAGATGAGATCTTCATCAAACAAGAGAAACATTTGATCTTTCTCTCGTTACATAACAAGAAATAGTTATATGTTCTAAGATATCTTTAGTATTATCACATTTATATTTCAATCATATTCTTTGTTCTTCATCAGATTTCATTTATCAAATATTTCAAGTTGATAAAAAAAGGACATGTCGGTTTATACATTTAAACTCTTCAAATACTCGAAGAATTTTTATGTTTTGAATCAGTTTACATGCATTAGCCCGTTGCGATGTCGAGCGTCATTGGGCAAGCGGGTTGGTTGTCGGAAACGATTACCTCTTTGATGAGGTAGGCACAGACTTTGAATATTATGTTAATACGGTCAAGACTGCATTTACCATTGCCGCGAGCACAGTGACGTTGTTCTGTGGACCAGCATTTTGTATAGGACTAAAGAATATGTCATTGAGAACTGGTGATGGTTCGAAGAAGGGTGTTCTAGATCGGAAGGCAAAGTCGGGAATAGATTTACGATATTGGCCATCTATAGTATATCATCTATCTGTATGCATGGTACAAGACGTTGGTTGCAGGTTGCCTCAGCTCACTAATTTCGCAAGTGAGTTATTTGGAAGGCTTCCCGTCATGTCTTTTTTTTAACGATACCTTCTCTTCCCCGCACCCATGTATACCCACATGTTTCATAAGGTTATAGTATAATTAGATTGTTAGCGGGACGTTTTGCCGGCGTTGATGATGGCTTTTAAATCATAATTATGTCTCGTCAGATGTTTATATAACGATTTAGATGTTTCAATGTTTCTTTTTCTATTTTTCTTCTTCTTTGTTTTCAGCGTAGCGATTTCTTTGAAGAATAAAGCTCTATGTAGTTTATACTCTTTAAATTCTCCATATTCCCCATCGCGACAACTGAAATAGTGAACGTTTATCACATGGGTTTGACATCACGAGGCAGCAATCAACGCACATTTTTAAAAAAACAAACCTCAATGGACCCAAGTCTCTACAGGGAGTGTGAGGAGAGATGCAAAAGACTCGAGGATAAAGTGGAAAACATCTCTGTCGTTGTTTAATTTCTATTACTCTCCCTGGGAGGACAATTCTGGCCGCTTAACGGTGAATTCCAGAGGCACCCTTAGTGATGTCTATTTTCCATCTTGAGGTCGAGAGCACTCCAGCCTCTTCGAGGACCGTCAGCAGGCCGCGATACCCACGCTGGTACTCGGGACCGTCTTATTAAAACGACAAGTGTTTTCCTACTCTGTGATGTGTGTGTGTTGGGAGGGGGGGGGGCGACTAGTTTTCGTACCCTGCAAGGGGGAGGGGGCATGCGTTACAAAGTTTGCATCGCGCTGTGGACCAAGATCTAATGGAGATATCGACACCCTTGGCGATAATGAAGTCAGCAATCAGTGAGATAGCGACTTAACAAGTATAAACATATTTCACGCGTTCATCGTGTCGTATTTTTTTTTATTCATCTGATTGCCCCCCCCCCGTTATCATTTTGTGCTACCAGTCTGTAATAATATCATAAAGTCAAACAGACAAAGGACAGACACACAGATATAGACGTGATAGACATACAGATTATTGAGCTATGATTTAGAGAACGCATGTGTTATTACTCGAGAGGAAAACAGACATTAAAACTCATTGACATCAACTAGATGACACTGGGATATTTTACTAAGTTCGGATGTGTCGTATTATATCATATTATCGTGTCGTATAGCTGTCAATTACCTAGTAGTAATAAAGTGGCTGGTTTACATTGTCACTAAATGTTCCCATCCATTTCCAGTGTGTCATATTATTTCTGCGTCCTTTGGTGTAGATTGTGCTAGTCTGTGCTAGAAGTGTGTTTTTATTAAGTGCCGTAAACACAAAAAGAATCTTTTAATAGCCTGTATATCTACATACTTACATTCAAATAAGTGTTCCGCATATCTGATTAGATTGTATTTTCACATTCAATCAGCAGAGAGTAGACATACAAACTTAATGAACATTGGGTGTGCAATGAAAAGTTATATACTTCTCTGCATGTAAAGCATACAATGTTTATATATCATTAACATTATTATTGTTATTATTGTCATTATTATCATTATATGAATGCAAAAAATGTATCGTATATGTATATAGAAATGGGGATACATCATGGACTGCTTTAGTATATTTCGATGGTTCACAAACGGATATCTGAAAAGGGGACAAATCAATTGGCCAATCAATAAGGAAAGACATATTCAGAAGGGCAAAATTTTCATTCTAACATGAACGACACCCTGCTCTCTCGCTCATACAACCGTGTGTTTTCCTTCGCTTTCGTCTTTTTGTGTGTATGTATATGTATTGTTTTTATATCGCAAAACTTATACATGGATAAAAAATGCAAAACATGAGAAAAGAAAGTATATGAATAACAGAATGAATAGAAATTTGATTTAATAAACAAACCTGTAATCCGATCATCCAGCCCCTCTACCAAGTAACCAGTCACCGTCCATCAGGTGCTTCTCAAGGAAATTCAAAACGTATTTTCCGAACTTCCGGGGGTATTCTGCCTGTACACCCTCCCCTCGTTTCTCAGATGGCGAAATCGTAGACTTTTGCTGACGTAGAGACGAGATATGAATACAGTCACTTGTTTATCATTCACCGTCGAGTCTTTCCCAGTCTGAGTCTCGAAATAAAAATGGAAAAAAAAAAACCGAAAACAAATCAAGCCTTTAAAAAGCATCTTGGAAATTACATCCCCATCTGAAGCAATTTGCAGATCTTGGGTCTCAGTGCATTTTTGCGAACCTCACCTGATGTAGGCCGGTTGACGTCAGTCGCGGTCTTTAGGTTAAACATTTGCATCACATACTTGGTCTTCAACTTGTGAGTCTCTATGTATCGCAGCAGTATTTTCATATTTATTTTTTGTATCGTTCTTATATTAGGCATTGCAAATATATCACGATGGCATTTTCCTGTGTCACTACTCACCTTATCTTTATTCTTTTATTTTTTTTTTTGTGAAACGGGGAGAGTAAGAAGGAAAAAACGATTGAATCACGACAAAGGTTAGTAGTTGGACGTCATGTTAAGTCATTTTGGAACTTTTTATTGAACGATCATTATTCTTTGTAACATCTCCACACTGATTAAAGTCATCGTCCTTGTTTGCTTTCAAACAAGCAAGCATACAATTGGAGACAGTGCAGGTCGAAGTCATTCCCAGTTTGGGTTTTTGTTTTTGCATTTGTTTTTGTTTTTGTTATGTTGTTGTTGCTGTTGTTTTTTTGGGTGTTTTTACTCACAGATGTCACGTTGCTCTTTCTCTTGTGTGTGATATCAAAGTTTATGATATTTGATATGTGTTTTTTAACATAATGCTAATGCAAATAAGTTAAATGATTAATCAGTATAGAGGATACAATAATTAAAAGGAATGTAATACGCAGGAAGCGTTTGGTGTGTACGTATGAATTTTCTGAGTATCTGTTTTGGTAGTGATTTGTCGCTCTCTATTTGATTCTAGTTTAGTCTACACAGTGTCTACATGGTCTACACTGTTAGAACGCTGTGTAAAATTTCGTTGTTTAAAATATTGTTGTTTAAAATTCTAAACAATGTTGTTTAAATATCAAAAATTGGAGCTTGATTGCCTTAAACAGCGGTTGTTTAAAAACAATTCGGAATGATTGTCCAAACAATTAAACATCGTTGTTTAGAAATTGATGGGCAAAAGTCATGTGATAGTTATGAACCAATCAGCGGGCTTGCATGTATATCCTTCGTTTCATCCGATCGCCGCCGGTCGGGCGGCCACCGCGCCTCACACATACACGTACATCACACGTACGTTTATGTACGTATGTATAGCTATGGCCTGGACCGCGGCTATTCATCATGATGGACGGCGGTGACGATGACTGCAATGCAGCTATATGGAGTCACAAACATTCTCAGCAAATGGGGTCTAGCTGTAGAAGAACTTTGCCAGTCATTCCAAGGTATTTATTTATTTAACTGATATAGTTACATCGCTTCATGCCCATCTGTAATTTGCATGATGTATGAAGCTAGTCACGGCTCACGCTTTGGGTTCTTGGCCGGGCTGCGCTACGCCTCGCCTTCATACATGTAACGTTAGATCTATGCAAACTGGCACGTTAAGTTAGGTCGTCTGTACCGGTACGTAGGGTTGGGGGTACCACGTATCGACACCCTAAGGATCTGTAGCTTGTTTATTCTAAAAATATAATACAAATCCGCCTAATTCTTACCTCAAATATGCCATAAATACTGCAGTTTTGAATGTCGTGACCGTCTCGTTGATTATGAATCTCCGTTTTAAAATAGCGCAATTTTAGTGCGTGCGTTCCGTTTTCTTCGCGCAGCTAAAAAGGGAACCTTGCGATCGACACCCCCTCTCCTCCATAGGTATACACGTGAATTTCACAGCATAGGTATACACGTGAATTTCACAGGCCATAGGTAATACACGTGAATTTCACAGCCATGCGTCGTTACTGATCGGATGTGTAATTTTTAGCTTGGTTTGTTTGAGTTTGATTTTCGTTTCTTCGTTTTTATTGTTTTTATAGCTAATGACACTTAATCCCGCGCGTACTTTTTTGTTCTATACGCAAACAGCCATGATACGCAGGGTGTCGATGGGAAGGTGCCCTGTCGATAGGTGGTGCCCCAACCATACATTATGTTTTTCAACCAACTCGTGCTTGTATAAACACTTGCATAATTCAATCCTTACATACATTTTCAAAACTTCACATAAAATACGAATTTCTTTTACAAAAACTAATCATCTAAATCAGCGTACGGAATATTCCGTTGACACAGTACAGTAGCCTATTCGTTGTACAGTATTCTAAGTTGTAACAGTAAGACTATACAGGCACCGTATCACATCATGCACAATATAGGCGCAGTGTCCGAGTTCGATGATGTAGAAATCTAACAAGTTAGTTAGGCATAGGGTCTAACGTGACGGTTAGGGCCTAGCTAGGCAATGCTAGGGCCTAGTCTAGTCAAGGGCTAGGGCCTATATTTTAGACTGCTAGTGCTAACTTAGCCCGACCAGACGCTGATACGCTGTCGCGACGTACCATGTACAGCGACTGGGCTGTGTATAGACCCTAGTTAGTGCTAACTAAGTTCAATTACACAATGACCTGTCTCGATCATTTCCTACCTCATAATTTAGAACTTTTATGGTAGGCTGTATGATAGCCCTACTACATCGACCACCCTCTTGTATAATAAACCGACCGTGTATTAATTGGCGCACTGAACGCTTAGTGCGCACTTCACTGCACGCAAAGCACATAAAAATGGATTGGCTTTGACTGTCGATGAGGATGGTGTGGGAAAACGCGAAAATTCACCGTTCATTAACAAAGTTAATGGTTTTAATCAAGGACAAAATTTCGAATGAATATTTTCACCGAATCGTAATGTAATGTCTATGGAAGTTTCTAAAAAGCTTCGTACAACACGGTGTTCAATACAACTCGGTTTGCGTACATTGTCAATGCAAAAACAGCGGTCATCTCATTAAGGAGCGTTACCGCGGGGAGCTGAAACGAGGCCACGCAAGTTCGACGGCGATATTTTTGCACTGCAACTTTGAATCGATGAGGGAACAAAGGCATTTGATAGCCTAGCTCTGGATTTTCTCAATCACGTAGGTCAAGTTTTTTGCATGAATTTCAGTGTTAAATATTCTTATCAAGCAAATAAACATTAGGCGGTCGATGAGTAGTAGGTCCAACCGTACAACCAAAATCTGCTGTAAACATAACGAACCCCCTAAAATCCAATACTAAAGTGCAAGTTAAGTTCTGCTACTTTTGCTGGAGCAATTCATTCTTTACTGAGCATCATTGCCATCAATGATGCTCGATGAATTAAGGTCTACGTAAGCTTCCAGTAGAAAAAAGGCCTAGAACCCCTATAGAAAATGAAGATAAAGACAGAAAACAGATTGTGGTGTTTTTAACGCACAATATAGTCTATGCACCACACGTAAACTTAATGCCTGTAGTAATAATATACCACCTTAGTAGAGTTCTATTTGTTTCGTGTAGGTAGGTGGTTTGGGACCAATTTTTGGCACTTTTGTCACTTTCGAATAAGTTTCTATGCAAAGATTAGGAGCTTTCTTCTCACTGTCAAGATTTCCATGCCAAATGAAGCACATTGTGCAAATTCACACAAACTTGTGAGAAAAATGTTTATAGAATGAACATTTTTGCAGAAGCTAATGATCATGCATAATTCACTCCGTCATTTATGTTTTTGTTATTAACTTGAGTATTATATTTTTTTCCATTTGGTTTATAGCATTCTTTCTGGGCCACCCTTAATATGATTACAAATGCAATCTTGTTCAATAATTTGTACAGATCAAGCAAGACTTCAGCCAGGAGATCATGGCTGAAGACAGGATGTTTGCAGCATGGCCATGTATGCTGACAAAGTACTCTAGTATGGGGAATCAAGATGTCCATCGTAGCAAACGCTGCTTATTCGTCACACGGGTGACACCGATGGCCTTTCCCAAGGTACAGTATTGCTCTGTGTAGAGATTCTAATCTACAGCCCCAGTACCACCCTTTCCTTTTTTGCATTTGAGTTGAGGTGAATTTATTAACAGCATTAACAAAATACTTACAGTACGTACATGACTATAAAAAAAAAAAAAAAATTGTTAGACCGAGAAATTCATTCAATGCATGTTAATTAATTTCTAAGACTTTCGCAAAAACCTGCAAAAACTGAAGTGGATCTGTAATTTCAAAGCCAATATCAAAGAGATCATCCGGGCTCTTGATGACTCTGCTTTGTCCATCATTCAACTTGCATGTCATGTTCCCGTATTTGGTTTTGTTGCCGATTCGACATCATGAGCTTCCTTGGCATTTATCATGCACTGATCGAGTGACACATTGCATGCCTTTAGATCTTCATTGATGTACACACTTTTCATGTTCTCTTTTCCTTTCAGACTAGAATGCCCAGAATACAGTTTGTTCCTTTTGTTTGCAATAAAGTGGACTTTGATCTGCCTGCTCTTTCCTTCTTGCCTTTTCCCCAAGATGATGACAAGATCATGAAGATGAGATGTCCTCTTTCCAAATGTCTAAGCCAACTTCCTTGGCAACATTTGACTCGCCCTCAGTAAGCTCTTCCTCTGTCTCCTCAGCCCCCTCTGGCAGGCCAGTCAGGCAGAGATTGTCCCTCCTTAGCTCATGTTGGACCTCGTCCTGCTGGAACTGAATCCTCAAGATGACATGTGGATTCAGAACATCTTTAATTGTGCTCATACAAGCTTCTTTCGCTCCTTGTATCACATGCGGTAGTGCAGCTTTAATGACTGTAACTACAGCTTGGACAATTATTTGGGAGAGGCTGTCTCCTGCCCCTCTCTCACATTATAGCACCCCACGGCCACACAGTTCATGTACACTGAAACTTCTGGACGGTTTGTCCTTGCCTCCTTCATCTACCATTCCCCTTTTCTTCTCCACTGCCTGATCAACTCACATGATAATCAAGCTTTTGTCATTATAGGATAACATTATAAACAGAGAAGTCTTTTATGAACTATTAAAGTTTTTGCTTTCTTTTTCCTACTACTTGGAATAAAAATCACTGGACCTTGAACGTCCCTTGCTCTTGCTAATCTAATTAAGATATATGCATATTAACTGATCTTGCTTTATGCAATGCCAGAATATGACATGAACCTCCTGCAAAAGCCCAAATGTCATTCATATTGCAATAGTCTTTGTTAAGCACTTTACAGTAGTGCAAGATTATTCTTATTAAGGCACTGGCTGTCAACACCATTCAACTTTCTTTCATCCAAGTTCATGGTAACTCTGATTGCTACTTTGTAGAATAGCACAATGATTATTACAGCATTATAATTCTAATGCTTGGCCTTACAAGTTTGGCTCTACTCATCCACAATTACTTGCCCGTCTTGGTAGTAAATGCCGTTGCCAGAATCAGTCCCTCATTCAAAAAATTTGTAGTATTTTCTACAATACCCTCCAAACAACTTTAAAACAGCCCCCCCCCCTCACAGTTAGTAATCCTGGTTGCAATCAAGTACAATATAAGTACATAAGCTAGCATCTGAATATGATCTGATACTTGTCAGCATTTCTCTTTATCAGCCTTGATTGTGTTAATATTTTTAAAGGGTATATTTGTACTTATCATCCAGAATACTCCCCCTGTGTCATACATTTTGCTCCACAGAGGAAAAAGAGACGCTTGCATTCAGCATGCTGCCGCTAGTTTGCCGAGGCTGGACTGCGAGGGTGTGGGGCAAGTGCTCCTTTCAGGAGTCGTTGGAGTTATTCTACGACTTTCAACCTGTAAGTACCTAACTGTTTGGAGGCTAATCTTCTAAAACAAGTGATGTGTTGCCCTCTTATTAAAATGATGAGATGGACTTTGACATTGCAATACAAAATATAAAAATCATCAAGCTGTGGTCCATAGTTACAGAAATTCCCAGTTTATGCTGTTTCATTTGTTAGTTTAGTCCATGGATTCTACATATTTATGCAAATTTACTATGTTGCTAATGTATGCTGTGAATCACAATAATTTTTTTTAATGAAAAAAAAATCTTATATTACATAGTCAACATACATATTTACTTTATTTTGTGTTTGACTGCTCTATCACACACTTGTCCAATATCAATATGTCCTTTTCATTTTGATAAAAAGGGGAAAAAATTCGCATGAAAAGCAAAATTGGTCCCAAATGTCGCCAACAAGGAATATTCCATTCATCAATAAATATTGCACTTGACCTATGGTATCATTATATTCAGCAAGATGCTGGAAATATATCACATACCACTCATATACATCCAATGTGATACAGGGTGTCTCCCCCCCCCCCATACCAAAAAGAAAAAAAGACCTTGCATACTCCTTAATGTTCCTACAATGTAAGTGGACAAAATTGTTATACTACTAGTATTGGAAAGAGTAACTTACCCAAAATAATGAAATGCAATTCAGAAGTAGTTTTTGTTTGATAATACTTTTTGCCTGGGCTTGCCAGCAACAAAATTAATTGCCTTTCAGAAGTTCCCATATGCCACACAGTTGAAAATTCATTCAGCCAGGTCATGGTTAGCCCTTGCAAGAATAGAAAATGTAATACATGGATGTTATATACTATATAAAATACCCAATTTAGGGTATATGTTTGCAAATGAAATGTTGCAGAATTTGGCCAGGCACTTTATTATGAACTCTACCTTGAACATTGGAGAGGTGTGGGAAATATATCTGTTCTGATGGACTTCATTATACCAATGCCTCAACCCAACACTTCTGCATAGATTATTTCAAGATTTTATCGAGATGTATATGCATGTTTCTTTTCCACTTCCATTTCATTTTACAGGAGGCCACAGACCTGGCTTTCTACATTGGACAAATTGACAGGAAGCAGAGACCACAGCCCTTCATCTTGCTGATGGGAGGATCCTGGAAGAAGCCACTGCAAACCTTTGTCATTAGGAAGTTTTCGCTACATGACGCGAAGACCGAGAATACGAGGAAGCGATCACTTGTGACAGTCCCCGTACTCTGACTCCCATCCACGTATCTATGCAGTTTCGCTTTCCTGTACAGGACGGAGGCGTGGGGACAAGATCGCTGATTGGTTGGCTGACTGGCTGGCTCACCGCTGCCCAGCATCGGGACCGAACGCTATTTTGGCCAAGTACCGTAATCGTTTTCCCCCAGACGGGACGTTCCTCGGATTTGATCATGTGCAGAAGCAAATTTCGCACACGACACGCTTAACTCCCGGCCGCGTTGTGCTTGCGAAAACTCCCTATTGTAGAGAGACAGGGATTCTTGTTTCCAACTTTGACAAAGGCTGTGGACTGTGCATTCAAAGTGCATTATGTCCTAGATGTAGAGTACCAGGCTCAATGTTTTGCTATCTGGCAGTTCTTGGAGACAGTTGTGTACAAAACACCTGGTAAAGTGACGTCCAATTCTGTGAGAGAGATCAGGACATACCTGAACTCTTCAAATCAGGAAGATTAGATGCGTAGAATGAGATTTTCATGGTCATCAGAAGTTTAATTGACAAAGTTGACTTTTAGGTCATTCGTCAAAGCAAAGGTTTGGTATCTATGTTTTATTTGTTTATAACTCAATAAGTAATGGATACATGTCACATGGAAAGATCAAAGGTCATGAGAAGATTGTTCTATTAGTGGGTAATGTTGGCCCTTGAAAACTTGTGACGAAAGATAGGTTAGAAATGAATTAAAAAGGGTATTTTGCATAGTAGTGACTTAATGAAATATTGGGAAAGATCTTCACAGGTTTATACTGAAGCATGACAGTCAATTTTCAGAAATATAGCAATTGTGAAATTAAAACCTCATATCTCTTGAGCATAATGGAGGTGACACTCTGTACTGAATGTGGCCTTCATAAAATTCAAGATGAACTGTTTCGTAGAATGTATATTTCCATTATGAATTTATTTCATTGTATGTAGAGTATTCTTCATTACTGCCATCTCTATCACAGGAGTGACAGAGATGATCTTTGCTGGACAGATGTGCTGTACTTGGCACATCCCAGTTATGAAAAAAAACCTGTATGTGTTGGTAGCAGGTATGACTTCTCAAATTACACTAGTAAACAGGAGTAAGTTTCATTATAATTACAATGCACTGTATATGTTATTTGGTCTGTTCAGATATGCTGAATATATGTATGGAGTAGAATTTTCACAAGAGATAAAACTTATTTCTTAATGTGAATGGTTTCTCCATCTGCAGTATATTTACAGTCATCATTGTACTGTCAAGGAAATATAATCTAATAACCCCTGACTTACTATTGCAGATGTTCCCCAAAACCATTGCAACTGAAATGATTCAAAATGTTGTTACATCAAATTGAACATTGTTAAAAATGATCTAGTTAATAGAGAAGCTGTGTAGTGCAATACCTTCAGTAATATTTTCTTAGTGGGACAACAAAGTACAGTATTGGGACAGAAAAGCAAATCCTTAGATGGCCATTCCCTTAAGCTTCGCTTATGAGATTTCCAAGCGCATGTAATAGTGACAAACACTTCAAGAACAAAGTCAGTGGTTCTAAGAAAATCAGATAATTATTCCAGGAAATAAGACTCATTCAGGATTTATCTTGTCAGGGTATGATCACTATAAAACTGGATAATGTGTCTGTAAGGTGTGCATTGGACTGTAAAAGCATTCTGAAAAATTACATTCTCTGTGTACTGTTCATTCAGTTAGCCCTTTTGGACCCATCTGAGGGCAACTGATGGTCCCCATGCACCCACACAATATGAGAAATGAAGCAACAAAATATTCAATGTGGCACAGGTACAGATAATCTCAAGCTGAACACATCCATGTTATGCATAATGATTAATTCTTTAATTATTGCATGTTTCAAATTCAATTTGCCATTGCTGTTTAGTTGAAATATTGTGAAATGTGATTTTTACGGCGTTAAGCGCCCCATTTGTATGTAAGTGGAATCAAAATGTACATTTGACACTACACTAAGCTTTAAATGAGTTGAGGTCAATTCAGCTGGAAAATCACTGAACTCAAGCATAACAAAAGCTCGTGATTTTTCCTCTGCAGTCAAACTGCATATTTTTACTAAATCCGCTCAAGTCGACACATTTTTCTCGGTTCTCGAGAACTTCGACTTATCAAAGGTTAACTGTATAAGAAGAATTGTTACTCTGTATATATTCTGAAAATGGATGAGACAATTCTTGATTGGCTCAATTTGTTATTTGTAATATGTTTGCACATCGATGGACAGATTGACCGATTGAAGGTTTTCTAATGATACGCTGTCAGTGATATAGACAGTGAAAATGTGCTGAAATATATAATTGGCCAAAAAATAAACATTTGTGTTATTGTGCTTATATACAAGTGAGTTGTACAGTAATATGGGATTAAGAAGTGTTTAAATTCTAAACATGAATATCTAATATTTGCTTTAAACAACCCAGTTGTATAGAATTACTTTTAAACAACCCGGTTGTATAAAATGACTTTTAAACAACAGTTGTTTAGAGTTTTAAACAACTTTTTTTAAACAACTCAGTTGTATAAAATTACATTTAAACAACAGTTGTTTAGACTTTTAAACAACTTTTTTTAAACAACCCAGTTGTATAAAATGACTTTTAAACAACAGTTGTTTAAATTTTTAAACAACTTTTTTAAACAACCCAGTTGTTTAAATTTCTTTTAAACAACAGTTGTTTAGAATTTTTAAACAACAAAGGGTTAAAAGTTTAAACAACTACGTGTTGTTTAATTTTTAAACAACAGTTGAGCGATTCACCGGTTAACTTGTGGTTGTTTAAAATTTTAAACAACCTTGTTGATTTTTTTCTAACAGTGTATATAATGCTAATTGTGCGTATATAGGGACACATACATTACACCATGTGGGGAATACGGGTCATAGGCTGGAGTAGAATACAATGTAAAATGACTCTTTTATTAGATAAGAGCGTATACCTTTTGGAATCGATGTTGTCAAGAATCCCGAGAAAGCGCCATTTTCTGCCTATATACGAATAAGTTCAGCAGAAAGTCAAATGTATTGTCCATGTCCCCCGCCGGTGAGTAGGATATATTTATCTTGATAAATGGTTGTTTCGTTTCGCTTTCAGAATTGCGCTTCTTTTCTGCGTTTCGTTGCGAGGATTCCCGCCTAAACGTGTTCTGAATTTCTCGCTCGCTTGTAACCCTGCCCCTCGATATTGGCATCGACGTTGCATTCCGGCAAATAACTTTACGCCGGATGAAATTTCAATTTGGAGGTTGATGTCCAAGCGGGGGAGATTCTACCCGATTCGGATGATATACGCGGTGCTTCCGAAATTTGTTTCGCGCACAGGTTGTCTGTTCGCTGATGACTGGTGTACTGCCTCTTCTCTGTAATGCCTTCTTCGAAAAAAAATATGTGACTTAACACTAATTTTGAATCATGAAGCTAGTGTTGTAGCTCCATGTTTGACTGATAACTGGCGCTGTACATGAGCAGAAAGCATTCCTTTCTTTGTTTTGTTCAAGGTGGTACTTCATGGTTATCTTCTTCCAGATTTGATTTGATTTAATTTCATTTCTGCATTCCTTTTTCGTGCAAGAACATAACAGAAAGGCAATTGAACAAAGTTTCTTAGTAATATTTGAATAATGAATTACATGGATATTGGTTGATGGCTGACATAAATACATACCACTGTCTTTCTTAATGATGCAAAAGGATTTCTATAGCAGGTGTCTCTATATGCACTTAATGAAAATAAGATTTCACGTACCTGCTGTTGTAAAGACGAACTAAACAAATCTAGGAGTAGCAGTAATGCAGGAGACCATTAACGTAAGCACATGCTCGACGGGGATAATGGCATCACATAATATACACAATACAATCAAAGGTAGTTCGATCGCCACTCATCGAGCGGATTCAGAGTGGGCAAGATGAAAGATGATTTGGCCAGATGAAAGTTGAGGTGTCTGTTAACTGGAACCTTCTCGAAAACAGCTTTGCCATGTAATGTCGTCCTCGCTGAGTAGGACCATCACTCGTATTTTAAGCAATTATCAAAGTATTGTTATCATTTGCTATACGGACATAAGTCACCACACCTACCATACCATAGTGGTGATGACACAATGTATAATCGATCGCGATCAGTTCTTTGTCTTCAATTTTTCCGGTTTCAAAATGTATAGGACTCTTTCTGGATAAACTTGTGGAGATGACTTGATATATGGACAGTAATTTAGTTACAACATGAAACCTCTTTTTTTTCTTCTTCTTTTTTTTTTTGAGGGTGGATAGGGGATAAACCAATACATTCAATAATTTGGATGACTTTTGGGGGGATAGATGATGTGGTGGTGGTAACATATCGTGTGTAATGTGTTTTCCCGATTTTACACCTGTTCATGACATTGACAAATTTGTGTGGCTCTCTTATGCTGTCAACAGCTAACTATACCGTATGCCCCCCCCCCAAAAAAAAAAACAACAACAACAACCAACAACAACAACAACTGGAACCTTTGCAATGATAACTTTAAAGATAGTAAATCAATCCAAATACAATTTCAGGGTATGAAGCTGTAACTTATTACCCACATCTTACAGAAAACCCAGTCCTATTTGCTTCAGTGGTCAAAGAGAAATGAGGAATTTTGTAAAGCATGTCAGGAATCCCTTCCCTCCAAGTTCTGTCCATTGTGTTCACACATTGCAGTTGCAAGAGTATCCAAGTGCTAAACTTGGCAGAATCAGACCCATGACATGCTTTACAACAACTCTCATTTCTCTGTAACCACTTAACCAAATTTTATGGGGTTTTCTGCAAAATAAAGCTAAGATGTTATTTTTTAAGACCTTGAAGTAGCATTTAGACATTTTAATCATATTGATAGATATCAATGCAAAAATCCGATTGTAATTTTTTTGGGGACATATTGTACTCTGTGGAATATTGCAAAAGTGCATGACATATTTTCCACGCAGTAAACTATAAGGCTTTTCTTACAGCCTATTGAAATTTGACGCCCATAATAACGCCTCTCTAAATTTCTACTTTATGTAAACATGATTATGATACAGAGATGGTTTGAGACATTATATTAGGAGCTTGATCTCTCTGTAGGTGACGTAATCCTCGTTTATCATATCAGTAAATTCAGGATTTGGCTCGCCCTAAAAAAATTGGTTTCTTGATTCCTCGTTTTCGTATCCGCTTTCCCTGTAAGCGTTGGTGATTTGGGAAACTCGCATGAATATCGAAATGGCTGTACCATAAAACTGGTCTTTAAATTACTTCGCGAATCTACCCGCCGTGCTGCGGCTGGGAAAGACGTTTTCGTATGACGCCATGTGGAGTTGATATTTTGGAGTCGTCATCTTGTAATGCATCAAAACTGACACGTAGCCCATTATCTATGTGATCCCCCCCCCCCCCCCACACCGCCTTTACATCCACATGCATATGAGCAAATATGGATAAAGTACCATACAAAACCATCACACACACACACACACACACACACACACACACACTCACACACACATTTAAATCGTAATGCCATAGATTATGTTATACATTAATTTTCTGCAGGGTCTCTGTGTGTTCATTGTATGTGCATGTACGTGAGTGTAAGTATATTTTGTATGTGTGTGTGTTTGTTTGTGCGTTTGTGTGTACATAAGATAGGTAAACAACGAAAAGAATAAACAGAGGAGAATTTATGTAGTTTATTTAAAGTCTTAAAAAGACAAACAAGGAAACAAAATCCAAGCTTCTCATGTTTCTGCCTTTATTGGCATTAGAAAGCATGTACGAAATTGCCGGGCTTAATATTCCTTTTTGTGGCAAATAGTGGAACTACTATAGCACGTAGGCAATGTAACGTAGCGTAACATTAGTATCTATCAGCTGTCTATGCAGAACCTTTTTGGCACCAGAGCTGTAACAAAAACGAACACATGTAGAAAACATTCATGAAAAAAATGTAGAGTTTGGCTTGAAAAAAAAGCAACAAAACAAAACAAAAATATCAAGGTAATTCCTGACACAGTTGACTTTCAAGGAGTTTCTTGAAACAGTCACGTGGTGTATTTTGCATGAAGTAAAGCCTTGTTTGAATAAGATTCAAGCGCTTTGGGGCAATCACCGATCACAAGTACTAGTACATTACCTGTTGTTGTGTTCGATGGATTTGAACAAGTATAGCGGAGTGGTTTTGATGGAGAGCGAGTGCTGTAATTATGACGAGGGTATAAGGAAAAGAAGACAGATAAGTATCTTGGCGCCTGCTTATGAAGGCACTTACATGTTCACCGGGATAAACTTTCACTGAACGCGTTCCTTGATATGAAAACAGTGTAGCTTATTGAGGAGAACGTATGGTGATTACGTGTGTATTTCAATTTACGACCAAATAAGGCGAACTGCTTTGTTTCGCGACCTAGACAGTTAAGTTCATCATGATACGACATTTATATATATATATATATATATATATATATATATATATATATATATATATAAACATATAATATATATATATATTTATATATATAAACATATAATATATATATATTTATGTATATATATATATATATATATATATATATATATATACTGATATGCCTATCATATCGTTTTAAAGTGATATCGTTTTATTCAGGACATTCATTTCACCATTCTTAAGGATAATTTTTTTTCCTTCTGTTTGTCGGTTTACTTATCTTTTTATAGCTTGTTCTTCTCTGCATAATAACGTTTCTTTTTTATTTTGCTCAAAGTTTGTTCTGCTTGTCTTATGATATGCACTATACTTTCTAGCGCGTTTGACCAGTGTTTCTTTTTCGCTGGGAGTCGGGAAGTACTCGTATATAGGAATTCGACATCGGACGGTTGTGTATATGATATCGGCAGACACCATAGAGTTTTGCCGTGTATCCCAATCATAGATTAGATTTGAGAATTCATTATGGTCTGTGATAGAGCCCGCTTCTCCTCGGCTGTTCCCGCCTTTCAGTCTTTATTAGTCGTCATCCGGGCCGGCAGACGACGTGATTTTCCACAGTGAAAACTTATACTGATGCCATTACGGCTGATTATCCGCTAAAATGCGAGAAGACATTTCTAGTCTTTTCCCGGCCGACGTGACGCCGTCCTTTACTACACACGTATATATATATATATATATATATATATATATATATATATATATATATATACATACAGAAACACGCACTGTTCGTTATTCTGAAGGACTTGGCGGAAGTGATCGAGTTCATGGGTATAGAGAGTTCTTTTTTTTATCGTAACTTTCCCTACTTAATTCCCCTTATATCTTCGTAACTTTTTATGTATAGTGCATTTACTCGTGGATGGTGGCACTTGATTCGAAAACAAATGTGTATGTCTTATAATTATGATAATCATACTTATATACACAGGCTCAGTTTGTTATCATTAACGGTGGTCCGGTGGCTCAAGGCCACTTAAAATGGATGTCATTCCACCATATTTCCAAAAAAGTTATCTTTTTGTTGCCCGATCGTTTAACTACGATTCAAAATAGATTGTTATGTTTCCTTTTATTTCGGGTCACCAAAATTTCAAATGTAAAGATGTAAATTAGTGGACCACCAGAGGAAAAAAAAAGTTTTGTCAAGCCCTGATTATAACATTTATATAATATATGTGTATGATTATATATATATATATATATATATATATATATATACATATTTTGGTTTGTGTGAGTATTTCCTCATTAAAAGACAGCGACAGGTAGCACTGTCTCCATTTATATGTATGGATGGTTGGATTATTACCTTTGTATAAGGTGTCAGCATTGATCAGAGTAAGCCCATATCTACCTAAGATGTTTACATAGCCACAACAGCAATAATAGACGCATAATACCCATACATGCATCAGGTTTGATAACTCTCCTAAGAATTATGTTTTTGTGGATGTAAATTGTTATATCATAATGCAGAAAGTTCTACAATGCTGAATTATTTTGTAAAATTCATGAATTTGAATTCAATGACATTCGCACGCTAATGTAAACATCCTGCTCCCCTGACTCAATCTTTCCGAGGAAGAGGACCTACCAATGACATAAAAAAAACCTCAGCCGCTACCAATGTCCGGATTTTAGCATAATATTTGATAAATATACTTTGATATGTATACCAGTGAAATGCACCTGCTAGTTTACAATGCAGGACATTACATTTCTTTCTCTGTGTCTCTTGTTGAAGTGGCGTACGTTGTTTGTACGTGGTATCTCAGATAAGTTTTGATGTACGGACGCTCGCTGATTGGTGCAGGTTATTGTTTGGGCACGCGCATGATTACACTTGAACGTGACGAATATTCTCCAGCATCAGCGTGTAGTATGAACATCCCATCACGTACGAAAATTGTATACTTAATAGAGAAGCTCCCTTTTGCGGGAAAGAAAATGTCCGTTCCTTTGTAAGAATCTTTCCGTGAAACATTCAGCAGATCGTGTCTGAGCAATGTTACCACCTTTATTAATTTCATCAGTCAAAATAAGACGGTCGATAGAATGGATGTGAATGACCCTTGCAAAGTATAATTCTACTTCTTAAATCATGAAAGTGTTCTGCACGTGAATGTTACCCACTGTGTCAACCCACTGTGTTCATCTTCATATCAAATGGAGTTCATCTATACTTGGTTCAGTGTGGTTAAAGGGTGTGTACAGTTCTGGTCGAGGTGAAGATTTAGCTTTTAACGTTTTGTGAGATATTCAGAAACCACTCTATGAGATGTCAAAGAGCATGCAGTTCTAAGGGGTATCAAAAGTTTATTCGATGAAATCGGTTTTGAAATGGCTGAGATATCCAAAAACAAGGTGAAACAAAGAGATACTAATAAAGTTGGGGCATGTCGCCTTTTATTATTAGCACTTTTTTGGATATCTCAGCCATTTGAAAACCAATTTTCATCAAATAAATGATGAGTCCTTCTTAAAATTACATGCGCTTTCATATTTCATAAGAGGTTTTTCACTATCTCACTTAGGAATGTTCAAAACATGAATCCCTACCTCAAGCAGTACTGTGCAGTCCCTTTAATTTTAGAAGCATCTTTCTCATAAGACATTACGTAATGAATAAAATTATGTATGTGTATATAATATTTTATATATATATATATATATATATATATATATATATATATTAACATATCAAATGATTATGGTGAATATCAATAATCATTCATGTTTTATATCATTTCATATTCCTAAGATGTATCATGAGATATTGATTATGATTGACTGGTAGAACTATAAACTGTGAAAAAGAAACCAGTAGCTATATGGACTCACGTGCATTATTCATGACTGATAATTCCCGACAAGTTTCTTATCCAGCACAAGGAACATCAAATTGAACATTGGAAGGTGTTTGTGCGCTTCCGATGCGGAGTACTGTGTGCTCATCTTCTCAATGCATTTCAACGTAGATTGGGACATTATGGAGGGATGCCGCGGGACTGTTCGTCGCTTCTGTTGATTCAAATCATTTCCCCCTCTCTTGCGTCGGAATCCCCCGCGGTTATTTTTTTCTCCCACCTCGCTCGAGTGTAGCCTAAACATCGCACGTGGGCTTCGTGACTCGGTTTTGTGTCGAGAGAAAAGGCGTGCATCCAAGCTGCTTTAAAGTCCCATTCTGTCTCCCAGTACTCTTAAAGGGATTGTACAGGGAGATCTGGCAACGCTAGGGTAATAAAAATAGCAGGACCCTCTGGTAGAACAGTGGCAACACTGAAGAGGCTACCCTGGGTAAAAAAGACATTATTATTATTATTATCATCATTATTATTATCATTATCATTATTATTATTATTATTATCATTATCATTATTATCATTATTGTTGTTGTTATCATTATCATTATTGTTATTTTTATTGTCTTTGTTATCCGTTATTAGTTCTAAAGAAGTGTGGTTCCTCTTTTCGTACCGTGTTGGTTTTCATTAAGATATGGACGATATAGTTTCTCTAAATATCGATATCCTTGCGTTTATAAGTATTTCAGTGTAAGTATGTAATCAAGTATATAAGTATGTAATTCGTATGTCTATTAGTACAGCTCATAATCTTCTTCTTTATTGTTTCCATCTATTTGTCACATATCCGTGTAAACTGTTATGACAACTGGACATCATGAACATGGGTCGTAAATATGGTAAAGGACGAGATTTATCATTGCGCTGAAAAAAAAAATCACGTTATGTGTTTTCGTGCTTTTGTTTGAAGGTATTCTTTGAGTGTGTGTGTGTGTGTGTGTGTGTGTGTGTGTGTGTGTGAGTGTGTTTGTGTTTGCGTGTGCCTGTCATGCTGTATGTTTATGCGGGATGTCTTTTTTCCCCCTCTCTTTTGTTTTATGTTGAGCACACGTCAATGGTCAGCGTTGCAAGAAGGAAAATATGGATTGGCAACCGCAATGTGAGAATTATGAATAATCGATCGAACCAAATTCGTCCTTGCGCATTATTGCTCGATGGGCGCAAAACGTGAGGTCAGCCTAGGTTGTCAGAGATGTTTACTAAGAAAACAAGGAGAAAAATAAAGCAAGTATAAAATCTCAACGGCAAAATATGGTGGATGGACTGTGATGTCTTCTTTCTCTTTTTATTTCGGCAAATTCAACATTTCCTGTTTTATTATCTTATGTATATTTCTAAGCAAATATCCTATTTATCGCTCAATACTATTTTGTATAAGCATACGTTCGCGGGGTTTATAGTTGCACTGAAAAGAAATGAGCTAAAGAAATTGGCACTTTTAGTTAGAGTCTGATATGTATCTTATCGCTTATATCTTTCAAATGTTGATCAAATTTGGTCAACGTTGGTCAAGTGTAGGCTTAATGAAAATTGCCTTGCGTGAATGGGTAGGGGTTTTTTTTTGAGAAAAGAGGAAAGTATCGTGTTTGATTTTTAAATTATGAGGTGGAATTGCGTCTCAAATTTACTGACCACCGCTTGTGAGTAATAATAATGTGCATGTCTTTTTCCCAACAAAGAGGCCTACATCTAATGCTTTCATCCCGATATATTCCGAAAGGTTTAACGCAGACGACAATTCCAAGTGTAGTAATAAGAGATCACTTTTGTTTTCTTTTCCTTGCAGTTGGGTGTACTTTCAAGATGAAATTATGATCTTTATGTCACCTTTCATGAACACCAAATAATAGTCTTTCACCGTTTCAGCTATTGCTGGTGATGGAAATAACACAGTCTTCATATTGTTGTGTACTGTACATTTAAATACGATTGTCTAAATAGATGATTTCGAACGTATAGAAATGTGATACATCTTGTAGGATCATTTTTATATGACTTACACAGTTTTGTCTACCATTGTATACAATAGGCGAGTGTGTGTGCGTGCGTGCGTGTGTGTGCGTGTATTTCTTTTTTTTTAACATTTAACGAATTTCAGTGTGAAATAAGATTGCTGAGCTTTTGCTTGTGGAAATATATCTAAAAGTCATATACATCCAGTTAGCTCTGCGCTTTCTTTTATACATATCTCCAACTGTCCAAGGAGATGTACTCACGTGAGATACAATTAAGACTCACTCTGTCTCTTTAGCCATTGCATAGAGTGGGTCCTGTGCTAATACTTTGGCGAGTATCGTGGGGGAAAAAAGTTTAACAGAACATTAACCTCTATAGTAGAGAGTTGCGTCTCTCTACTAACAGTACATGTATAGTATCTGAACATTTAATCAAAATTGTTTTCTACTCCATTTTAATCAGCATTACATTGTGGTGAATGCCACTATATCATAAATGGTTGTCTTAAGTAAAGGGAAAATATTATAACAGAAATGTGCAAGCGAGTTTAGAGATACTTGAATGAACAAGATGAAATACCAGGTCAATGTTCCCGTGAATGTCGCATAACGCTGCTTGTGCTTCACAATGCTCATACCAAGCATGGGACAGTCATTCTACCGGGTGCATTTTTCAGCGGGCTGGATGGCAGCATTAACTTTAATCCTCGTGCTCTTGCTACTTGCGCACAGTAAATGAGGGATTTTGGCGCACGACTGGCCACACACGCGCTTCGTCACTGCACACCAGCCCTCGTAATCCCCGTAAGTAGCCGACGGCACTTACAGGACAGGTTCAAAAGTGTGACGAACTTGCCGAGAAGGTAAAACATGGATAATCATATTACATGTCCAGTTCATAAGAAAAAAAAAGTGACTCCGTTCTTAGCTGAATGGGAAGAAGTGGATTTCTGAAATAACTAGATGATGTCTTCTTTTGCTGACTTAGCAACTGTATCTTACATCTTTCCGATTGAATATATAGCATTGTAACAGATATATAGCGTCATCTGAGCTATATCATGCATTCAAATTGATAAAGCGAGATATCTTAGTGATATTAAGAGTGATTTGTGCTGATGGTGCAATCGAGTAGCTTTACAATTGCTGTTATTAGTTGTGGTTTCCTCTGAATGCAGTAAAATGTATTGCATCTCCTATTTGCTGACAACGGCTTGTCTGGGCTTCTTCGTGTCATGAACAACCCCCCCCCCCCCTTGACGATTTCTCCCCACGATCCTAGAAGCAAGTGGCCATTACCTTTGGTCAGCTAAAGTAGGCTTAATCTGTTTATCTCACTATGATCCTTCCCCGATCGTTGCTGATACGATCAGACAAGCCAAACAGATACATCCCAAATGTGCAAATATTTGTATGACCTTTGTTTGTGTCTCCCCTCTGATCCATTCAACATGATGCATGTAAAAAAGCGTAGGCTATTCCAGGACAATTAGCAGTTGACTGAGGTTATGTACAGAAGCGATCGAGGTGTGTCGTGGTGAAAACGCCGTTAGAGCACATTGTTTTCTCAGAGGTCGAGCAACGTTGGATATCGCGACACCTCAGGCGTTGTGCTTCGAGTGCCGACTGCTCCGTGGGCTTTTAAATGATGAGTGGTACATAAGTTGAGAACGACGAGGGAGAAATGAATATATGAGTGTCCGTGTGTAACTCTGTATTGTAGTGCCATGGGCGCGTATTACCGCGTATAGTATATAGCAACAATACCACAGGACAATGGTAACCATCATACATACATCCCGCCAAGCTTGTCGGTATAGAAAGCATGCAACTTGTGGAATATAAAGTGACACAGAACGATTCAGAATTTCATCACTATAGAATAATCTGATGATGAAATGTTCAACGATTTGGCACGTATAAACTGAAATAAATAAACTTTAAATCACATACAAACTGGTTTTCTCTTTACTTATCCTCCCCCCCCCCATTGTTTTGCGGTCCCTGGCAAGCTTGTAAGAGCATAATTGATTCGTCATCATCTTTCGTATTTTCTCGTGACAAATTTGGGTTTTACACCTGAAAATGAAAGCAAAATGATTTGATCGAACTTGAATGTGTCTTCAATCTCTGTATACATGGCAGTTTTGTCGTCATTGGACACATGTCATTCCGACCCATTATCATTTGAAAATACAAATATGTATGTATGCAAAATCATAATCATAATAATAATAATAATAATAATAAGAATAATAAGAATAAGAAGAATAATAATAATGATAATAATAATGATAATAATAATAATAATAATAATAATAATAATAATAATAATAATGATAATAATGATTTCATATGATTTGAATGGTCTGTGTATAGGGATAGGTTTTGTTTTAGACACAATCATGTCGGGACAAACATCTGGAATTTTGCCGAGATTCGTCTCCACTAGACATACCGTGTCCCGGTCACTGAAAGTGAATTAATCCTTTGTTTTTGTTTTGGTGGGACTGTATTGACTTGCCCAACAGACAACTAGGTCCGCGAGGAAAACGTCATCTGCGCTGGAAAAAGTGATGCTAATATTAATGTATACACTGCATAGAGAATCCCACGCGAGGGGGGGGGGGGGGGGGGGATGGTATTGGAGGGGTAACCTAATGGGGGAGTATGCTTGATTACAGGGTCAATGGACAACTGAGACGAAGAAATTGAGCGGACGCGTCATAAAATAGGAAAAGACTTTCGCACCAGCTATCAGGAAGTGTAAGTCGCCTCCCATCTGAAAGGCGACCCGGTGTTGATGATCTCGTTGCCTGCTTCGCTCAAGCCAGCGAAAGTGAAGGACAACAGGAGAATACATAATGGAGACACATTTACCGACAAGTCTTGGAGGGATGACAAGCATTTTCGATTTGGAAAAAAAAAAGATAGCAAAGACAAAAATGGACATGAAATGCGATCTTTTCTTTTCCTCTTTCACTCAAAGGAGGGACAATAAGGCGAGAGATTTTCTCTGCCACCTTTATTTAGAATCTCTAATGGACGTGTCCATGTCACGTGACCTAGCTGTACACGTCATGATCATTACCGAGTGTCGTTCCACGAATGTAAGTGTCCCCCTTTCCATGTTTCCCCAAGAGCAACCTAAATCACTCGGGGAGTTACGATAATATATTTTCAAGGTTCTTGTCTCGTTATGTAAAGAAAAATATGACAACGTTAACCCACGCGAAAAAAAAAGAGCTCACAAATGATAAACGCTAAATGGAGTTTCTATCACGTCGTTACTCGGACCCTGTCATATTGTCACCTGTTGCAAGAAAAAAAAAAGGTTGAGATCAGACATAAGTCAGAAAATCAAGCATAATTAGTCTCTGAATGCTCGATTCTGCTTGGTTGATACCTGACTTAGGTTTGATTTTCTGACTTATGCTTGATTGCATCTTTTTATGCAACAGGCCCAGAATTGTCTATGTTCTTGCGTCGACAGATGTTGCATTTTTTGTTTATCTGATGTGTTCACAACACTGTATGCATTTCGCTTAAGTGTATGTGAGTGAGTGTGTATGTGTGTGTGAATGTGTGAGTGTGTTTGTGTGTGTGAGGGAGTGAGTGTGTGTGTGTGTGAGTGAGTGTGTGTGTGTGAGTGAGTGTGTGAGTTGGTGTGTGTGTGTGTGTGTGTGTGTGTGTGTTTGCGTATATTAATCCATATGCGGGGCCTGCCACGTACCTGAGCGATTTCATACGCCCTTGGTTTGATTAATTATGACACAAAATTAATCATGACAGAATCTGAATCTAATATTTGAAAGGTCTAAAGGACATCATGAATAGCCGATGATTGATCTGTCATATTGCCTGTTTGTTGACTTGGAATTATTGTCAATCCTTAATCATTTATCATCCATTAACATGATAACATACGCCCCCTAGGCAACGGAACCTTTTGATTATCATTCCTTGTTGGCGAAGGCATTTATTTAGGGTTTTCTATATTATTTAATCAACCACGAGTTTTAACAAGATTTAGCATACCTAATCTTCCCCACAGACATGACCAGTGTGTTTGTATAGCATATTTTAGAAACAATTTGGCAGCATGTTGTCATTTGTCTCACACAGAAGTCTTGAAAGTGTGTGACGGCATACTTTCCGAAATCAAGAAGGCTTCACTGTTCTTGTTTTGCATACATTAAACTCCACTATACAGCTCACATGGCTCAGCCAGTTAAAAGGGATGGTACAGTTTTGGTGGAGATGAGAATTTGGCTTTTAACTTTTTGCGAGATACCAAGAAAACACTTATGATATAGTACAGAACATACCATTTTAAGAGGAATTCAAAGTTTATTTGACGAAAATCGGGTTTTGAATGACTGAAACATCCAAAAACAAAGTAAAACAAAGCGATCGTAATAAAGTGTGGGTCCCACACTTTATTAGAATCGCTGTTTTTTGATATCTCAGCCATTTCAAAACCAATTTTCATCAAATAAACGTTGAATTCCTCATAGAACTACATGCTCTTTCACATTTTATAAGAGGTTTCTCATCATCTCACCAAAAAATGTTAGAAACCTGAAATTAGGTCTCAACCATAACTGTATGATCCCTTTAAGTTTGTCTTTTTTGTTAGCTTGAAAGTTTCTGAAATAGTCAGTGTCTTTGAAATAACTTGTGGAGTAGAAACTGACAAATAGATATACGTACATGAGTTGATAAATACATGAAGAAAGAAAGACAGAAAGAGAGACAGACAGACAGACAGACAGAAGGGGAGAACTGAATGCGTATATAAATATACGAATAAATAAATGACGCTAAAGTATCGTGCTATGGCTTTCCCGTTGTGGTGGCAGTTTGACTTACTTTTTGAAAAACAGGATAACAATCTCATAAACAGAATCCCAAAGGCATTCAAAGACGCCTTGCGCTTTCAGGTAATTAGAAACTGGAGAAAAATATAAATTTTCAGCGCTACACCTGTTGGTTGATTTAGGTGGACATCTTGTCTGAGCTATCCTGATACTACAAAATGTCATCTCCAAAATTTGATATCGAAGCAACAAGGAGACTATAAGGACATCGGGAATGGATGGCGTGTAAGTTTGGACTTTGGACTTTAAAGTGGAGTGAGTGGCATTGTTACATTTTTCTAAAGCAGGGGATGTAGATATTTTCGAGAATGCAAACGCAATCAAAAATCTTTTGTTGTCATTCTTAAGGAGAGCCAATCAATGATAGAATCAGGATATGGTGTGATATTGACGGCGATAGGATTAACATGTCCAAAACGCTCCGTTAATCCCAAGGATTGGTCAACATTTTCTTAGCATGAATTCGCGTGACGTCTTTTCTAAACTGATTGAAATTCGACGCAATGACGCAATCTCGATGATATATATATATACAGTATATATATATATATATATATATATATATTACATAAAACATGTTTCCTGTGGATATATTTTGCTGTGTGAATATGATGACGGTAAAGAATTGAAAGGTTAAAAATATATATTTCTTCTTATTTTACTAATGATTTTCCCTATAATGGCCTTCATGTGCTTATAAATGAGTGCTTCAAGTTTCTCTTAAATGACGTTTCTTCCCGAACACTTTGAGGTGGATGCGCACCAGAAAAAATCAACAACCCAGGAATGCCACCCCATGATTAATGTGATAGAGCCGCATTCCAAGAAGACAGACCATATTACCGTGCTTGCTTGTGACGTCAGTATCTAATTTCCATAGCGGATATTATTTTCGCTTCGGGCGTCACAAACGTCTTCTGCAGCTCCGTCGGGACATCTCGTGCCACTGGACAGCGGGTCCGGACATTAAAGGGATGGTACAGTTTCCGTTAAGATGGGGCTTGAGGTTTCCTACGTTTCGTGATGATGATTTCTTGAGATAGTGAGAAACCTCTTATGAAATATGAAAGAGCATATAATTCTAAGAGAAATTCAAAGTTGATTTGATGAAAATTGGTTTTGTAATAGCAGAGATATCTGATGTTGAACAAAGCGATCCTAATAAAAGGTGTAACCCATCTTTTATTAGGATTGCTTTGTTGTTGTTTTTTTGTTATCTCAGCCATTTCAAAACCAATTTTCATCAAATAAGCTCTTAATTCCTCTTAGATATTGTATGCTCTTTCATTATTTCATGAAGTAGTTTCTAAGTATCTCGAAAAAAAGTTTAAAGCTGAACGCTAACCTCAACCAATACTATGCTATCCCTTTAAGGGGAGAGCAGTTGTCCTATGAGAATCATTTGACTAATAGTATCTAAGGAATACATTTGTGACATAAATATGTGTAATTTATGAATACATACACATATACATGAATTATAAGTAGTGGACATTGTGTTAATTCATTCATCGTTTTATATCATCATACATAAGTATTTTGCAAAATAGATAAAGAGCTTAATCGTATCATAGAGTTCCCAGTTTTGGACAATGTAATATGTAAAAAGAAAATTCTGAAAATACTAACGTTAAAGTGATTACAGGAATCATGCGACTTTAAATATCTACATAAAAAACTGAAATGTGTGTAGATTATCGAAGATGATGCATAATGTTTGATGCAAAAAAAAAAACTTAGTATAATTAGTGGCGACTTTGCATAATGTTTTGACTTCCTGTCCTTCAGCAGGATACGTAAATGATATCATATTTTCACATATCTTTAGGGCTATGTGAGTCATAAGTCGAGAGTCAAAAGCTAGAGAGTTGGTGATTCACTGATCAACATGGTAGTCTTTTCTTCGTGACGTCATGATAGAGACCCCGTGACGGCTACAATGACGAACCCATTCGATGTCTCGCTACTTCTTCTCTTTCTTGCCCGTTGGCATTGGTGATGATGATGGAGCAGATATTATATACTGACTTGCAAATCTTCCAAGGGAGTTTGACTGACTCTTTATTTGGGTAACGGTGATGCTGGATGATTGTCACAGTGACGTGTCAAAAGATTCCAAAAGGGTTTAACAATTGCTTTTCAGCTTCTTGCGATACTGTTCACGTCTTTTCGCAATTAATCTCCATCTTTTAAGCTGTTTTATAATGAATTAATATAGTATTCTTTCATGTCATGCATGTGCAGGGTGAGGTTTTTTTTATTTTTTTCGTCTATCAAGTCACGTGACTGGTTTTTAACCAATACCATACGTCGTCCATATTCTTGCCATAGTGAATATTGAGTCAACTCTTCGGCTTCGAGTGGTCAAAGCATGGTTAACCTATAAGTCGAGATCCCGCATTGGTGATGATACATATGATGACGTTCTTGCATTGCTATTTGACATGGCGCCATCGCATAGATGTTTTCCCCTTGTTCTTTGTTACATTGCTGTAAAAAAAAAAGACTTTGTCAGTAGACTCGTCAGTCTCGGAACTATAGTCATTGCACCGTTTATGTTTTATAAGCATTCTTTACTCACTTTCGCCTCGTTTTACACGGTGGTGTTCAAAGTAACGTATTTTGCAGTTGAAGTGATTAGACCCTTTGCTTAAAATTCATCATAACATTAGCTACTGAACAGTAGGCCTACGTTACCAAATTGCTTTGGAATCACGGTGACTGTCTCAATATTCTTCGAAATATGACAGCAACAAGACAAGTAAGCTCTTGCTGGTGAATCATGTATATGGTTTAGAATTCTTCCAGTACATAACGACGAATTTGATCGCAAGGATTTTCTCCTCGAGCGCTCGCCGCAGGAGGTAGACGAAGATGATCAGGGGCAGTTTTGATGCAAGGACAGATGCAAGTACGATGGCAGAGGATAATTGTTGTGTATATGGATATTTCTCTCGGGCTTGGTCAGCATGGTAATTTCAGTAATTGTTCACATTTGATTTTCTTTTTCTTTGAGAAGTTGATGTGGCAACTCATGATGTGAAGAAGGATTTATATGTGAATTTGCCTATTGCGAAGATGCCCGAGTATGCCGTATACTATTTAGATGGCTGCCGCAGATGTAGTTGTACATTTATTTATTGTTGTCTAGTGTTATGCTGGTGAATACTGCGGGATTCTTTAAGTATAGAAGCTGGGAACACCTCTGAAAAACATCAACCCCCCTTTCTCTCCCTGGGAGCGCCTCCTGATCTTTTCGATGGGTGTAGAAGGTGATTCCAGAGGGGAGGCAAAGAGGTCGCAGTCTACTCCTTCACTGAGCTTTACACCTGTACCTCGCTAAGTGTCAGGTGACGGTCACGTGACGACACATTGCTTCGGTTGGAAATTGGCCAGCTCGTATAGTTACAATTCGCTCGTGAGGTGAGCTAGTGAAGCTCACATAAAGTACCACCGAAAAGGTGAAGACATTCCTGAAAACCAGCCACTAATATTGTCAAGTCAGCTGATGTAGTCTAATTGACATGTAGGGCCCTATATACATCAATAATGCAGATATGAGATAACAAGAGTTAGGTTTAAAAAGTTAATGATTCATCACCTTTACATGGTCTGAATCAGATTTAAAAAAAAAACAACCTTACTACCTGTTTGTCTGATTTTTAGTTTGATTTTTATTCGATTTCTCAAAACGAACTAAACATGGTGCAGAATTACACTTTATGTTCGCTGTAAGAAAAAAAAAGTGCAATGAGGACAAAAGCCTTGCCTGAGGTCATTGGGAGTCACGTGATGTTCTCGCTTAGACTGCTTTCGCTGTAGTCGACTTTGGCAGGTGTATCCGGAGCTTAAAAGGAATTATCGATCAGGGTACATACTAACCAGTACAGCTTTATAATGGTATCACGTTTCGCATTAGAATGCATGCCTATTACAATGTCAACATCCCATACCTTCATTACTACCGTCATACCACTTTTAGGGTTTGAAAACTATCTGTGTGTGTGTATGTGTGTGTGTGTGTGTGTGTGTGTGTGTGTGTGTGTGTGTGTGTGTGTGTTTCCTCCAATGCCTGAATTTTTCTGAGTAGGACAGAGAGAAACGATGCACGTGTATTTTAATTCTAAATATTTACATGACATACATACAAACATTGTCCAGGACAAGTTTTATAATACAGTATACTACAGCTTCGCTTTAGGTCCCTCAAGTCCTTAACATTATGTTGCAAGTTAGAAATTGCCGATATCAGCTTTTTTTTTTTCTTATTCGTTCGGTTTTTCCTCTTCTTCAGCCACGAGAGCTGATAAGTTTTTCTTCTTTCATCTGCCAACCGATGTCGATTCTGTTGGCCCTTATATCAAACAGCTCTAAAAGGGAAAAAGGCGACTTTTACCCTCCCTTGAAAATCAGTCAGGAAACTGTCGTGCTCTAGATCATTACTTACGATCTGCAGTTACCTTTTGCTTTGTTTATGATGCACTCACATAGATTATTTCAGTCGGTTCGTATAAGACTTACACATAGAGAATCATGCGATAAGGATTTGGCTGTATTCCTTTTTATGACGCAACTCCATTAAAAAAATTATTCCACTGTGAGTTTTCGACTCTTGCGTTTGTTTTCGTAATGGCTACTATACTTTCTACGCTGCTCTCGTCTTTTTCTGATGCATCACCACTTTAACTAATTATATGTATTATATACATTATATGGTCACTATAAAATGATGTACGTGCTTTGCTGTTTTCGTTTTCATTAAGTCAATCATAAATAAATCTATATCAAATGCATTTCGTTGTGATTATTCAAGTGAAATTGTCAGAAAGAAAGTATAATGAAATGCGATTTCAATCTATGTGCCATTTATCACCTGTTGCCACTAATGAAGTATCTTTCTTTGATCTATTTATCAATATGAAAACACATTTTTGTCAGTGTAAAAAAGATGTAGTTCCGCCTATAATCTTTTACCACGTATGATAATCAGTACTTGCCAGGTATGTATTGATGCCCTGATTTCGGACTGCTCTTGTATGATTTCAAGGTTGTTACGTGTTCTGTTCTGGTTTTTGCGTATCTCTCGCTTTGCATGAAGACGAGAGCGTTCGTGTGCATCCGATAATCGTGAACACAGGAAATAGTCGATGCCCTCATTGAAATAATTTGTGTCTCGTCCGAAACTTCACTCACTCAACCGTGGCTGCGGAAACGGGTAATTTCGTTTGGAATGTCAGTGCACTCCAAATTGCGCGCACACGAACCAGTGATCGACATGCGCAGCCTAGATGCCCAGTACATTTTGTATATCCGCGAAGTTTGTCCCCTACTCGCAAAAACCAATTCGAGAAGCTGAACTGATCCGCCTCGGAGGATGAGTACTTAAGTGGAATAATTTGCATTGCAATCTCGTTTGCGGTTAGGTCGGGAAAAGTCATGCATGTTTATCCCTCTGCGAGTGATATCAGTGGCACGGCACATATAAGATAGAAGGCACCTACCCCACACACCCACACACACCCACAACACACAGCACACTAAGCACAAACTTACGCTGGTACACACATACACACAAACAAGCAAACAAACAAACAAACATACATACATACATACATACAAATACGACTGACTCACATTTTAAAGGTCCTGTATAGAGAAACAACAATGAGATGATTATGTGCACACGCGTACAATATCATACACAAAATACACAAACGCACAAGGGGAAGGACAGGATTTGATGTGATGTGAATAGTATACTGTAGTTTTCTACTGATACACGGGGTGTGAAGGTACTAAGTGCATGGGAAATGGATATGATATGAGTATTCTTGTAAAGAATATTTCCACGTCTATTTAGTCTTTAAAAAAATGAAATAACCAAGAAGCTATCATCAGATTTCCTGCCTGTCATTGGTACGAGATAGTGTGCGAGGAAGGAAAAAAAATTTCAAGAAATCGATTTCGTTAATAGCAAGAGAAATTTAATGAGGTTGTCTTTAATCTCGGTCTATTCCTGACACCTGCCATCTTCGGCACAGTCAAGTGATGTGTGTTTGTGTTTGCTTCTTTATGTTAGGAAGGACTTAATTTCTGTATGCGATGCACGTCTAAACAAAAACATTGTCATGTAAATCAACAGCAAAACGAAACAAATATAAAGTAGTAGATGGCAATCAATCAATCAATATTTACTTCAAAAAAAAATATATGAATAAACTTAAATTGTACTTGCATTATGGAAGAACATAATGTAGATAGTGATATATAACAGCTATAGAGGAAATGCAGATTATCACCATGTTCAGCTTTGCTTAAAAAAGGCTAGCTGACCGTGTAACGTGCTACTAAAAAGTTCTTCTAGGTTTTAACAATTTTTATCTTAGACTTTGTGATTTCATGGCGCTGAAGTGATCGTCAACACCGTAGGACTAAAGTGTGTATTTTGATCGCAGGGATAAGCCTTAACTTCTTCATCACCACCATTAAAGGGATCGTACAGTTTTGGTCGAGACCTGATTTCAGGTTTCTAACATTTTTTTGGTGAGATAATGAGAAACCTCTTATTAAATATGAAGGAGCATGTAATTCGATGAGGAATTCAACGTTTATTTGATGGAAATTGGTTTCGAAATGGCTGAGATATCCAAAAAAGAGCGATTCTAATAGAGTGTGGGACCCACGCTTTTAATTACGATCGCTTTGTTTTACTTTGTTTTTGGATGTTTCAGTCATTCCAAACCTGATTTTCATCAAATAAACTTTGAATTCCTCTTAAAATGGTAAGTGTTTTCTTGGTATCTCGCAAAAAGTTAAAAGCCCAATTCTCTTCTCCACCAATACTGTACCATCCCTTTAACATCATCCAAGCTGTAATAGGCCTCACACCTAACGACCGAATTCTTCTCAACGTGATCAATTGTCTTCTCCCTCTTCATTTATTCTGAGAAGATATTATTTTGCCTCGTCTTTTCCCATCAACATACCAAGCAGTCTGCACATGATGTCATCTGGTTTCCTCTGACAATTTTCTCATACCCCCTCCCAAGTAAACGCAATAATCGTATAAAGTCGGGCCTATTGGATTCGGGCTTCTCTTATGGAATCCGTTCCACTAGGTTGCGGACCATTTCCCTGGGCATTTCACAGCTTCGTGGAGGTCGCGGGCGATGCTCCCATTCGGAGTGACCTATTGTGACGCGCCTTCTCTTTTAGAGTGATTTTTCGTGGAAACATGCTGTGAAATGAAGTTTGTATTTTGAAGTTTATATTTCGCGTCCAATATACAGCAAAAATGAAAATAAAAAAACAACATCACACAAAGCTAAATTGAATCAAAAAACATGACGTATAATATCAAGTTGCTTGCTGAGTTTACACTCAAAGTATAGTAGTAACCAATTTGAAAATGATGTCCATATTATTTCTAGAAAAAAGAAAAGTGATGCATATAGATGGATGATAAAGATAAACGGTTGCGTGATTTTGATTCAGTAACAGTAACCACAGTCAGTACCTATAATCTACCTTGTGTAAAGAGTCCCTTAGATGAGAATTTCAAAGCAGTTAAAAATGAATCTGATAAGAAAATGAAAAATTGTATAAGCACAACAGTGAAAATTTGATATTAATCTGTTCAAAATTAGTGAAGTTATAAACTTGTAAAGTTTCGCTTATTTTCAAAAAAAAAATCTTGAGCAGTCAATATGAATATGCAAATAAGTGAACTGATGGTGTCATGGTCTTGCAACTTGTAGTTTGCTCACAAAATCTTGAACTTTCCGGTTTATGTTCAAACGCCATTATGCCTTACAGTCTCAAAAACCTATGTCGGACTAATCATTCAGCCAGGAATAACATTGCATTGCACACTTTTCATCAGGTTTTTTTAATGTACACGATCGATGGAAAATTGTGTGGCAATGACATCAGCTCACTCATTTGCATATTCATATCAACTGTTCCAGAACTGAGTGGCAAAATTCAGCGAAACTCACAATTTCATAACTTCACTCACCAACATACCTACCAACAAAAATGACATTTCGTAAAATGTGTGATATTTCCGGTGAGAGCTTAAAGACGACTTCCAGACATTTTAAGGTGAAATGATGACATAATTACTTGGGTGAAACGCCGCACTACGTGTAGGTCGTCACATGGCATAATGTGATACTGTTCCTGTGGACTGGATGTTGTGGTGGCGATATTTATTACATAAAACATTAATTTACCACATAAAGATTTTCTTGTGTGGTTGTGTGCGTGTGGGGGTGGGGGATATTTTCATCAACTAGACTCAGCCCAGATATACACAAGCACATGACACGTTTACCGACAATGATAAAAAAAAACAGAGAAAGATTCGCAGTTTGATTTGACTTGACTTGATTTGATTTAATTTGATTGGATTTGATCTGATCTGATTTATTCACAAAATGCATTTACGTTGCGTGCACATTATACACAAAATAAATATACGAATAGTTCAAAATTATACCGCTTCTTCTTTTCATATACACTTACCATCCTAACCCCGAAGTATAAGGAGGGAATGATATAATAACTGAATGCTTATTAAAATGAATAATGATTGTATAAATAACGCGAGTATATATAGTGGCTTCATACCTTTGCTTGTCCTGACAAGAGGCTTGGATTTCAAAGCTATTGATTATCTATCGCAGTGGTTTTGTATGGTCTCGCACCAGTGCATAAAATTGACCTTTTCCTCCCGTATATCACTGCATGGAAGCAATGAGATGTTGCTTCCTTGGTGGAAATAGATCAATGCAACCCGAGTAGAGTTTGATGACATTTTCTTGATTCTGGTAATGAGGTTGAGTTTCATCACAGAGTCCACCCCAACTGTCATCTTGACACATTTGCCGTCAAAGTTACAAAAGGAATACATTTGTTTCACAAAACATAAGCAAGCTTTTGAGAGAAAGAAAAATTTTGAGTACCTCAAAGATGTAAAACATGTTAGTTTACATTAAAAAGAAGACATGTAACAATTTAGATATTTCGTGAATAATTTTATGATATATTTACATACATAAATCATTAATCATAATGCACGCCTAAATATACGCGATCAGACAGCTAAGAAATACACAGAGAAAACTCTCGTAATGTGAATTTAAAAGTTATCTAGCGATTGTTAGTAAATAAGATGCGCACTCGGATAAAAGTCATCGAAAACAGCAACAATGCAAGAGTCAAATCAATGATAATTATATCTACGAATCATCAATCCACTGGCTCAGAACACTCAAACGAAACGAGCCAATTGGGCAGAACGAGGGAAAACTCCCTCATGACGTGGACATTAATTATGATGTGGATACGGTTATAGTTTAGCTCCTATCGGCGTGTGATTACAGCTCATGTCAGTGATGTATTGGTCGTCAAGGACTTTCTCGCGGCGGCTTGAAAGCAACTCCTCAAAGTGACGATGGACGGGGAAACCCCCATCCCCACATTGTTGTGGTCTGTTATAGTATAGTTCATGGATGAAAGCCACTTGTCAGACAATAATTATACCGGTACTCGTTTCTGTTCAAGTGCTATAGCAGAGAACAAGGTTTCTCATCCATGAGCCGACTTAATTGATAAAAAAATGCGTATCGATACTAATATAGTGTACATTGATGTTCATTGTCCTGCTTTATGTAATTGCATTTTTGTTGTGATCATTCCCACATTGTTGTGGTCTGTTATAGTATGGTCCATGGATGAAAGCCACTGTCAGACAATAATTATACCGGTAATATCGTTTCTGTTCAAGTGCTATAGCAGAGAATAAGGTTTCTCACCCATGAGCCGACTTATTGATAAAAGAAATGCGTATCGATACTAATACAGTGTACATTGATGTTCATTGTCCTGCTTTATGTAATTTTCATTCTTGTTGTGATCACTCCCACATTGTTGTGGTCTGTTATATAGTATAGTCCATGTATGGATGAAAGCCACTGTCAGACAAAATACCGGTAATCGTTTCTGTACAAGTGCTACAGCAGAGAACAAGGTTTCTCACGAGCCGACTTAATTGATAAAAATGCGTATCGATACTAATACAGTGTATAGTGTACATTGATGTTCATTGTCCTGCTTTATGTCATCGCATTTTTGTTGTGATCCATAGTAATCAGTGGAACACGCAGTAAACACGGAAGGAATATTACGACGCTTTCTTGAATTGCACAGAATCACAGTAAACATTCTGCAAAATTCCTCACGTGCCTCAATATGCATATCTTTAGATGAGGCATGAGACATGGGCTGTGAGACAATGATGAGATCATGATATGGCCTTACAAGTTAGAAAAAGGAGGAAATCCACTAACTATCCTGTTTGATCATGGGAATAAAAGCGTCTAGTAGAGTACGATTGCCAATGTCCAAAACTCCACAATGACAATTATTGTTAGTGTCCTTTTTTTATCATCATCAACATCACGATAGTATCATTATTTTGCAGTAGTAATAATAGAAATAGTAGTAGTAGAAGTATTAGTAGTAGCAGGTACCTAGCAGTGGTACTTTTACTTATCATTACAACTGATAATCATGATAATATTGCCATTATCACCATCATTTACCTCAATCACGTGTCAATATTATTATCGTCATCATTATCACTCCTGCTAATAAACTAGTACAACTACTAGTACATACTACATGTACTACTATAACTCTGTTATGTTGTGGTTCTTCTTTTTTTTCCAGCTGTCGGAACACTCTTCTTGGTTGTTGTTGTTTTTTTCTGTGTATTCCTCCAGATATCACGAAATTCAATAAATCAAAGACCACGGCAGGTATTAAGCGATTTCTTTCCCCTTTAGATTATTGAATATCATGACAGAAATGGACATTTCCCCTCCCCCCCCCCCCCCAAAAAAAAAAAAAAAAAACATAATGTGGCACCTTTATTACGCAGCTTATAATTGTATAGGCATTACATCACTCACAGAACTCTTGATTGGGGAACCTGTTGCGGCGAGGTACACTTCTCAGAAACGAGGCAGAAGGTTTAACCGTAGATGGCGACATTTCATTACCAGCTGCAGTCAACAATGAGTGATCGTAAATCTGATGCCGTGATAGCCTCACAGACCAAATGTCATTCAGGTTTTATTTATTTGATATGCTATATGTTCATTCATTAATTTGTTCATGTGTTGTTTATTTCTCAATTTTCTATTCATTCAATCGTTCATTCAGGTTTTATCTAGGTAATACTTTACACATTCATTCATTTATTCGTATATGTATAATTTATTTAATAATATTATTTGTTTCGTTTTTCATTTATTCATTTTCATATTCAACAAAAGAATATAAGTGCACAAAACGTAATATGCAAAAGAAAAGCAGTATGCATATTCTACATAATAAATATCGAAAATTAATATGATGTAAGATAAACAAATTGTTCAGCCTAGATGCAGTGAAATGTTTTAGTGCATTCCTTCATTAATTCCTTTTTCATTCACTATTCATTTTCACCTTTCCTTGAGCTAATGCATGGTGGGCCCACAATTTGTTAATTGCAACATAGAAAAGAGTGAACTTCAGCAAGTGTGAGGAGTCCTCCAAACATTTATATTGACACTTATGAATAATGTATCCATAAAACCCGATATATACACGGAGCAAGAAGCCATCCGAGTCAGGGTGATAAATCACGCATTCCACTGCCCTTAATTTCTGCTTTCTTCTATCTTGTCATTATTTTCACTCTCCCTCTCCTCTCCTCTCTTCTCTTCTCTCTCTCTCTCTCTCTACTCTTCTCACTCTCTCTCTTCTCTTCTCTCTCTCCTCTTCTCTCTCTCTCTCTCCTTTTTCTCCAAACCCCTTCCTTTCCTTTTTTTTTGTTCTCATAAACTCGTTTTTTAACATATTTCTTGTTGCAGCGTTTTTCCCCCTAATTTTCCCCCCTTATTTCTAATTTGTTATAACTCCATGTATGTATGGTCCTTTTCATTACCATGTTTCCATCACATTCAGACATTGTAAAAAGGTTACTAAGTAAATTGTTAACTGGCCAGGTTTTCTTGCCTTTCTACCTCTTGAAACATGTCATCGGTAAATTTTGTATGGTTCCCAGTTCTTATTTCATATGAACCATTGTAATATTTATTCGATTTCGCAAACTTTTTAAACCCATCTGGTTTTCATGTGATTTCAGTTTTTCAGGAACCTCCATCAGATCAATGACATTATGTATATGTCACTTTTGCACTTGCACAATGGTTCGTACCGGATATACCTCTTTTTATGTGTGATAAAATATATTAGAAATGAGAGGAAGGATAGAAGAAGATGGAGAGAGAGGGAGAGAGAGAGAGAGAGAGGGGGGGGGGTGCCGAAAAGGGTTACCATTATAATCGTAATAATTGTGATTAAAAAGGTTCTCCAGACTATAGTATCGATATACAAAATTGAGACTCAGCCTGTAGCCGTGCAGCTCCTGTGAAGTGTATTGCTAGCACCTGTTGCCATCGATCAGCCCAAATTTCTTTGACATCTACTTTTGTTACACTCCATTACAACTACCTCGAATTATCAAATGCCTTTCCATACTATAGAGTCCGATTTGCATGCATTAGTTGCTGCTATGTACGGCAAGCCTCGGACAAGCTCTATTGTTGACAGAAATAGCCTTACAGGTGGAGATAGAATTTAGATTTGATAGTAAACCTATGCAATGTTTAATAGGCAAGTCTACTATTACAGTATACTAGTACTTCTGCTGCGAGCTCCTACAGTACGCCTATACAGGTCATTCAATCCACCTGTATACTCATTTCATGTCGATAGTAGAATGTATTTCGATTTCATTAGATATTGCTATGTCGGGTAGCACCGAGACAAGGCTCAGACAAGCTTGCAAAAACATTGGGAAAGATCTGTGTTATAGAAAGATACGCATACATTTTGAATGTGTTATGGCAAAGTGGCTCATTTCGTCGTGGTGCCGAATATGATACGAGCGATACCATTCAGGTCTTTGCAAGTATAAAAAAAACAGCTGGAGACTTCGTTTGATATACATGCTGGTTGCGTGTTAGTCAGTGTTGCTTGTTTGTCTGTTTGTTTGTCTGTTTATTTGTTGTATTTTTTGTGTTTTAAGAGAGGAGTGGGAAGAAGTAGGCTGTATTGTCACAAGTCTGCTCGCTTTCTTTTCAACTGAAATATCTTCTCTAACTGCACGCAGTCGTAATCAATTCTTCAAAACAAGATTCGTCTCAAGCGAACGATAGTGCTTGAAAGAGTTACGATAATTTATCATAGCAGTATCTTCCCCCACCAATATTTTTGTTTTTCCGTGACGATGGTACTGCCGAAGTTGCCTGTGCTGTCTTTTCGACTTATTCAAGTGATTTCCTTGCGAGGGAGGGGAAAGAGAAGTAGCAGCCTCCTGTTATGATGCTTTGTAACCGTCATGACAATTAGCTTCACGTGACAGGCATATCATATTACGCATTGATATGAGAAGTATAAACTGAGTGCCGCTGAGGGCCCTCGGCAAGTATTCAAAGTGGTCTACGATTTCACTCGTAATATACATCTACCTCCTACCTGTTTTATATATTATCTTCGATAGATGCTTTGCTTACTTCTTACTCTTTCCCCCCTCCCATATTCCCCCCCCCCCCCGTCCCTCTTCGGATCATCCCGGTCCCTCTTTCCATGCGAGAACACACAATTCTTTTTTTCCCGAGTAAAGATGTTTTTCCTTTTTCCTCGGCTGACATAAAAAGAAGACACGTCCCTTCTCCTTCATTGTTACTGCTCTTCTCTCTCCCTTCGTCTGTCTTTTTCCTCTTCCTTCCCCTAATTTCTAGAGCAATTTTACCTCGGGTACCATCATTATTTGTTGGGAACGTGCAATTCGAGTCATTTGCAGGTTTTCTGGCGCACATCTAATTAGCCGCGATGAACACGAAACGCACAGTCTGATCACATAAAGAGACAGGCGGGCCGCGAGAGCGGGGGAGAGCGCGAACGGCCCATACTCGACAGTAAGACAACGGCCAACGCACAGCAGCCAGTATTTGGATGTCATTGCATTTGCCCATAGATTTTATGCTTTTCTCTTCGCCACGCAATTTCATCCCTCATTTTCGGACGAAGCGTATCATCATTACCGTCGTATTCGACTCGGTCGGCGGGCGGTTGTTCGCACAACAGGTCCTGATCAATCAACCACCGCCTCGCACGCCATGTTTTGCTGCAAGATATCGCTAAAATCGAAGAGGAAGACGTCGGATGGCGAGTACATCACCCCCTCCGAATCCGACACCTTCGCAGGTAAGAATTATTGGCGACGCCGCCGTCGAGTTGGTTAGCACCCTGTCTGTGAGCGTTTCCTTTTGATTTGAGTGGATGCTGGAGATTTGGTGTTTTCGCTTACATCACGTCTTGTTCCTTCCATCGGGAAGAAACAGTTTAACACTATATATATTTACAAATGCCTGCAAAATCATCATCATCATCATCATCATCATCATCATCATCATCATCATCATCATCATCCTCATCATCATCTTCATATCTTCACCATCATCGTCATCATTATAACATTGTCATTATCATCACCACATCTTTCTTTTAGAGCGACGCCACTGAATCTCATCCTGATGAAGACATAGTTACAGAAAGAAGAAGGCAAGGACGGTTAAGAGAGAGGGAGAGTAAGGGGAAGGGGGAGGGGGAGGAGGGGAGGCAAGAGAAAAAAAAAACAACAACAACCATGAATCACAAGCGAGTGAAGAAGGGAAAGGAGGTTATGGCTGATTAAGCCTATTCTGCAGCGCTTTGCACTGCGACGCAGCAGATAATCAGCTGATTCTGTGTAACGGTTCAGCGCGGACGCTGATGATTTACGCAACCAATCTCTGCACGGCATATATAAGTCTAATGGTGGAATCGCTGACTACTGAGTGCTGTCCTGAGTATTATATATATAAGATATGAATATATATATATGAATATATATATATATATATATATATATATATATATATTTTACAGATATTTCATATGGTCCAATTTGCATCTGTCTGTTGAGGTCTATAGAGATCAGTTGTTATGATTCTGAGTTGTTAGTTTCTTTTTCCTATATATAGCGCCAGTGATGACATATACCGGTACGTAACTACACACTTATCCTCTTAATGACTCCAAAACAACATAATGATAGAGTTCACGCATCAATAATGAACATTATTATTCGATTCCACACCATTTGTTTCATTAGATTTGATAAATTGAATAGATTACAGGGGCGGATCCATGAATTTTGTAAAGAGGGGGCGCCTTTACAAAATTAAAGGGGGCGTACCCCCCCCCCACACACACACACGCACACTTTCCCCCTTTTTTTTCTTCTGTTTTAACAAAAAAAAAAGGGGGGGAGGACACTCGCCGGTGCGCCCCCGCCTGGATCCGCCACTGGATTTAACAAACAAAATGATGGATTTAATATCGACATCGTGCACGTAGCGTAGGATATAATGGATAGCAATATTCCAACATTTTATGTGTTTTCACGTTACTGTGATTTCCGGCGACCACCTAATTTATGTAAATTAGGTGAGTTGATGACGGTGAGGCTTCCTAAGTCGGTAAGGCTTCATGAAACGTGAGTCTCTCACTGCATACATACTTCATATATATATATATATATATATATATATATACATATTATAGATAAATTATCTTATTATATATCACTTACCAAAATAAGTAAGAATATAAACATATATATATATACTATATATATATATATATACTATATATATATCACTTACCAAAATAAGTAAGAATATAAACATATATATATATGTACTATATATATATATATATACTATATATATGTTATGATACAAAATATTTCAACACGTATGCCCCCTTTACTACTGCTTATTTCTGTGTATTTTTGTTAATGCGCATGCGCAATTGTTTGTTGTTGTCATAGAAGAAATCATAACAAAAGAACGCTTTCATCCACTGAGTTGATCCGAGTCCAATTCCTGGGACTACCAAAGCCGGCACTGATTTCACTTCAGTCCCGAGCATTTGAATGTCTAAAAGGATGATACCGTCATGAGGAATGTCTTGACCTCCGGCTCCTTCTATTCTTACAGGACTTAACTGGACTTCTTGCTTATGTCACCGACGGGACAAATAGGCGTCCACTCGGTATTTAAGTAAATACAAAAGAAATATAAATATCAAAGTGGGAGAGCAATTCTCTAAATCTGTTGTTCAAATAAGAAGACTGGGGGAGAAAGAACGACGCATTATTAGCAATTGTTTTAAATTAAATAATAAATTTATTTATTCATTTACTTTTTAGATCTGAATAACAATTACAAAACAATATATTTTGGAATACATGAATACAAAGAATGTAATTAAAATTTAAACCTAAAACAACGCAACACTGTGTTCAAGGTGAAGAGCTAAACCATAAGAGCTACACCATCTTCATCGTGATCCACTCAGGCTGTGCACACCAGAAGAAAGAAAATGATTCAACAATAGTAGGAGTATATGAGCAACGCAGCCCTAAAGGAGGAGAGGTGAAGCATGGCCATGGTGAATCGTTAATAGGACCAGTGAACAGCACTACGGTGATAATTTGTGGTCAACCGTGTATGGCTATCTTAGACACTGGTTCTCAGGTAACGACGATCACAAAAGACTTTGTCTTAAGCAACCCCCACCTCCAGAAGCAAGAAGTCCAGTTAAGTCCTGTAAGAATAGAAGGAGCCGGAGGTCAAGACATTCCTCATGACGGTATCATCCTTTTAGACATTCAAATGCTCGGGACTGAAGTGAAATCAGTGCCGGCTTTGGTAGTCCCAGGAATTGGACAGGATGGACAAGTATCTTGCTTGTTAGGCACCAATGCTCTACGTGCATCCCGTGACAGAATTCACACGATATACGGAAAGGACTTCATGGGAAAAGTAAAGGAGATGTCGACTCCCTACTTCTTGGCGTTCCAGGTATTGAACTGTGATGGCCTTGATCTTGCTGACGAGACTGGATACGTTGGAGATATACGGTTTGAGGGAAAGAAACCACTAACAATAAATCCAGGACAGCGCATGGAAATCAGGGCCAGTACTCCAGAGTGCACATGTGGGCGCAGTTTTATGGCTCTGGTCGAAGGCTATGATTCGCACGGTATCAAAGTAGATGCTACATTCTCTCCTGTCGAAAACGAGAAGGTGACGGTAACAGTGTCCAACATGTCTGCAAACACAATGACTTTGAACAGAAATACACCACTTGGGAAGTTAGAAATTGTAACTCAAATGCCGGAGATCCAAAATGAAGCTGATGGCAAAGAAATTGAGTTGGAAGACTATGCCTCCCCTCAAGAGATATTGGTGAATATTTTCAGTCAAGAAGTCAAGACACAGATTCCTGATTTGAACCTACCGACTGGTGAGCTGACGCCTCCCGAAATGAAGGCACTGGAGGAACTGTTGCAGAGAAACGAAGATGTCTTTTCCAAGGGCCCGGAAGACTTTGGATGTACTGACACAATAGTCCATGACATCCCTCTTATTGACCCGACCCCCTTTCGTATGCCTTACAGACGAATTCCCCCATCTGACTTCAGTGAAGTGAAGGACCATTTGAAGGAGCTTCAAGCAGCCGGGATCATCAAACCAAGTAAAAGTCCCTTTGCATCGCCGATCGTAATCGTCAGGAAGAAAGACGGTAGAATTCGGCTCTGTGTGGATTACAGGAAGTTGAATACCCGAACAGTTCGCGATGCCTTTCCCCTCCCCAGAATTGATGAATCCCTGGATGCGCTGCACAAAGCTAAATACTTCACAAGCCTTGATCTGATGTCAGGATATCTCCAAGTCCAAGTGGCACAAAAGGACCGGCAGAAGACGGCCTTTACTACTCCAATGGGACTGTATGAATACACAAGAATGCCTTTTGGACTGATGAACGCCCCAGCGACTTTTCAGCGTTTGATGAATACGGTATTCGGTGACATGCATCTCAGCGAGTTATTGATATACCTAGATGATGTAATCATCTTTAGTTCTACTCTGGAGGAACATTTGAAAAGACTGGAGCACGTCTTCACCCGGTTGCGGCAGCATGGCCTAAAACTGAAACCAAGTAAATGTCACTTTCTAAGGAAAGAAGTGAAGTACCTCGGGCATGTCGTTTCAGAGGAAGGCGTAGCTACCGACCCGGAAAAGATCGCAGCCGTGAAAGACTGGCCTATTCCCAAGACGAAGAAGGAAGTCAGAAGTTTCCTCGGCTTTACAGGATACTATAGACGCTTCATTCGAGATTATGCAAAGAAGGCTAATCCATTGTTCGCTCTGGTTGGAAGCAAGGTGAAACCAGGCAAACGATCAGCCGTAGCAGATGTCTGGACCCCGCAATGTCAAGAAGCGTTTCAATGTCTGAAGGAGACTTTGATATCGGCTCCAATTCTTGCATACCCTGACTTTGAACTGCCTTTTATTCTACAGACTGATGCATCCATATCTGGTCTAGGAGCAGTCTTAGCGCAGGAACAGGACGGGAAGGAGCGAGTGATTGCTTACGCCAGCAGAAGCTTATCACCCGGAGAGGCAAGGTATCCAGCACACAAGCTGGAATTCAAAGCGCTACATTGGGCGGCAACCGTGAAGTTTCGAGACTACGTTCTTGGTAGGAAGGTGACTGCAGTGACAGACAATAATCCTCTAACGTATGTGCTCGGAAAGGCACACCTCGATGCGCACGGTCAACGCTGGGTGAATGATCTGGCTCAATGTAACCTCGATATCAAGTACCGACCAGGAAAGTCGAATGATAATGCTGACAGTCTTTCAAGACTCTCGTCAGAGGATGTTAGAAGGACGCTGGATCTCTCTTGTTCAGGAACCACTCACACAGAAGAGGACCCGTCGCCAGTAAAAGTTGTTCAAGTCAATGCCATGGAAGTGCGTGATGCAGAGGAAGAGGCTTCAACGGTGGTTCCAGGCTTGTCCCTCTGTGAAATCGCCCAATGTCAAAGACAAGATACGACTATTCAGCGCGTCATTGAGCTGCTTCAGACGCGCAACAAACCCAAATCACGGGAACTGAAGGAGGAAAAGGTCCCTGTGAGGATGCTGGTTCGTCATTGGAATCGTCTAGAGATTTGTGAAGAGGGAGTACTATGGTATGTCAGGCCGGATGACCGCAAGCTGTTGGTTCTGCCGAAGGGCATGAGGAAGAAGATACTGCATAGAGCACACCGAGATATGGGCCACCTTGGTGTTGAGCGGACACTGGCTCTCATGCAAGACAGATTCTTCTATCCAGGTATGAAATCTGTTGTCCAACAATATATCTCACGATGTCGACGATGCACTGTCAGGAAGACTAAGGAATGCAAATCGAGAGCCCCACTGATGCCGATCAAGAGTATGAGACCACTTGAACTGGTTTGCCTTGATTTCCTAAGCGTGGAGTCGTCAAGAGGTGGACTAGAAAACATCTTGGTGATAACTGATCACTTCACCCGACACGCACAGGCCTTCCCCACCAGGGATCAGACGGCATCAACTGTTGCAAAGACACTTTGGAGTAGATACATTGTACATTATGGCATACCAGAGCGCATTCACAGCGACCAGGGCAGGTGTTTCGAGGCAGCTGTAATTAAGGAACTTTGCGAAGTCCTTGGCATGGAGAAGAGCAGAACCACACCATATCATCCCCAGGGGAATGGAATGACTGAGAGGTTCAACGGAACTCTCCTAAACATGCTTGGAACACTAGAACCTTCACAGAAGCCTAACTGGAAAGAATATGTGGAGTCAATGACACATGCCTACAATTCCACAAGGCATTCATGTACCGGTTACTCGCCATTCTTCCTGATGTTTGGGCGTGAGCCTCGCATTCCTCTCGATCTCATGGCTGGAAACGACGATGTTGATGAAGACGAGCCCCAGGAAGTATCAGCCTATGTTGGCGATCTACACAACACGCTACGGGAAGCTTATCGCACTGCCGAGAAACAAGCGGACACTGCCCGCAAGAAAATGAAAGGGATCTACGACACTGCAGCGAGAGAAGCACCGTTTTGCAAAGGCGACAGAGTTTTATTAGCCAATAAAGCCATTATTGGTAGGCAGAAACTCGCAGACAGGTGGCTGGCAACTCCATGGACTGTAGAAAGTAGAATGCCACAACAGGACGTTTATGTCATACGTAACGACGAAGGCAATTGCAAAACGGTCCATCGAAATCTACTTACTGCCTGCACGTTCTCAAGTGATGACGAGGAAGAGGAACTTGCGGTCGAGGAAGCGGCGCAGACTCTAGAAAAATGTCGAGGCTCAACAAGAACGAGGAGGAAACCACAACGCTATGGAAGCGAGCACTCCACCTCAGTGTCTAATGCAGGCTAGTATGTTTGTCACTTTAATGTAATAACTTTGTTCATCTAATTCATATTGGTTTAATTTCACTTATTGTTGAGGACAACAATAATTTTAAAGCGCGGGTGAGTGTTATGATACAAAATATTTCAACACGTATGCCCCCTTTACTACTGCTTATTTCTGTGTATTTTTGTTAATGCGCATGCGCAATTGTTTGTTGTTGTCATAGAAGAAATCATAACAAAAGAACGCTTTCATCCACTGAGCTGATCCGAGTCCAACGTTACCGGACACCCCGCACTCTCGCTTGTTTTGTGGATAATTTATCCACATTTAACACCAGTTAATATCGGTGGCTGAGGCATACTCTCGCCATATCACGGAGTTTGTCAGGACTTTGTTGTCTGTCTCCTGTTTTAACGCCTGGATCACGATGGAGATGGTTTAGCTCTCTACCTTGAACACAGTGTTGCGTTGTTTTAGGTTTAAATTTTAATTTCATTCTTTGTATTCATGTATTCCAAAATATATTGTTTTGTAATTGTTATTCAGATCTAAAAAGTAAATGAATAAATAAATTTATTATTTAATTTAAAAGAATTGCTAATAATGCGTCGTTCTTTCTCCCCCAGTCTTCTTATTTGAACAACAGATTTAGAGAATTGCTCTCCCACTTTGATATTTATATTTCTTTTGTATTTACTTAAATACCGAGTGGACGCCTGTTTGTCCCGTCGGTGACATATATATATATATATATATATACTATATATATATATATATATATATATATATATAAATTCAGAGGACTACACAGGATCAACGATACATTTAGACAACACGAAACAAAACAATGACTGAACTAATACAATACAATACAATACAATACAAAAACAAACATGCAGGATAATTGTCGAAGGTTTGTATGATGATAATTGCACAATTTCTGAAAAGAGACTGCACTTTGAGACAACGAACTTTTGGTGCATGCATTATAATACTATAGTAAATGGTACTGGCTTGGCTGAAATTTCATTAATCATCAACGACTGCCAATCTATATATATTTTTTTTCTTTTTGTCGGTGTAACTTAATTCTTCCTGTGTGTATTGATATTGTTTGAAGCAATATATAAAACGTTTGATCACAAAACATGTTTAGCTCCACTTCATAAGTAAGTCCATTGTCAGAAATAGCGAAATAAAGCCTTTCCAGTGATAACTTTTTACATGACAAGAAATATTCTAGAGTTATTTTCTTTGTTTTGTAGCAACGTTAATTCTAAATATTGTATCTCAATTCAAAAGAATACATTTAGCTCGTTTTGCAAACTATTTGTATTAGCGACAACACAATACTACGTGAAATCTTAAAGCATCAAGCATTTTCTCCTTCACAAAGTGTCTGAGCCACTGCGTATTTTTGATAAAAGGGGAAGCTCTTCCAAATAAAGATGTAAACTGAGTGGATGCAGCAGTGTTCATAGAATTAACAAATCAGTGAAGTTTAAGAAAAGTAATTTAATTTTGTTCAAAAGTGATAATTTCTTCTTCTTTTTTTTTAAATTTCGGTGCCGTCAACACATCCCATCACATCACGACGTCACGGCCCCAACAACGATATACAGAAAATGAAAAGAGAATTCCCTAAGATCTTATGTTTCTAGCATAATGAAAGAGCAATTGACTTACAGAAACTTACAGGAATATGTCATTTTCACACAACTAAATCTTGTTGAACTCTCTGTAATTATTTTCTTTATAAAAATTGTTGTTCTGCAGTGATGTCAAGAACTTTTGTAGTCTTGTCATCCAGCGATGGCTTCACCGAAATCATTCATATCAACTTTTGAACGGTAACGTCCGATTTTCCTCAAACTTTGATGATGTGTTCTATTAATTAACATCGTTGCATTCAATTCCCATATAATTTTTGATGAAACTTTCCCTTTAATGTTTGGAGGAAGAAGGTAAATGTTTAGTATTTGATTCAAGTATCAGTTCTAAGGCAACGAGGATGCGTGCAGGATGTGTTAGAGATGTTAAAACTTAAATAAGGTTGCAGAGAGGCAGTATCCAAATAGCACATTTCCCCCCACTCTTTCACATTCTGCTGAAATAGGGTCCTAAATCGAAAAAAAAATAAATAAAGATATAGCGACTGGTAAACAGTAGCACCTCTGTGCAGTCCAAAAGTTTAATCTTCTCCAACACGTCACCAATCCTTACTATTATAAAACCTGTAATTCTAATAACAAAGCGATTGAGAAATTCCGCACGATTCATGTTACCGTTAATAAGAGGACCGTTTTGAATTCTACGCAGAACGCCATGCTATGGCTACTGACAAATCAAACTTCCTCTTCACTTGTCACTTGCTTGTCCGATTTGAGTAAAGTAGGCCTATACTTGCTGTTGCATAGATTTCTTTTCCTTCTTCTTTTTAGATCAATTTCATACACAAATCTTTTCCCCGGTTGGCATTTTTTTCTTTCCATGCAGTATTTGATTAGACGCCATTTTGGTTCTGTTTTCTTGAATATCACAGGAAGACCAAGAGCAACTTCATGCCGGAGAACTATGAGGCTCTTGATGAAAAACACATAAATACGCATAAAAAATGCTATAAATGTGTATAAAATATGCTATAAATGTGCATTAAATGCTACATACACGTAACTATATACTTTCCTTCCAGCTTCGATCCCATTATGCAACGCAACTGCTCATGCGCGCGAGTCTTCTCCACGCGTCACGTGACATAATGCACTGAGCAGAAACCCGATACTTCAAGCGCTACCGACATATAACAAGTGATGCAGTCATGCAAATATGGAGAAGGTTCTTGCCGTCATCAGGTCGATGCAAAGCCCACCACACCTTCTGTGTGCCTTAGGACGCCATTTTATTATGCACCAGAGGCTTAAAGGGAGAGTTTGGCTTTCATAGAATCAATGAAACACAGGCAATATAGCCTCGTGGAACTATGTTTCAGTCAACAAGGCATCTCAATTGCACTTGAATAAGTTTTTGCCACAATTGGTACCGGGAAAGTTTTCATTGTCAGTTTGGAGATCACAGCCCCCTCCCCTAAACACAGTATTATTTAGGGTACGCACATACTCATTCCCTCCTTTTGAAAGCACCCCCTATCTTCGGAGGTGCAAAATTTCCTGAAACCCCTTTCGCAGGCTTTTCCTACCTTGAAGACCACTCTAAATCCGGGACACTGCTCAGTGCATGCCCCTATCTCAGGTGAGTTCTCAATCCAACCCTCTATCATATCTCAAGACTGAGTAATCCCCCACCTCATCTCAGGTAAGCTGTCATTACAGTAACTTAGGAGAGCTTTGTGTGTGTGTGTGTGTGTGTGTGTGTGCGTTCAAAATGAGATCTTAGACCTTAAAGTCATGACATGAACTTTGATTTACTTCTTTATGTTTTTTTTTTCAAGACACCTTTTAACCCCTTTATAGATTTATCAGAAGTCCAAAGAAAAAGTGAGAAAAAAAACACCCCTTTAAAAAAAAAAAAAAATCTCCGAATGACAATTCGGACTTCGAAAAGTTTAGCCCTTTGTCGGAGATTTTGGGAACACGCATGTTGTCCCTCCGACCGTGGAGCGAAGTGGACCACATTGCATCCTCAAGTTGGTCACTCTCACCGCATAACATCTTATCATGTTGCAGAAAGCTAGATGGAATTGATAAAAGTCCTTTAATCTGCACGATTTCAGGAAGAAATAAAAAAAAATCCAATATCAGAATCAGTTCTACATTTCGCAACTAAGAGACTTTTGACAATATCATTCTGCCACCAAAACAAAATAATTATGAGTAACATCGAACTCGAGTGAAACAGAGTTCTTTAATGTACTACAATGTATAACACGTGTAATGAACAGTATGAATATCTTGTGATTAAAAGATGTAGGGATTAATCAGAGGGAAATATTTCTGTGTAGGCCTACAAAGTTTTCATATAGTTTCGTCATTAGTACTTTGTGTCCTATCTCCATTGCATAACAAATTTACATTGGTATTTTTCTCCTGGTACCTGCGTTTTTCAATTTTTGCTTTTGCGGTTCCACCATATTTCACATGTGATGAAGAATTGTCTTATGTACATACATGTATGCTGACACACTTTTTATTCATGACCCGCTTTATATCATATTTTGTATCTTGCTTGTTTGTATTATTTTTGTTTTACTTAGTATATGTATAGATGTCAAGTGAAATGTGAAGATAAACGTGCTGTAACTGTTCACTGTGTCTCGAGTGTAAGACCAGTGCAGTTTCAGTTGTTCAATTCAAAACCAAAGACAGCGTTCTAGCGGGATGTAACATCCTCACCCTATGTTTTGCATACATCTGGTTGCGTGATTTCCATTTCATGAAAGCACATAAAGTTTTTTTATAGTTTCTTATTTACTTTTTTTTAAAGTTTTTATTTGTTTATTTATTCATTTTTTTATTTAATTTTTTTTTTTTTGCTGAGTGTCCGGTTTTCACGTAACTTCTACCATTCGATGTGATTGATATTCTATATGTATAAAGCAAGATTTAACACAGGGTGACATTTCACTTAACCCGCAGAAGACTATATTATAGTCCCGAGTCTACTCGGGCTGATGTCTATGGGAAATGCGTGAGATAAGCAAAATCGGGTTTGTCCTCTCCGAAGAACAAGACAATAGAGATAAAAAGGGCCCTGCCTGTACTGGTGCAGTACTTCGTATTGTTTGACTCCAACTGGCGATCTCACCCTGACCTGTCAAAAGTTAGTCTGAAGAGAAAGAATAAATCCTTACATGCACAACAGTAAGAATTTAATCAAAACTGGATAAAAAGAAGAAGTGATATTGTGGAGTGTCACTAATTTCACAAAACAGTTCCTGAACGATCAATATGAATGTATACGTTATATAGTGAGCTGATGATGTCGTAGTCTCACAATTCGCCATAGACATTGTACATAAAATCTTGAAATTTCCTCTTTTTTTTGGGGGGGGGGGGGCATACGCAAGTATGCCCCAGTCTCAAAAACATATCAGACTGATCATAAATTTAAAGTTATTCAGCTAGGAATAACGTTATGTATTGCACTTTCATCGTTAGTACCAAAAAAATAATAATTTTCATCAATACTTTTACACGATCAATGGAACATTGTTTGGTGATGACATCATCAGCTAATTTATTTGCATATTCTACTAGTAACTGCTCAAGTTTGTTTGTTGTGGTTGGTTTTTTTTTTTTGTAAAATAAGCGATTGAAAAAATGACGACTCCTTTACTTTTAATCCGATATGATCAAATTGTCCCTGTTGTGTTTGTAAAATCTTACTCATGTATTCAGACTAAATAATCATTAACTGGTCCGGAATTTGAGAGTCTGAAAGTGACGTATATCCTTAAGAGGATTTCTCAGCACGCCGCAGGCACTTATAGGGAACACTCGTCTTCAACTACTTAAAGGAAACAACTTGTTCAGGGAAGTGTTCAAGACAAAGAATAAGAGACAGAGACGATGAGGCGTACAGACAAACAACCAGACAGACAGACAGACAGACAGACAAAGAGAGACAAGGGAATAGTTGTTCCTAGCTCACATGAACTTTATTGTCTAGCTTGGAATTAGACAAAAACTATAGATGCAATGAACGCGATCAAGGTTATCTCTTCGTCATCACAGACGCTTGACATTTTACTTGTAGGCCTACACTTATCTTAAAATCTTAACTAAGTGTGGGTCTGCGTAACTAAGTTGACCGATTTGTTGGTGGCCACATGGCTCATTCTTTCACGTCTAAACTTAATTAAGAAAATTTGATGAAGAGAAAGGGTTTGTTTGTCGATTTATTCCCTCCCTCTCTTCTCTCTCTCATCTTGATCGGGAACTTACACTCGGGAGAGACCGTTGAAATGTCAGGAATAATGATAAAGGAAAGGGAGAATAACCACAATTACTGCGGGCATCGGTTTTTAAGGCCACATCGCTCATTTGCAAACCCGTGCAATTCCCATCAAATTTCAGCTCCACTGTACACGTCATCTTGGCGTCAGTATTTTGTGCGTGGAATTCTACAAGTTTACATAAATTTCCCCCCTCGGTGATATTTTCTTTCTTGCTGTTTTTTCTTCTTCTCCTTCTTCTTCACCCCTTCCTCTCATCGCGAGCTGTTACTCTCTCTTGTTCCTTACTGTGATACCCTAAGTGATCCATCCTCAAATCGTCACCAACACTCCGTGTCCTCGCGTATTTCATGGCATCTTATAACTCGAGGGAAGCTAACTTACACTATGTTCGTGATTGTGAAACAGTGTAAGTCCTGCCCATTTCCATCTTGTTCTTTTTTTCCGTTCGTGACGACGTCCGTCTATCACTCTATTCCAAAACACAGCAGGCCTGAGTTCAGCTCATTTACCCACCGGTCAACATGCAATAAGATATGAGAGAATGTTTAGAGTAATTCTCGTTTATCATATCCGAATGCTATTGTCATACATACAGGCTCATGATTACCCCCCCCCCCCCCCAACCCTCCAGTTTCCCACTATCTTCCGCATCCCTCCTCAACGACATTCTCTATGTAGTGAACGTAAGAGGAATATACGTAAACCCTTGGCATCAAGGCATACTATCATAGAGTTGAACAGATTCATTATGACTGATGACTTTTATTCGATGGGATTTAGTTGCGAAATAATAGACAAAGGTGTCTCTCCATATGCATGAACCAACTAGAGAGCTGTGAGGTGGAGACGCTGTAGCCTTGTGTAATGTATCATCATTATATCACATGCCCATACAGTCGCGTAAAAAATGCGGCTTTTGGATTTCACAACGTTTCTATTATGCTAGATTTGATAAAACTTGCACTTGTTGGACTAAACTCCAATTATTAAATTTATTTTATACATGAATACAACATGTGTTATGTATCGTGTAAGAAAAATGAATGCAGGGATGCAAAATGATAACATGGAATCAAAATGATTTTTTTTCCGTTTAGCGCATATAGGTAAACACAAATCATATCAGTGTCAATAGTTATCATGGCAACCTATGAATAGCTTGGTGCCTTGAAAACAAGAGAAAAAAGCCATATATTTGTTCGTTGATTGGATGAAATCATAGTTTTAACCTCAAAAAGTTCGTTTACTGTAGATCTTCTTTATAATCATTATTATGCAGTATACTCGAGTTGTTTTCCATGTCTATGATATGTGTGTGTGTGTGTGTGTGTGTGTGTGTGTGTGTGTGTGTGTGTGTGTGTGTGTGTGTGTGTGTGTGTGTGTGTGTGAGGGAGAGGGAGAGAGAGAAGGGGTGAGAGAGTCTAAAGTTGTTTCAAGGGCAAGAAATGTGTCGGACAATCAGTGTATAATTTACGCTGGTCATCTATACACATCTTATTTTTTATCAATTGCATCAACTTTGAGAGACATGCTTTATTCTATGAAGCAAAATGACAGATTATGTCTGAAGAGTCTCCATTAAAGGTACTGTTTACTATTGGGAGCAGTGATTTAAAAAATGTTCGAGATATCACATTTGATGTATATGTGTAGGTCAGTTATATCACAAAACATCCTTCCATGTAAAAATTTCGCAATAAAGCCTAAAATACAAGGAAATATCACTATTTTTCTCAATAAACCATAACTGTATCAGACGGTTTAGTCTAGAAACATTTCTACTGTAACTATTGTTCACATTTTGTATATTTAACAGTACTTAATACTTACTGTATTGATTTAAATTTTTACATTGGTTGTTTCTATCCATATTGACATTTTAGAAATATTTTGAAACACTTAAGCCGGGTTTTTGTTTCATCTGCAAATGGTAAATAATGCCTTTAAGAATAGGGTATGGGTGTCACGAAAGGCCACAGCAAAGTTATCGTTCCCAAGGAGCCATGGGATCAGGTATAGGGTCTTACTTACTTTTCTTCTTCTCCCATCAACTGTCAATGAGCATTTTGATGAGTCAATAATTTGCTCTGTGATATCTGGGTCTTTATGAATTCAGCAGAATCTTGATACTCGATGAGTCTTTCTATATTTTTCTTAGGGTTTGTATACAGCAGAATTCTCGCAGCAGTGTTAAGTCTATGAAGGTAAATGTATAGAGATGCACTCAAAATTACTCTGCGTCGTTCGGTCATCTGTTGGTGCCTACTGTGCATGATGAGGGGAATGTATTTCGATACATTAACGCTTTCATACCCAAAGGCAAGACTTACTGCGTATAATAGCAGGGGATTTCGAAGCAGAGGTCCACAGGGAATTAATTGCGAGGTGATTTGTGTTATATCAATCTACTGCAGATCAGGCCATCTGTATAGCTATGCGCAACACAAATCGCATGCCATCCTATGTACTGTTCCATCCCTTTAAAGACGAGTTCAAAAGATTGTTATATTGCTGGTGCTCCTCTTCTCTTGCTGTGTGTCGACCATACGTCACAATGCTTGTGTTAGTGATAAGACAAATCATCTGGAAAAAATGTTGTCTCTCAGGTCTTTCATAAGCCATTGATTACATGTGAGTCTGAATGTCACAGATAAAGCAGTATTCAATGACGTAATGGCTTTACCTTGTACGCGCCACACTCAGCTGGATGCACAAAAACGGCAAAAAAAAACCCATCTCATTCGCTCGTAGGCGGAGTCGGTCGGGAGTTGTTGTTCTTGTTGGGCTTCTGAATGCTGCTGTAAGTAATTTGAAAGGGAGAAAACTACACCCAAAGCGGTGTTTTCTATGCACAAACCTCATGTTTTGACAGGAAATTCATCATTTATTCAGCTGATGGTAATGAAAGCAAAAATGCTGATCCATCAGGAGATGAAATGAGATGATGGCACGACGGGTAATAACTTATTTTGTGATAATATTCCAGAAAATTGGAAACAAGAGTTTATATTCTGATTTTACTTGTACAGATAATATTACTTGCACCATTTCCTTAAGTAAATGATTTTATACTCGCAGTTGATTATTCGGTAATAACTAGGAACACATAGATATTAAGATATATCATATCACCATTTATAATACAAAGCGCAGTTATATAGTGTGTAAATATTCTATTTTCTTTTTATTCACTTTTTTTCTGCGATTGCCCTAAACCCAGCATCAGGGATTTGGCTCCATTTTTTTTCTATACGCTCAAGATTTGCTGTAAATTGTTGACATTGCCTCTTTCTATACAACTTGGTGGGTTTAGTGTGAAAGGTTTGAACGTGACGGTGACAAGTGTGTGACAAAGCAAGCGCGTAGATTAGAGCTGGCGACGGAACAGGGGATACCGTCATACCGTCATATGTTCCGGCTGTGTCTTAATGTCTGTCTTAAAGGGATACTCACCTCCACGTTCAATTTTGATAAGTTGTTTTTTGTTTGTAAATGTCTGTGTGTGGTATTTCATATAATCGAAGAACAAATCAAGCGTGACAGGCAGAAGTCTCCTATTGTAGCTGAGTAGAGTAAGCAAATATTAGCAGCGGCGCTATTAATGTGCCTTATTTTTATCATCATTTCATTATCATTTTCATTGTATAGACTACTAGCAGTATAGGTTGCCCTTGGAATGACTCTTATTAAATGCTGCTGTTGGTTCAAGAAGGCTCTGACAAGTAGACTGCAACCAGACCAACAGAACGGGAAAATGATATATAAATATACGTGTATATAATGGAAACAAACAAAGGGAAAACTGACCAGAAACAAATGGTAAATAGCGAAAACTTTGAGCAATGAAAATCTCGATGGAAATCCATTTTCTTTGCTCAAAGAAGATACAAATCGAGATCGAGAAAGTGGCAGAATTCGAATGCACTGCATATTTTCACAAAGCAGTGATCTGTCAAATTTACACATGACACATGTAAATCAGATGAGGAGATGACGTTATGACGTCATAGGTCTCACATCCTCCTACAAGACTAGTACTCTTCACTGTAAAGTCCTTTAAGTAATGGGGATTGAAGTACAGATAATAATTGTATTACATAATTTGCACATAAGCTCATTTTATTCAGTTCTACTCGGCTCAGTTCATTTTAGTTTCACATTTCTCATAACGGGTGACAACATGAGCACAAATAGATTGATATATTGACTACTAGACGGATACATGTAGGTAGCTATATATAATCATGAATGACATGAACAAAATACATTGTACATAATATATAGGGTGGTAGATATATAGAATAATGATTTCGAGCAGTGTGTTTATAAAGACACACACACACACACGCACACACACACATATATATATATAATATATATATATATATATATTTGTGTTTATACACTTATAAATTGTGTGTATGGGTGTGTGTGTGTGTGCGTGTGTGTGTGTGTGTGTGTGTGTGTGTGCAGTGACACAAATTAGTGTGAATTAGGCCTACATAATGAGTATAACTCAATATGTTACAAAAGCTATTGTCTGTTTGCATCATAAGACTGGATGCATGAAACTACGAGCGTACACGGTGCATCATTATTTTGCAGCAGTGATCGATGGAACGATTGTAGGTTTTCATGACAATATGGCTTCACTCTTTCCCATGACATATACATGTAGTTCTGAAGTGTACAACTACGTGGAGTTATTACTCTTTCTTTTCTTTTTTTTGCGGGGGGGGGGGGACGAGTGCCTTGTATATGCTGACAAGTAACACTTTTTCAGTATACTTTGGTAGATTTCTTGCACACACATATTATTGCATGTATATATTATGTGTACATAAAATGTATATGTTATTATATCGCATATATATATATATATATATACATGCACACACGACGAGTGAAGTCGTCCTTTAATTGCTTTTGGCCATGAAACCGAACGCGCTCGTTTCAAGCAGACCTACCCGATTACCATGGCAACGAAATCCAAAATTTTCCCATCGTTCATATTAATGTCGAGATAATGGAAGGGGGCTTTTTTTTTCGGCAGTGTTATTTTTTTTTTTTTGGGGGGGGGTATCCCTGCAATATATTTCCTATTATATCTATGTTCTATTCATTTTCTTTTTTTGAAAACATAATACTACATTTCGAGTGGTGTTATTCTTTATTCTGTTGATGATGAAAGCAATGATTGCTTTGTACCATAATAATAATAATAATAATACATACAATTTCTATAGCGCCGTTCTCCACTTTGATTAAATGCTCAAGGCGCTTTACAATTGTACATCAAAGCAAACAGATTGAAAATACAAGTACATCACAGTAATAGAAGAAGGATGAAGAAGCAGAAAAAAAAGACATGAAAGTCTGTCTTCAAAAGACACTGGTCTTCAAAATGCACTGCTAAACAGATAGGATTTTAAATTACTCCTGAAAGATGTTATAGAGCTCGAGTCTTTCAGCTCACGAGGAAGTGAATTCCACAGTGTTGGTCCAGCGTGAGCGAAAGCTCGTTCCCCCCAAGATTTCCTAGAAAACGGAATATGTAAGAGACCTGAAGTTGAGGATCGAAGAGTTCGTGAAGGTTGGTATTGACGAAACAAACAAACATTGTAATCAGGAGCTGTTCCCTCAATAACATGATAAACCAAAAGAAGTATCTTAAACCGAATACGCTCCTGTACAGGCAACCAATGAAGACTCTTCAGGATAGGTGTGATATGACTGCGTTTACTTGACAAAGAAACAATACGTGCAGCGGCATTTTGTAGCTTTTGTAATTGGGCAATTTGCGAATTTGGTAGATTGAAAAACAAACCATTACCGAAATCAAGGCGTGAAGAAATAAGTGCATGAACAAGTTTTTCCGTGGCAGAGCGAGTCAAATACTTGCGAATAAAACCAATATTGCGCAATTGATAACGGACTGATTTAGAAATGTTGGTGATTTGATCGGACATAGCCATGTGAGAGTCAAACATAACACCCAGATTGCGACATGACTTTGACAGAGGAATATCATTACCTACAATCGAAATACAATTAATATCCAACTTATTCAAGTGAGATTTAGAACCAAAAAGGATAAATTCACACTTGCTGTGGTTTAGAAACAATGAGTTAGACCTCATCCAAGCATCAATATCAATGATGCAATTTTCTAGACAGCGCAGTGCATGAGATGCTTGGATTTGATGTGGTGGAAAAGATACAAAAACTTGTATGTCGTCTGCATATAGATGATACCGAACAGAATGCCTTTGAAATATTTTCCGCAGACCGATCAAATAGGGCCTAGATAGAAAAAAGGGTGGGCCCGCCAACAGAGCCTTGAGGTACACCACAGCCTAATGGCTTTGAAGACGATGTGACACCATTCAAAAGAACAGACTGTGAATGGTGTGATAGGTATGATTTAAACCATTCGAGAGCTTGTCCCTGGATACCCAAACTTCTAAGTGTATTGACAAGAATTCTGTGATCTACAGTGTCGAAGGCCGAAGACAGATCCAACAAAACCATTGCTGTGACGGATCCGGAATCCATTTCCCTTAAAATATAACTAGAAACATTTATCAAAAGGGTCTCCACACTATGGTGAGGGCGATAAGCCGACTGTAAAGGATCGAATAGACCATGTTCCAGCATATAGTCTGAGAGTCTCGAGAACACAACTCTCTCTAAAATCTTGAACAAAAATGAAAGATTGCATACAGGACGATAACTTGTCAATGATTCCTTATCCAATGAAGGTTTTTTCAGCAAAGGACGGATCAGAGCTTTCTTTAAAGATAAGGGTACGGTAGCTTGCTCGATACTGAGGTTAACAATTTGAGAAATAATCGGGGCAAACGTGGGTGCGCAGTCCTTTAAGAGAATGGTTGGAACCGGATCCAATGGACAGGATTTAGGAGGCAATTTACGAAGAAGGAGAAGTATTTCATCAGTAGTTGTATGTTGGAAGGTTTCCAGTGTGGAAGAGGTAACAGGTTCAGATTCAGATAGTACAACATTACAATTGAAATTATCTCGGATTTTTTCAACTTTCGAATGAAAAAACTGACTAAAAGTTTCAGCCATGGCACAGCCATCGACATGTTTAGGCAATGGAGATGACTGTTTGCGGTTCAAAAGTCGATTGGCGACGTTGAAAAGCTTCTTATGATCATCTCCGCAGTTTTCGATGAGTCTGGTGTGATAGATGCGTTTGGCTCTGGACACAAGGTAGTTTACTCGGTCTCTCTGATCACAGAACAACTTTCTGTCTGTCTGCAGCTTTCCATTGTTGCGCCATCTCCTCTCAAGTCGCCGCCGCTCTTTCTTTGCTTCAGAGATACCAGAGTCATACCAGGGACTGTACTGATGAGACTTCACTTTCCGAGTCTTGGCTGGTGCGTGAATGTCCAGTAACCTGCTAAGTTCTGAATTGTAGCGGTTCACAGCATCATCAACGTCGGCTGTTGACAAGGACGAAATGTTACTGTCAGACACGTCGTTGGCGAAATCAGTCCTGTTGATGCCTTTTATGTTGCGAGATGAGAACGTAGCATAGTGTAATTGATGTTCAGGTGTATATCTTATCGTTTTGATTAGATTCGTTTTTGTCTTGTGTGGTTTAGACCAGACTTATAACTATTTTACAGCAACCTAAGGATAACGAAATTGATGTTCAATGAATATGAATTTTTCCTAGATCTGGCCTATACAAACGTCATAATGATTTTCATAGTTCACATCAATTTGTTATCATCACTGTTGTAGTAGGAATTATTAATGTTGTTATGGTGATGATGATTATTATCTTTATTATTATTATCATCATCATTACAATCATCGTTATTATTGTTATCATCATTATTGTTATTACTATTATTGTTATCATCATCATCAGAGATATATTATTCTCATCACAGTAAGAGATGGCAACTAACAACACAAAGTAAAGAAGTGGTATTATTCTCAATTTGCGGAAGTCATGTAACCAATTTATCATTATCTGAGACACTATCATATAATCAAATGGACTTATTGCCGAGATTCGAAAATTGCCTGATGAAAGATTTATGGGATAAAAATTGATTCCTAATTGTACACAGTCTGCCGAAACAAGCAATCTTAAAAAAAGAAACTTTGTCAGGGGAATCATTAACAAAACGAGAACATTGTAAATGTTCTTTAAAACCGATTAGTGAATAGAATTGAGGAAAATTGTAGTTAGATTTATTCATATACACTGAACATGAAAATAATAATAAGAAGTGGTTGCTATGTCATAGTCTTAGAAGGCTCTCAGTGGCTTGCACAAAATCGTCAATTGAAATCTATATGGCAAGATAAGTCAAACCAAAACATCAAAACACTGAGCACATATATGAGCTCTCATGCAGGACTTTGTTACAAATTAATTAATAACACGCACAAGGCATGCAAGGGATCAGTGCCAGCAGTCTGGAAACTTTACCCCCGGGGATATCGATTAGGCGTTCATATCATCTCCGATTAGAGGGAATTTGTGCACCTTTTCAGGTGTTTTTCTCTCTTTTTTATGTTGTTCGTGACTCTTTTTTATTTCCTTAAACCCCTTGAGAGAGTTTCAAATCGCAGTGAAAGAACCCACCGTTGCCGCTCGACATGCGGTTAATCAGTGAACACCGGACGATGTTCTCAACACAACTTTACGCGCATCTAAAATGAGAACCTCACCTTATGTAAAATGTGCATGATGGGTCACGATCGACACTCTAAAAAAACCCGAGTCAGAACTGACCCGGAACTGGGTCCGTTGGGGTCACACACCGTTCCAAGTCAGAAATGACTTGGAATTTGGTCATGAAGACCCCGAATGGGGTCACCCTGACCCAATTCATGACTCTGAATGGGTCATATCTGACCCCATTCCTTGTCATTTCTGTCCCGGAACGGTGTGTGACCCCAACGGACCCAGTTCCAGGTCAGTTCTGACTCGGATGTTTTAAGAGTGGATAAAAACATGAGCGCCTCTCCCTAAGAAATTACATAACCCATTAAGTCGGCGGGATAATTTTTGATCATCTTGTCAACATAAAATCACGATTAATTTGCCATCTGCGAATTTCACTGCATATTTTATACTACCACATGAAACAATAATGAAGAATAGTGAAAATCGTAATTCAAGGATACAGCACCAAATCACGAGAATGTGGTTCTGGGTCAATGAAAAATGGATAAACATATTGATTGTGATATTCAAAATATTCGTCACTATTATTGACGTATTATAATGTATGAAGATCTTCCCTTATCCTACACCCACCAGAGCCGATAAATTTAGGAATTAACAGGGAAAATGAAGTCGGAAACTTAGGATCATTTTCAATTTTTGCTTCTACATCCGAAGTCTTTATAAATCGGAGGAGAAATTCGCCAATTTCTTTAATACACTCAATATGTAAATCTGCGTCAACGAACTGTCCATGACTATTAACATTTTGCTTTAAAAAAAAATGTTGACTTGGTAGCTAAAACTGTATATATATATATATATATATATATATATATATAGCTACTTTTGATGCATGTGATAGTTAGGTAAAAGAGAGATAAAGAGGGACAGACAGATAGACAGACTGGGGAGAGACAGAGAGACAAAAACTATTGGAGATCAACTCCATTGCTAAAGAGGATTATCCTTAAAACTTGACCGTCCTGCCATGAAAATGACTTTATATACTTCCTCATCCTAATTATTGCGATGAGGTCTTGCTACAGCAGTGTCAGAAAATATGATGAAAAGTTTCATTTAATGGAGACGTCAAATATTTACCCGAGTGTTATCTTTTGTTTTGATGGCTTATATGGTTATAAAAAAAACCCCTGAGAGTCAGTTTAAAGAGAGAGGGTACACCTAATAGGTTCAAGCCAATAATCAAATTTTGATGATTTGATTAGGGTCTGAGAACGTTCATATTAGTTCTTAACGTGGCAGAATTGTTAGAGTGATGAACTGCCTCTATAACTCACCAAGAGTATCCGCAAGGCAACGGCTAAATCAAATTACTCATCTCAACAACATTTGGGAATGCAAAAAAAAAAAAAAAAAAAGGAGTCCCATCCTTTATCCCTGAAACTATTCGCCCCCCCCCCCCCGAAATGATTATGTATCTGTACTTTATACTTTGATTTTACCAAACTTCTGTGGGAAATAAGCATGCTCTTAGAGCTTTGTAAAGCATGTGTAAATGTGGGGGAAATGAAGAATATCGAATGAAGAATGATCTTTCATTTTATCATTGTATCCGGAAGAATGTGGTCAACAAAAACGCACATTTAGACTGCCATTGCCGCGTCTGTCTACAGAATGTTTATGTTCATATTCAATAAAGCATCACAGAAGCTAATTAAAATTGCAATATTTCATCTCTCTATCGTTCACGGCGTGGTGAAATATATTTAAAGCTACATATCGCAATCCAGCTTAAGCCAATTCAACTCAAGAACTCGACTCAAATCGCCTCAACTCGACTCAACTCGTAAGCCAATCGAACAAAAGAACTCAGATAAACTCAAACTCAATTGAACAAAAGAACTCAACTCAAATTGTTTCAACTCGACTCAATTCAACTCAACTCGACTCGTGCTCTTGTCACAGTTCCCATCAGAGCAATAACCTGATTCTTGTGTAGCAGCAGGTTATCTAAAACAAGTTTAGAGGACACAAGACTTTCACACAAGGAATTAAGACGAGTCTTTATAGCTCTTCAAACGTCCACACTGAAGAAATTCGCTAATCATTATTCATCTTTGATATTAATAAAATGCGAATTTGATTTATTTGTGGTTGTGGAGAAGTTATACAGATTTTAAGCATGCCGGGAGTGCGTAACTTCTCCCCATCAAGCATTTCATATTCTGACTAATTCTTATTGTCTGATGTATATACGACTGTTCAAGCTGACTCTGACAGAATACAATACGAACACACAAACAAACTAGTAGACATTATTCCTTAAAATCGAACATAAATAATGTACACAAGTTACAACTTATTGAATTTTTCATGTGTTTGCGTGATGGACCAAGAATAATTGATCTATTTGCTATTTGAAAATTCGAGCTGAGGTGATGATGTTATAATAATCATATCAACTCAGTCTCTTGTACTTGTTTACTTCACACAGACACACACACAGACACACAGACACACACACACACACACACACACACACACACACACATGGCACACACACACACACACACACACACACACACACACACACACACATTTTGCTCGATAATGTAGCGACCTCTTAACTTTCACCCTAAAAGTCACGTCAGTGCTACGTATACTTCTCCTCTACTCATAATCATTGTTATAACTTAAAAATTCCAGAACTCTCTTATCTCATGGTCCGAAATTTGATGAAACTTTTACCATTCTGTTTGACTGCGTACTCACTACATCTTTCAAAGCCCAGCTGAACATGGTGTGGAAATGCACGGCAAATATGGGGAAGGAGACTTACAGATCAATACGGCGCGTATTCTCATTTTGCTCGGAAGCTAGGAAATGAAATGCGTTGCTTTCAAACAAGCTGTAAAACCCAGGGTTTCTACTCCAAGACTTTGGAGTACCGTTGAGACGTTCTGCTTGTATTGGTGCCATTCGTATTGACGGTGCCGTTGTCAAGGTGATTCCTATGTCAAACCTTCCTATATGATGATGTCATCATCATATCACATAGCAATAGTCTCATTTCCAGACCCCAGGTTTTCCAGAGGAAGGGGTCAACGGAAGGCAGATAGGCACTACCAGTTGAAAACAATATCACCACATTAATTCAACCGGTAAAAGAGCCCTGCCTCGATTGTTTCAAAGCGTATTCAGCGCGCAGTGTGATCGGGGTCGATGAAAAATAAATCAAAATGCTAATGTGAAATGCTTCACGAAAGTCCCGGCTGGCTGCTCGCGGGAGACACCCGAAACTACTCGTGTTTGGTTACCCCCGGGTAATGTATTCTCAGGTGATAAACGTAAATGCTCATCGCGGGTCCTCAAAACTGGCGCCTTTTTTACAAGCGAAAATTGAAAAGCGGAAAGACGCGCCTGCTCTCTCGCGAAGTTTTTCCCTTCCTCTTTTCCTTCCTTCCTTCATTCCCTCTTCTCACTCTATAATTTTCTCTCTTCTCGGGCTCAAGGAGTGATATTTGCCCGGATAGTCATGACAGTAAACTCCATTATTATGACCCGAAAAGGAGGAATATAATAAACGCGGGTCGTTGTCGTTATATTTTCCAGCGAACTGTAACGCATGTCATCGTAGAGGGCTCTTTGTCCCGTTCGACCTTGTGTGGTTGCAGCTGACTCCCTGGGGATTATGTGCTTGCATATCGCAATGTAATAACTGAATACCGGTATAAGAGTTCATGACGGCTGTTATGTATTCATGTGTGTTGTACTTGCTGGTTGTTCATGTGTGTTTAAATTGAGAGTGCGTGTGTGCGTTTGGGTGTGAACATGGTGGCAAAAACAACATGCTTTTTAGCTCCCCTACTCTTCCATTTTTTTTTTTGTTTGTTCGTTAGTTTTTCTTTGCCGTTTTGATGTACACGTTACTCACAGAATAATGGTGATGAACAATGATTTTACACTGTAAAGTTCTAGTAATAGTTGTCAATCAACTTGCCATAGCAAAGACTGTAATCATAATAGTAATAGTAATAGTAATAGTAATAGTAATAATAACAATAACAATAATAGTAGTAGTAGTAGTAGTAGTAATAATAATAATAATAATAATAAAGATGATATTATTCAACAGATTTTTAATGATATCAAAATATTAATGATAGCACTGATAATGATATAATATTTTCATCCACATTATTGCAATTACCATCATTGCTGATCACTTTATTATCATTATCATTGTCATCGTCATCGTCCTAATCAGTAAGCCTATCGTCATACCCTTCGTCATCATAATAACTGAAAAAGAGCGGAGCTCATGCTGTTGTTTTAAAGAAGAGAAAGAGAAAAAAATTGAGGCCCTATACAACAAATAATTTGCACGCCCCAGACATTACAAATATTAAACAAATATAATAAATCTTAGAAATATTAAACAAGAATATTAAATATACTATGATGTCTCCACAAGGGAGCTCATATCGTCTCCACGAGGGAGCTCATAATGGGCGTCTCCGCAAAGGAGCTCATCACAGTCTCCACGAGGGAGCTCATATATATAAAAAAAATACAACTATTAAATAGTAGCCCATGTATGGGATCATCCGTCTTTCGTATGCAAATGCCCAAAGATTAGTCACGGTCTATGACACCTCCTTGCAATCCACATCTCGACGGAGAGCTTTGAGAGGCGCAGTGCTGAAAAATAGGTCTAGCATCTCAGCCACACCTTGTGCGGCAGGCATCTGCAGGCGTACCCTAGCTGAATGACCTCAGTTATCGAAATTTGATGAAATCATGTGTAAACTCGGTTGAACTATAGCCGTTCAATTTATGACCCTTTCTCACAAGAGAAGAGATTCCTTTGATGAGAGGGACAAAATCACACTTGCTTTGCATTTCTATCTTTCTATTTTGTTTATTTGCCCACTGGGTTCTGCGCATTACAACATTGACGACGCGTGTGTTTTCGTGTCATCCTCTTGTATCTGAATGAAAAGAGTGTTTATGCACCTTGCGTTTTTGCTTATTTCCTTTGTGTCTTTGCACATAACAAATGTCATTTTGTCATTCAGAAATCAACTGCAGCTGAGAGAGGATTAATCGTGATGATCTTTAGGCGGAAAATATTCGCGCACTCGGATCTCGGTACCTCCTTCATACAGATACAGAAATGGTTGACTACATGTGATTGCAACCAACGAATTCATATCAGCAAAGAGAGTTTCACGTGGGTGAACGCCATTATCATATAAAGCCTAAGTATCAGTGTAAGATGTAAAGATGATTGCATTCCACAACGTAATGCATCTTTGACGCTCACTCATGCACCTCTGATACAGTTGACAGTCTAATGTACAATCCGAGCAGTGTTTGGAAGTAATTAAGCTGGTAGAAATCGACCGCTGCATCTGAGGTCCGACTGACTAATGTAAATAGCAAATCGTGAGGGACTGTAAATATGATCGGTCAAGGAAGACAAATTGCCCTTGTCCGTCTATATGTCTGGGTTTTTTTTTCCCTCTAGCAAAGGCCTCTTCACCACCTGAGAAACTATGCATGGGTAAAGGGCTAAAGGCTTAGTAATATTTCCATATTCTTATAGTGTTTTTTCCCCTTCTGAGGACTTCGTTACGACGCGTCCCGCAACTTACAGCTAATTGAGTTCAATGTATTTTGAATGCTTAAAATCGAGGTTCAAGGCATTTTGTTGCTGTGTCTCCGGTTATAATAACGTCCTTGTGCAATAACATTTTTAATTTCATATAAAAAGGCATAATTTGAAAATGTTAGTTATAATAACAATTAACATGAACGGATCTATGCTGAAATCAGACTTTAAACGCATGCATCACAAATTATAAATTTCACAATTTCAGCCTATGTGGCATGTTCCACGTTATTATATCTTTGTGTGCCGGGTCTGGCGGTTATGAATCAGAACTTCAGTTGAGAACATAAGACCAGTGCTCGTGAATCAATTTCCCAGGTAATATCTATTGCGTAAAAAGATCCGTGCGTATTTCCAAAAATTAATCATTTTCAGATATTATGATAGCCTATTTCTATGACGTTGAAAGCTTTATATCCTTTTCCACATTCCTATTGCCCAGACTGGTTATCAAAATCACACCTCAACTCAAATGCCATGCATATAGGATCATAGAATACTGATATACAGCTTCATGACCAATTCTGTCGATGACAAACGTCCTTTAGACTTTACCAACATAGAAAGAACATGTTACTACATGTTGTCTAACACTTTCCTCTGAAATCAGCAGTCGAGTGAATTGAATTGTTTGATACAATAGAGAAGGGCCTATATTACAGGGAAATACAAACATAAGATTCAAAAATTGTAATCCAAAACAGGACTAGGCCTATTTATAACCTCGAATTAATCATAGACAAATTGTTTTTTTTTTCCTCCTCTATACAAGCTATAGTTTTGTTTTTCTGTTTGCATGATACATGTTGTTCTTATTATGGATAACCAAATAATAAGCAGCAATAGTTGATTAGGTTTTCCTCTCCTAATGATGTGTGAGTATACACTTAAGAATAAAGAATTTTCTAAACCTATGACGACTTTTAACGTGTATGCGTGAGTGTAAAAGTGTGTGTTGTACAAGGGAGGTGGGAAGACACCTCCCTGGGCCCCACTTCATAAAAGATGTTATGTATAGAATATAGCAACTCTTGGTGGAATGGCAACTTCCCATATAGCAACAGCCAATCAGGGAGCTGGATTATCGTCGTTACCATGACAATTGCCATTCCAGCAAGAGTTGCCATCGTATCAACTTGAACTTTTTATGAAATGGCGCCCAAGTTGTACGTTGTGTTTTGTGTGTCGTGTATATTGATAATCACGATGCGTGCATGGAGTCAAATGATTCGGTCATTATTTTGTGTCGTCAGAAAGACTTGTTACAGGTGAATGATTATTTTGAAAATACCATATATCTCATCTTCGTCCATGATAAACATGATCTGCAAATCAGGAATTTATTCTTTCTTGGAGTTCGCAGAGCCCTTATTGTCCCAGATGTTTGAGTGTACAAAGGGCGTAAATGTCATAACCCAATTTTATGGAAGTATAATATACACTTTTATTCTCCGATCAAGCGTCGTATCGCCCCATTGGTGGAATAATGTAACCATGGAACATAATCACCGCGTGATGAGTTCGAATTATATTAAGATCAAGTAAGGAACATTTTAACTGTTGTTTTTTTTACTATGAAAATTACACTAATCTGAAAATCTCTCTTGCTTGATGGCTAGACAACCCATGATTTTCATGGAAATTTGGAAATGAAAAGAAAAAAAGAATGTTAGGTATTATAGGGCTTGTTATTCTTGTCTCATGGCATGTATTTTCAGACACACATTTTTTTTTCTCTCTCTCTCTTCGAGTGTATCGGAGCAAGTGAATCACTCGATAGAGAAATTAGATGGGTATGATTTACACCACCTCCCTCTCCACCTCCCTCTCTCTCAGACCCCCCCCCCCCACCCTAACTGTTTCACAAGCGGCATAATGAAGTGATGGTTGCTATATCACATAAGGCCTAATATACTGGCATGTATATCTAGAAATGCAATTAGAAAAGTTTATGCCTATAACTGAATTATTGATGATTAATACTAGTCAGTTATATTGCGTTTTCGTGGACTTGGGGCTGAGAGAGTAAAATGTTCTGATGATTAAGGCCAAGTAAAATAAGAAACCAGTTTCTCGTCCTCGCGCGCATCGATTTTGGCCGCCGCATCGATTTTTTTACTATTTACTATTTTCAAAATGGCGCTGAAAATACCAAGAAATTCATAATTCTCGTCCCAGCCCGCTCCCCGCCCGCATCGATTTTCAGTTGCCGCATCGACTTTTTTGATATTTACTATTTTTTCGGCCGTGTCTGTAACTTGCTAGCTGTCCAAATCGGGTCCCCAGGCCATCGCACGCATGAACACATTCGAATGTGTAGAGGCCCGTTACGTACACTCTGCTCTGTAACGTTGCATCTGACGGCGATGTATTTTGAAGAGAACATGAGTGCGCTTTTCCAGCAAATGTGGAATTATGAAATGGGCGTATCTACAAACTAAATAACTTTTCCACGGATTCTGGTTTGTATCGTATTTCTGCGGGATACTTTTCTTTACGACGTAAATTCACAGACACGGCCGTGAATCGTATTCAACATCTGTAGTGTGGTATACAGGGCAGGGGAAGCTCGGTATATAAAACAAATACTGCTATAACGAGATATCGGTTATTACGAGGAAATTTTCCCGGTCCCAAATTTCCTTCCACACAAGTCCATGTAAAATGCTACTCTTATAGCGAGATTGGCTATAACGAAATAGCTGCTATAACGAGATAAATTTTGTGATTTCCAAACAAAGAAAAACATAGCCAATCAAACCTGATATAGCGAGGTAAAGCAAAATGTCTTCGGGTAAAGCTTAACTTCGCCTGTGCTATCACGGTCCGAGATTGTAAAGCTCGATGCGCCAAAAACTGTCTTGTACACACACATTTTCTTCATGACAGTTCACTCTACAGCTAGCACCGCATGTTGTACGTGTATGTGTGTGTGTGTGTGTGTGCACACTGATACATGCAGAAAATGTGGTGGGACGGCCGATACATGACATCATCATGACGTTTAGCAAGTGTGAGGCAATCTGATGCTGTGATTGGCTTTCTACGTAGGGAATTCCCCATCTACACACACACATGCAGTCATAATGTACATACAGAATGTGTCACACACACACAGCATTGTGCAGACCATATTCAAGCTTTCCACACACAACACCCATACCATAACCACATACCAATCCACAGACGGTCTTCACACAATCGCAAGCTATGTAGATTTACAAATTCAAACATCTATTCTACAATTAATAAGAAAAACATTCTTGATATCGGATTTCATTGGCGAAAAAACATCTTCTTACCCATAAAGGTGAGTAATTACCTCACACACATTAGCAAGTTATCAGTATTGATTGAAAGATGATGGGTAGTCCCACGTGTGCAAATTAATGTCTTTATGTTATGCCTTCTTTTATGCCTACTGATATAACGAGATATCGGCTATAACGAGGAACACGACTCGGTCCCGACCATCTCGTTATATCGAGTTTCCACTTGTACAATCATCATCCAAACGATGAGTGATTATCAAATGTCTTTTTAGAACATGAATAAACATCTTTGTTTAATGCTATAATGCCATAAATCGTATCATTTTGACATTCATGTGCAATTGTACAAGCCAGTTTCCAGTTGAATGTGCTACAATTGTACTGTGAAGAAATGCATATACATACACTGTACCAGCTGTGTGGACACAAAATGTCAAAAACACAATAGATAAAGCAGTGTTTTGAATATCATGGAATTTATTTCAGTCGTACATTTGTTGAAAGACATGTTTTATACCTGTTTCAATTAATAGCACAATACATCAGAATTGCAAGTACACTGGTATCAGAAATGCCATTACAACACTAAATACCAGTATTAAGATGGTCATTTTCCCTTGACATCTGTAATGGAAAGAAAAAGCAAATGTATTTCTGCATGCATGAAGTTTCATTTCAAGTATGGTACATATATCTATTTGTTTTGTAAGTGTTTGAGAGTGCAGGCCAGACATACACTTGGGACCTGGTCTCTCATAACACAGCTACCACTTAACAGAGTGATATTTCATTTCATAAATTGGATATAGAAAATAGTAAAGCCCTCTCTCGTTACTTTCCTCAGAATTACCGGACGAGAAACACATATTACTTTCATTTTGACAATCCTCGAAAAAATAGTAAGATATCAAATAGTAAGGACCTCCCTCATCGCCTTGCTCAAAAAACCCGGACGAGAAACTACTTTCTTTTTTTACTTGGCCTAATCAAGATTCAGAAGTTTTACTGTCAACTGATTTATTTGGAAAATATATTACAGCCCCATCTAAAGAGATGTAAGATATATATGAAAGAAAGATATCATTCAGAGGGGTGAAGGCTCAGGTTTGAGTTTCTTCCTTTTGTCTCCCTCTGCAAATGAAAATTTGTGAAGATCGCCACTGCTGATCTGTAAATTAACAAAAATGTCGGAAAAAAGGAACCAGTGGGACTCGAACCTGTCATTACGCGGTCTCTGTTGTGCAGTGTCACGGTCCTTTACCTCGACCTGGGTTGTTTCATAAAGCTGTTCTTAAAGTTACGAACGACTTACGAACGACTGGTGATCACTTCTGATCAGTGCTATACTTTACTTTTCTAATACTCAGTACTTATCAGAATTTCAATAATTCAGCGCAAGAACTGATCACCAGTTGTTCTTAGTCGTTTGTAACTTTAAGAACAGCTTTATGAAACACCCCTTTCTCTCATTTTTCTCCTTCCCCGCAGTCCGACCTTCGCTCATTTTTTTCTGCTTTCCCTTGAGGCTTGAGGTGTCCGAGCTACACGAAGTTACATGCTGGCAATGCTTTGAGTTGTAGGCTTAGCAGAAAGGGGCATTATCATCATCACCGAGTTATTTTGTTATAATGATAAAATAAACTTACAATCTATATGGCCTAATAGATCTATATACCCCTCCAGCAGAGCCATGCAGAGAGCGGAAAATACAAGAAAACTATAACTAAAAAAAAAATTTATAGAATGTCCGTCATAACAATTGCGTCATATGCCTATACTGAGTCATAATGGCAATTTTTACTCAAGAGCGTTATGGGCTTATATGAATACAGTATAGGCCTATGCATACACGGGGTGTCATGTTTTATAGTTATGAACAGCAGCTATTCAAACGTTATAAGCAACAGGTACAGGAATGGATCAGGCTTTGAGCTTTTTAAGCCAAACCCAGGAAATTCTGCAGTAAAATACTGCTTTCGCCTTACGAACGTCAGCAAGCAACTTTTTAACGCACAATAATTATCCGTGTTACCGTACAATGCTTGGACAATGATTATTAAAGGGACTGTTACAGTACTGGTTGAGGTGAGGATTCAGGTTTATAACATTCCTAAGTGAGATATAATGAGGAACCTCGTATGAAATATGAAAGAGCATGTAATTTTAAGAAGGATTCAACGTTTATTTGATGAAAATTGGTTTTCAAATGGCTGAGATACGATCCAAAAAAGTGAGAAAAGGCGACAGGCCACGCCTCTTATTAGGCTTCCTTTGTTTCACCTTGTTTTGGGATATCTCCGCCATTTCACAACCGATTTTCATCAAATAAATTTTTGATTCCCTTTAGAATTGCATGCTCTTTAACATCTCATATAGTGGTTTCGTAAAACCTTAAAAGCTAAATCCTCACCTCAACCAGAACTGTACAGTCTCTTTTAAAAAAGCAAGGGCCTCAGGGGAACCGCAGCCAACACTAGAATAGGTCACTCGGATAAGTGCCGATATCAATCAGACCACACAACTATAAATGCATCATAACTTTTCTCATCTTTTACGTGTATTTAAAAACTCTCCAGGGTTAAGTGGAAAATTAGTGGGATTTTCTAACATATTACTCGCATGGTTACCATGCAGTAAATTTAATGTGCAGGAAAATGAAAACTAATCACAATCGATATTAAACGGCTATAGAGTCTCCCCAGTCTTTCATTGCATAATCTTATCATTTATCCGTTTTATTATTGATACTTGATGGTAGATGTTTTCTTGCGGAAAAAATTAGGCCATCATTTGAACTCTTGATGCGCCAGACAACATTCACTTTTTACGCACTACGTCATATATCGACTACGCGTATTTTAGCGCACGCGTACGGGCGCTTTGTTGCCTTGCCAAAATACTAGTAGCTTTGCCCGGCCAGCCGCCGGTAGTCGACCATGCATGCACACTATGCCGTTGCAAATTGGTTTTTACAGCGTAGTCAATGCATCCCCCTGTAACGTTTGCTGATCGTGAAGAGCTACACACACGCGCGGCGGAGCAGACGAAAGACGAGGGTGTAGGTGTGTTCAGCCGACGTCTACCGGCGGTTTGATCGTTGGAAACCGTGCATGATTAGGTCGGACCGGATTTACTACTTGGAAATGCACTATGATATGTTGATCGTTCGACTTGTTTGTTGATTTTCAGATTAAGATTTCATCCAGAACTGTGTTGTTTGTGCTGAGTTTTTAACAGTAGAATCCTTCCAGTATAAAATCCACCATGAACTTTGAAATACCAGAAGGTTTGACGGACTTGTTGCAGGATTTCACCGTTGCCGTGCTCCGTGAAAAACCGGGCGATCTTGTAGAATTCGCGGCTTCTTATTTCGGCAAATTACAGGAGAATAATCTTAAGCTTGGAGGTAAACGTGGAGTAACATTCACCGCCCCGGAGGATGCAGAATCCGACATAGATGACGAACCCCCAGGTATTAATGTTGTCTAGATTCATGGATAAGTTTTAAGTCAAAATGGTAATGTATTGTAAAGAGCATCACTCACTTAGCATCACTCACTTAGCAGTGCAGTCAGTGCACGCGCAAATCAGCGGATCATCGTACAGTAGTTCTATAACTGAGTAGACGTCTACCTCGCCTCGCTGCTACCATACACCTCCTTCCTTATGTGCGTTTCAATCGGCCGGGTCTTTTTACTTCATATTCTTCTATTCGATGTCTGCTCTCATGCCCTTGTTTGACTGCCTTGAAAATTGTGGGGTGCTGGGGTTACTGGTTTCCAGCCGGTACCCCCAAGCCAAGCGAGCTAGGTTAGGCCATGTTCGATGTTAGGGTTGTTATACCAAGGTTGTGTCAATGAGTGTTTGAGTGTGTGCCCAGCTATATTGATTATTATGGTTAATATGAATATATAATCAGTTTTCTTTAAGAAATAAAATGGGTCCTCTCAGCCCTCTTTGCCATACAGTTGTGGAAACAGACAATGTATAGAATCTGGATATCTTTACAGGAAAAAGAGTTTAGATTTGAATACACCCCTACTGCCCTAGTACATGTACAGGAGTATGGTAACTCTAACGTTACACATCGACTTGACCGAAAGATCGGTCTGTATCTGTCCGTCGGGGAATGTTCCGCGGAGACTGCGTCTGGCTTCACGGATCCCCTCCATACAGCGTTAATGGCAAAATATAAAAGAGTCCTCTGGACAGACGGATCTTTCTGTCTACACATCGACCACCCTTTTTGAAACCGAGAGGGAGCATCTGGTTATTCTCCATTGCTAAGATGAAACATATTTTTTTTTTTTATGTTGTCAATCAAAAGCAGTGGGGAGATAATGCTATTGACTTCATTATACCAAAGTTCTTTGCAACTTTCTGACTAACAGCCAATAATATTGATTGTGAACTTACTCAGGCTCATCAGACCCTGACAATGAAAAGAAGGTACTAGTATGGTAGGTGTTCAACCCACCGACCGGGTCCATAACGACCGGCCGCGCATTATAATGGCATTGCGCGTACAGAAAGAAAATGTACGCATGGGACTACGCGCAACGGTGTTCGATTCTTCACTGGGCTACGCTACCGAGTAAAATGTGGCGAAAACAACTAAGTATTCCCTCTAAATTACCGAAATTTAGCAAAATCGAATAAGGTTTATCGTGTAACTACATATAACTAGGCCGGCAGTGGCCTACCTTTGCTGACTCGTTGTGGATGTAGAGTATCCTTCCGTAATAAATTTGACGATTTTGACCGCAAAATTGTCACCGCCGCTTGTACGATCGTGCACACACGTTACACGTACGTACACATACACGACATAAACATTTTGTCGCCCGCTACGACCGTACGAGTTGATGCAGAAACGAGAAATGAATGTGAAAAAACAAACCGACTCATCTAATTTATTTCAATTACGATGAAAAGTTTCCTAATGTAAATCAAGTCAAATTCATCAAACAGTCCTTCAAAAGTAATATCGAAGGATTCTAAATATATTCAAAAATTATTGGGGAAAAAATGACGGCTAGAAAAAAACAGCGGCCTGTCGAAAAAACGCATTTAAATGCCCTTTATACGTATTGTCAGGGTGGTCGGTTGAAATGAGCAGGGCAACTGAGTGCGGAAAAAATGACACCCCACGCGTTCGAAGCCGCCATCTAAGAGCGCGTACCTCAGATCGCATTTTCAGTGCGCGCTTGTGAATCCGGAGTATTTTCTCCACACGTGAGTAAAATTTCAGGCAAACTGTGAGATTTTTCACGTTTCTGTTGATAGAAAAACGTTAGGTGTCCGGTATTACGAACACCCAACCATACTACATTGTATCTCCTTCTTACTGTCTGTAGTGCAGTTTACCAATATCATAGGCCTATTAATGTATTATAAGTTCGTCTGCGTAAACTAGTCGTTGGTACATACAGACCCAGAATTTGGAACCCTGGAAAACACAGGGTAAACTTTAAGTGAATACTACTAGTACTGTATTTAAAGTGAAAACATAGTTGTGGTAAGGGTTTAAGAACCTGTCTTGCACCATTTCACTTTGCTTGCAATATATCGAAAGAGTCTACCAAGAAACTTACCTGGCTGAAGCAATTTGCCAGGATGATGAGTTGTTTTGGAGTATTTTGAGATCAAAAGTGTAGAATAATAAAAGTTGGTATACCAACTTTTATTCCAAAAGGATCCAGGCTACACTGTATCTTGGTCTCAGGGACAACTCGGCCCTATTTTAGACAATTTACACACAGTTCGTGATTGGCATATTTATACACGGTAAAAAGTGTATGCGCACGTTCATTTTGTATGCGCACTGTACAGTATGCGTGCCAAAGAGGTTCTTTGATGCGTGCGTAGTATCAACTCGTCCCATAACTGCGGCCAGCCAGAAGGCGAAGCGCTCCCATAATACAACACTATACAATCTAAAGGGACAACTCGGTCCTGCCATCAGAGTGAGGCCGAGTTGTACGTGTATATTTTGGAGTAAAATTTACAGTTCTGCAGGTATATGAGAACTATGTTTTACCTTTAAAGTTAATTGAAACTGTTGGATAACAGTGCAGACATCTCCTCAGTGACATCTCCTCAGTGTATCTGTTTTTACATGAATTTTAGTTTTGCATTGATGATCATCATATGCACAGGCAATTATGAGAGAGAGGGAGAGTGCTAGTGGCCCCCCCCCCCAAAAAAAAAAAGAGAGAAAAGAAATGAAAAGCATGCATCCTTTGCAACACCTATACTGCTGTATACAATGTGTTGCGAAGACGGTCCATTCACAAAACCGGTTTCAGTTGTTGCCACGCATAAGTAGCCCTATTCTCAATGCACTAATCAATGCATTGATCTTAGTAGGGATTACAACAAACACCTGCATTTAGTGCCACTGCAATGCCCGTTCTGCCAGGTGAAAGGTAGTTGCTCAGTAGTAAATATGCCTATAATTTCAGTAAATTCACTATAGTGGTAAACTCTTTCAATTTGCATTTTGACAGATTAATCATCTTGTGACCCTCTGATAACATCATTACGCATAGTACTAGTTTATAGCCACAGCCTAGTACTGTACATGTACAAGTGCCTCTAGACATGGCTTCTCCAAATGTTATATTTTAAATGACGAGTGGAGAATAGCGCGAAAGACAGTCAAAGATATAAAATTAGACTTTCATCTGTCACCCCTTAATGCATATTAGTAATGCACAAAGTTTTTAAAACTTCTGTTAGTCTTTTATTGAATGCAGTTTATAGACATTTCAGTTTTGATATTCCTCATTTCTAGTAAATATTTGCTACATTTGTTGTTTTACTTCATGCATAGTGCATACAAATATCTGCAGTACAATTTGTACATGTGCACTGTACGTACTTGTGAAAGTGAAATGCATCACAAATTGTCAGTGCTCAGGATGCTTACAACTACACCATATTAATTCATGTACAGATGTACATGTACAAATGTATGTTGGAAACTCCTTGTGTGACCTTTTGAGGCAAGGCTTGAAGCCTCCTGCTAAGTAATGAACTGAGATTGACTTAAGCTGCTAGAGCACTATAATGGAGCTAAGATGAGCAGGGAGAATTAGAAGAACGGAAACAGGTAGATATCAGGGGTAATAAAAATGTACCTATAATTCTGTACGTGTACATTCAGAGTACAGTGGAATACAACGTTTAATAGTTAAGTCCATTAAGTACAATGTACATGTACACTGATACAATAACGCGGTTGTCATTAGACCTACCATTTATTCATACTGCTTTCATTGTGAGAGATTCCTCCCTGTATCAAGTGCACGATCAAGATGAGTAATTTGGGGGCACGTTGTACAGTTGTATGAAATATTAGAATGTTCTGTCACACTTACACCAGCTGATATTCTGCTTGATTTTTTTTTTTTTCATGCAGTAGTGTGCAAAGTCATAACTGTTTCATGCAGACTCTATAATGTAAATGTTTGATATTTGTGAAAAGCCGTCCCTAAACAAGTACCTTAACTCTAGCCTATTTACAACTGGAGGGCCTGTAAAGTGGTGCGTGCCACATCCATCCACCAAGGTCTTATCTGTTGGCCTTCGCATTATTGTGCCAAATATACTGTACCTGCAATAGATAGATGCACTTCATGACTCGAGTGGGAAGATGAAGAAATACTCCCTTTTGCTCCTGAAGAGGATTTTCTGCCCCCAAGCTCTTTACCCAGTTGCCAGCCTATTGTTTGACCACCTTTCCTCGTACTCCACAGATTGATCTGCCTGATCAATACTCTTCAAGAGGCTTTTCAGGCACAGTTGTCAATGACAGTCATTCACAGCAACATGACAATTTAGCCTGCGACCTGTCACTTGAGAAGCAAAGAGCTGTTAATGCGATATGCTGGCAAAAGATTATCAAAGAGATGCTGCTATTCTGCAATATTCAGCTTACATGAATCAGATGACTACACAAAAGTACATCTCGAGCCAGTCTGCATGTAACGTGAATACATTTATGAATAAAGGCATACTTGTTGTAAGAAGAGTACAGTATGCTCAGTCACTATGTTTTTTGATATATGCATTATTCATTATGATACATTATGTGCCGAGGTGAAATTGTTTTCAGTGTCATATCCTGAATTACCCTATGTCATACATTGTACGAATGTCTTTAATTCAGATGTACCAGTGCATGGCATGCTCCAGTGACTCAGTGTGGGAGAGATGTTCTGAAGTATTCATGTACAACATATTGTACAAAATGTCCTTGTACATTCATATACTGTACATGTAGTACATTTATTACATGTATATAAACCCTGTATAATGATCGGAAAGGTTGTGGCTTTCTTTTGTAATCTCTGTCTTCCTTTCTTGTTTTTTTTTTTTGTTTAAAGGACAAGTTCACCTTCATAAACATAAGGATTGAGAGAATGTAGCAATATTAGTATAACACATCATTGAAAGTTTGAGGAAAATCGGACAACCCGTTCAAAAGTTATGAATTTTTGAAGTTTTTGTGCAGTAATCGCTGGATGAGAAGACTACAGCAGTGTAGGAATACCTTAGATGTCACATGCGTACAACAATATAAGGAAAATATAAAGAGAATTTCACAAAATTTCATCTTTTGAAAAAAGTACACATTCCCTTGACTCGTTACCGACATATGTTATGGGTAATATTATTCCCCCTGCCTTTAGAAAGAGGCAAGTCAAGTGCTCTTTTATTATCCGAAAAAAGTGAAAATATGTTGAATTTTCTTTACATTTTCTTTATACTGTTGTACGCATAATTACTCACAAGCTGTAGTAGTCTCCTCATCCAGCGATTCCAACACAAAAATTTTAAAAATTCATAACTTTTGCATCGATTGTCCAATTTTCCTCAAACTTTCACTGATGCGTTCTACTAATATTGCTGCATTCTCTCAATCCTTATGTTTATGAAGGTGAACTTGTCCTTTAATATTTTGTTACAAGACAGCAAGTGATGTACATTGAACATAATATGTAACAGTACATTGTAACACCCTTTGTGGATTCCTGTACCCAAATGATGTGTACACACAGTGCTGTCCATGCAAGCAAGTACACTTCATGGAGTTTAATACAGTACCTGTGAATTTACTTTTACATACAAATATACAATGTAGGCTATATCACATAGTACAGTTCAGTCTTGAGTTGCTATCTTATTCTGTATCTATAGTACAGTACAAACTCTACTTTGTTTGTCCTGTGATCCAGGCCAACATGAACATATAAAACAGACAGTATGAGTGCGTACAAATTGTAGCTACAGCAGACATAAAGTTGTTTATGAAGACCACACTCTGTAATCCTTGAACTTCAATATACACTGTAATCCTCATTTGAGGCTTTTGTGTAAGTTTTACATTGCAAGTGCAGACCTGAGTTACTGTGGAGATTGATATTTTGTGTTCTTAAAAGTTAGCTGTGACATGCCTTGTATAGTATGAAAGTGCCTACTTGTACATGTAGTCGCTCTTCCAATATTTTATACGGGAATTTACAGTTGTAGTAGTGCACTTCCAAACAATATTTATGAATCACATTAACATTTTCTGTACAATTGTACGTTCCTTTCTTACACCCCATTTACACAGGGCAGTTAGAGCGCTTCATGATCGAGCACTCCGTAAGCACTGTTAAACTCCGTTTGAACAGACAACCAGGTCCTGAAGTGCTCTGAAGTTGTGCCCATCTCAATGTCAGGTTCAGGAGCTCTCCTGAATTGTTCTAAACTCTGTAAAAGGTCACCAACATTTAGAGTGCTCCGGAAGTGGTATATGTGGTGTGCACTGGGCATACAGTTGTATGTTAGAAGTTCCTGTGCATGCAGTGGTCATCATGACAGTTGCAGTGTACTTCTACTGTATTTTCATCTGCATTCGCACAAACTCAAATGGGCCTTGGTAGATAATAAGCTGAAGCGCTTCGGGAGTGCTCCTGAGCCCAACTTTGTCCACATGTAAATGGGGTATGAACTATCATAGTGTACTACTAAGACATACATGTATAAAGTACTACGACATATAAAGTGCTCTACAGGTATAATGTCTTTTTCCAAAAACTCCCCAAAATAGTGAATTAAGTAAAGAGGGGTGCACTGGTCAGATGGTCCAGGACCAGTAAAAATCACTGCTGGACCAGTAACTTTTTCAGGAATAGACCAGTAAAAAATGGAAAAACTGGGTACCTTCTGGTCCGATAGACAGGTTGGACCAGTAGAAAAAATGGGTTAGTGTGCAGTCCTGGTGTACATTGTATGTGTACAGTTGTACATATTTTGTTGGTGATACAACGAGTATGCCTTTAAAACTTTAAAATAAAATTTTCACCTGTTACAGTGTATGTCGTAGTACATGTAGAGCCTTCCATTATATCAGCTAACTCCCTGATTTCTAAAATGTTGTACAAGGTTATATGCCTACATACACTGTAGAAGCCAGAAGTGCAGATTCAAGATAAAGATTCTGTAGTTACAAGTGTACATGTATGCACATCATTGAAGGGCAAAGCATTCATACAAATTGTAGACCTTTAGCTACAAAACTCTGTGATGCAAGTGAATGGGATCACAGTTGTAGCAGTGTGACATACAATTTTGTACTTTGATCTACATATGTTTTTGAGTGATGCTGGTATCGTCTATACAGGTACCCATAGTGACAATATCAGTGTGTACGTGTCATACAGAGAAATTAAAACTTTTGCCCCTGGTGTGTACATTGTACAACATTGTGTATGTGTAGTGTTAAAGGTAGATTTTTATAATGCTGCAAGTGCACAATACATTTGCTGTACATGCCATTTACCAAGCTCTACCAATAGCTTGGAGAACTCCGCAATACTGAGAAACTTCCCATCCTTGAAATTTATTGATTGGAACTGCAAGAGAGTTAGGGAGCTACATTGTACACAAGCTTGTACATAATCCTTGTAGCAAAAGCCTCATGTAGTGTATGAATAGTAGTAGATCTATGTGTTATGGTAGTGAAGTATTAAAGTGTTAACTTGTGCAGTCTCACTGTACTTTCTTGCCTTGAATCTGTATAAAAGCCCAACACAGGTGTAGCAGACTCACACAGGTCTGTAAAGCTCTCAAGATAAACGTTATTGCATAAAATATGTGACATCAAGTCTCTCAATGCATGATTCTGGTCAGCTTTTGCGACAGTGTTCAGGGATTATATGAGTAAACTTTTAAGAAGTGACAATAAATTTTGTTTTCTGCAGCTGGGTTCATGAACTCTGCCAAGAACAAGACCAGTTTAATCGTGCCTAAAATTCAGGATTGCCTGTACACCATACAAAGTACCTATGGGTGTGTGTGTGTAAGTTTGCAGGATGTGAACTGCAAATCTATAATTTGGGGAAGGTACTTTGTATGACAGTATACCATTGTGAATGCATTATAATGGTACTAGTGAAGAAAGTGGACATACTTTTGCCTCAAAACATCTGTGACTGTAGGTGTTCAATACTGGTGGATGAATACGTACAAATTGTACGTTGCATGGTCATCACACAAATTTCAGCAGCCATTCTGATCTGCAATAATACTGTGAATTACTGTGAATTACTTTCATGATTGCTAAGTGAGTTTGTACATATGTACAGTGTAGTTACATTGTACAACTTTGGGTATACAGTGTGGACAGAACTGCATGAGCTTTAATACTGCAAATTTGTGTAATGGCACTTGTTTGGTACAATGTACATTTATCTTGCATGTAGTAACCCATCTGTTTTTCTGTCTTTGTCTTCTTTCACAGAGCTTCCCAAGAACAGATACGCAAGAAGAAAATCAGGTAAGAATCAGTCACTTCTGTCTAATTTAATGCAGTGATATATCAAGCCATAAGGATGCAGACAGAAAATGCATTTGTTTTGTTTTGTCCTGTTTTTCTAGTTTAAAAGGTCAGCATTTATATTATGTATACATGTTCTTTAAAAAAATTACTCATTTAGTGAGTATACTTGATAAGTTCAAGCAGAATTTAGAATCTGAAGCTGGTCATGAATAAGAGTAGACAAATAAAACAAAAGGAAACAAAAAACAAAACAAAATATGTTCAATACCTTGCACTCTATTAATATGCATGCTTTTCAGCAGCATGTCAACATGTGACTGGTTTGTTCCTTCAGCCCATGTGATGTGCCTATAAGAAGATATGGAAACTTGGAGAGGAATGTCACTGTACTGTTCAATCACACAATCCCCAGTCTCAACTGAGCAATATCCTGATATTAGGTTTTCACTATTTTTTTCTCTTGTTTTTGTTTGTTTTTTGTTTGTTTGTTTTTTGTGTTTGTTCGCTTTGTAGGGGGGCTGGAAAATCCTGTAAGCATTCCAAGAAAAAGAAAACAGGAAATTATTGTACACCTTTATTCTTCGGTGTTAAGCCCATGGGAAATTCCACCTAAATCTTGATAGCCCTTTTTTGTGCTCCGATATCTGTACATACAGTATGTCTATATTTCCTGAGGGAATTACATGGAGGTTGGGAGTGCTTGCCAAAGATGGCTTCAGTCTTCACTTTTAGAGGAAGTTTAATACACTTTGTACTCCTCATGCAATATGTCTTGTATTCTCAAGAGGTTAACAACAAGGAATGAGGGTGTGTGCATGCTTGTGTGTGTGTTTGTGTGTGAGTAGGAATGAAATGCACTCACAAATGTGCATGTTGAACATCAACAGCCGATGAGAGTAGATTGAAGGGAGGGCACTGCACTGGTGATGGTGATGAACTGCATCCACCAAAACGCCACCGCTTTCTCCTCTTGGGGATTCTCCACATCACTGCATCACTTCTTTCCACCAGATACCGTTCTCGTGTATCCATTGCTGTAATTGGATGGAGACCTCTCCCTCCACGATGTTTTGGCTGATGACATCAAATTTCTGCTCAACTTTTGGTTCAGGGGTAAAAACCAGTTGAGTGTATCTGTCCCAGTGGATAATGTGTCTCTTTGACTCTGTGGATGCATGATTGTTGTGATGACATTAACAATCTGACTTACCTTCTTGCAGAAAAACTCCCTCGAAGCATAATATGATACCCTTGAGTGATCCAATCCCATCAATTGTTTGGATGATATACACATACAAATGTATATGTGACTCGCTACAACAAAAGGATCCGAAAGTCTGGGGATTCAAAAGTCGGAGGAGGTCGATTTTCTAAAAATGACATGACATTATTCCCTTACTCTTCCACTTTAATTTCATAGATATCAAGACTCATAAAAGTACTCGGTTGCAGAGATATCAAGGATTTTATGAGATTATGTTGAGTGGTCTAAGAAATCAGCGTTTCGAGAAAACCGCCTTCAGTTTTTTCCTTCTGATGCAATTGTGATCGAGGGGAGGTAAGGCAGTTTTCACCTGTTTACAATAGAAGGTTGCGCGTGTTCACTAAGATGCCACGCACTGACCAGTAAGATCGCTCCCTCATTGCTAGGGGCAGAGTCTATCTGCGGCGCTAAATCCAAATCTTCAGACACGTTTCTGTTCCGTTGAAAGTCAGAAAATCATGGCCCAGAAAAACACTAATTTCTTGCCTTTCCTTTAGTCATTTATCTTCAAAATTTCGGCAGATGATAGACAAAACATAACATTATAAAATTATGCCCAAAACAGAAATTGATTGTTTTGACCGATTTTGATGATCTGAATTCAAACTCAATTTCTTTGGCTCAGCCTTCAGCGACTTTTCGATCCTTTTGTTGTGGCGGGTCACATATAATACATGTATCAACCTGTCAGTGTTCATCAGTACTTTTATCAGCAGAAGGATTCCTCCTTTCAATAAAAAGAAAAAAAATCGACTAGATAAAGTTGATACAGATAAACCTGTTTTGGAAGAGGTGTACAAGTTGTCTGATGTACAGACAAATCTTCCGTGCATTAATTTGTTAATTTCTGAATCAAAGACAGGAGAATTCTTTGCTATTCTACCAGGGATTGAAATTGGTAAACATCCTCTGACATTCATTGTACAAATGAACTGATTGATATTCACAAAGTCATGAAACAATTTGTATAAATGGCATGAATGCTAGCGTGTACACGTATTATTATGGGTCTACATGTAAATGTAAAGTCTTCGGCTAGAGACATTATGTGAGACAAACAATCTTGATATATGCCATACACATACATTTGGACCTTCTGCATTTGTGCCCGAATGTGTTCTGCAGTTCATTTGAATTTTGATTTTCCTTGTCATCATGTATTTCACTTTTTGTCCCCGCCGAACGAGTTCGAGCACGGGACTATGAAACCGGCTCCGTACGTGTGTGTGTCCGTGCGTCCGTCTGTGCGTCCGTGCGTCCGTCGGTGTGTGCGTCCGTGTGTGATCAAAATGTTCAATTTGCTACTTCTCTGTCATTTATGAGCCAATTTTGATTCTGTTTGCTTTATATGATAGCACTACATGGGAGCTTTAAAACTTCTACACAGAATTTCAGTTGTGACCTTTGACCTTGACCTTTGACCTATATTGTACATTTTGCTACAAAATGCTACTCCTTCGCCATTTCTAACCCGATTTCGATTCCGTTTGCTTTATGTGATGGCACTAGGTGAGGGCTTCAAAACTTCTACACAGAATTTTGACCTTTGACTTCTTTGACCTTTGACCTTGATTTTTTACCTATATTGTACATTTTGCTACAAAATGCTACTCCTTCGCCATTTCTAACCCGATTTCGATTCCGTTTGCTTTATATGATGGCACTAGTTGAGGGCTTCAAAACTTCTACACAGAATTTTGACCTTTGACTTCTTTGACCTTTGACCTTGATTTTTGACCTATATTGTGCATTTTGCTACAAAATGCTACTCCTTCGCCATTTCTAACCCGATTTCGATTCCGTTTGCTTTATGTGATAGCACTAGGTGAGGGCTTCAAAACTTCTACACAGAATTTTGACCTTTGTCTTCTTTGACCTTTGACCTTGATTTTTGACCTATATTGTACATTGGCTACAAAATGCTACTCCTTCGCCATTTCTAACCCAATTTCGATTCCATTTGCTTTATGTGATGGCACTAGGTGAGGGCTTCAAAACTTCTACACAGAATTTTGACCTTTGACTTGTTTGACCTTTGACCTTGATTTTTTACCTATATTGCACACTTTGTTACCAAATGCTACTTCCGGCGGGGACATATATTACGCACCGCGTAATTTCTACTTTTCCTTGTTATTTGTTGCCAAAGTGCCTATTCACTCTTGCCAAAACGTACAAGTGTATACTATACAAATCATAGCGTGATATGCATGCTTCTAAAACTGTCATGTTTGTGTGATAATAGACTCTTCAGTTTTGTGCATTACTACACTTAGTGCAGATGCTTGAGTTCTATTCACCAACAGAACGTAAATTGCCAAAAATCATCAAAAGAGCACAAGCAATAATGAAGTGGGACAGAAAATCATTTGACCCAAAAAAGGTGACTTTTTCTTGTCTGTGGTTAGCATTTACACTTTGTTTACGAGGTCAACCAAATGTAACGAGGAGTGTCTGTAAAATGTCACTCCCCTGTGAGATTTTTCATAGCCTCATCCTATTCCTAGAAGTTAATGTAATATATTTGCTGAACTACTGTACTTACAGTCATGTCCAACTGCACATACTATCTATTATAATAGCGAATATTTTGTATCATGCAAAATACACCAGTCACTTCCTCCAGATATGAAAGAAAAAAATTGTTCTCAATACATTGTGCAAATTTGTATGCTATGGAATTACTAAAAATTGCATTGTTGTTTAGGATAGGCCTACTGTAGATGTAGCTTCATATTATAATTTTGACCATCTGCTTTTTTTACATTGCACCTAAGAGTGACTGATATTGAAAATGCCCTTGATATAAATTACTCTATCCAAGAATCCCCAAATTTGTGAATACGCAAAGGAAAATGGTCACTAGTCAAAGTGGTTCATGACTGTGACACTTTCATGTACAAGTTACAACTTTGGTATGACGAAATCTCAGCTTTTTGCAAAGCTGAATTAAAAAGCTTGATGGAATACTGAAGAGCATGCTTATTGGAGTAATTCATTTCTTGTTTGTGTGTTTATTGCCAGTATGGCGTGAAAACCAAAGAGACATTCATAAGCCCTGAAGACATTATACTACAGTTGAATGGACTGGGAAAATACACTCCTTTAGGCTGCGAGAAAATGCTCGGTAAACATTCGCAGTGCTTTTGTATGGACAAGAGTGGACGAGTGTTAATACAAAGGTATCAGAGGGTCACCAGTGCTGATCGTATGGTATTGTCATTATTGGATCTTCCTGTGCCGGTTTGTTGACTCTCTTCCCCAGAGCCTCCAGAAGAGAAGTCAAATAATTAAAATGTTTGCATTACGATCCACTTCTAGTGAGTGGTATGGTTGCCGTGTTAGATAATAAAGGGTCCATAAATACTGACTTTACCATGGAACGTCATTACAAAGTTGTAGGTAAAATGCCTTACATTATGATAATAAAGGAAGATGTGCCCAATATACAGCAGTATTGTGTCCTGCTAAATTGTATGACTCCTCTTTGTATGTACGGTATACTCTGCTAAGTTGGCTTTTGATACAATCTTGCAGTTCCTCAAGTTTTTTAACCTTCATGGATACTCTATGTACATTAAACAAATGCAAAAAAGGTACGAGAAACAGAAGGAAAGGGAAAAACGAGGAGCTATTCTGTACCCGATCATGTAGCATACCGTACCTGATTGATTTGATTGAGAACATACATTGTATCCAGCCTTACTGCAAGTCTGGCCCCCAAAGTACCACCACAACAGCAACGACAACAAGCTATTAGAATCCACTCTACTTCTACTGCTCAACTTTTGCACTGAAATTCAATATTGAATACATTTGTCGAATTGTTGTGAACAAATACAGTACCTTTATACCAAGAGAATTTGGAATTGCATCAAATCAACTGCACGTTTTCCCTTGGAGAATCTCGGTCTCATGCGTGCAGGGATTGATTGACGACCCTTCAGAGTGAAGGCATTATCCGAACAAGATTGCTATCAAAACTCGCGTACAGTTGTAAAGGAAAAAAACAAAAACAAAAAGCCCCCCCCCAAAAAAAAAAAAAAAAAGAAGAAGAAGAAAGAAATGATGACTGGAATGTTCTGCTTTTATACATGGTATACAATATGTACATTGTAATTGTAACAGAAGCCTTACTAATAGATTGGCCATCCAGTGCATGCCAATTAAAACGTGAACCAACCAGGTGCATTGTATGATATAAAAAGTTTTTCAAATTTTTCCAACACATCACGAAGTATTACTTATTGAGCATTCATTATTCATGCAGTATGGCCTGTTTGCTTATTTTTTTTTTAACCTTTGATCCTTTTTCTTCCTTTTTTCCCTGTTTTTAACAGGCAAATGTGATTATTTTCTGATTAATAATGAAAGGGCATAAAATGTCTAGTCATAGAAGCTGAGTATAATAATAGCTGAATATTTCAGTAGTGAAGAAAAATATTACTATAAAAGCAAGCATTTTTGTGTATTTTTTCATGCTCAGTCAGACAAGATGAATTTTGATTGTTTTCAGTTTTGCAAAATGAAAACATTAAACAGTACATTTAACAAGCAGAGAGATATGCATGCTGTATTTTCTTTGTGTTTGTTTTTTGTCGTATGAAATGCGTGCAGATATCTACACTGCAAAAAATTTCCACTTTTACAGTAGCCAGCTAGACTTGAATAATATTTTCAAGCAAGCTTTCATACATTGTACCTCTACCTAAATCTTTGAAGATGCAAAATATGATACTATTTATGCATTCGTGTTTCATTGAGTGCATGTGTACAGTATAATAGACCAGTTAATCAAAATAATATTGTGAAATTTATGATTAGACCATTACAATAGAGGTTGTTCATGTTAACCAGAGGCTTGCTGTAGTCTTGCCTTTAATTGAAGCAAGTTATTCATGCAGGATGGATAACTGTTACTGATATAATGTACAATATAACAAAATTAACTGTATAGCTCAATATCTATGGATGTGTTTAAAGTTTAACAAAGTTCCCAGTCTATTCCATTCATGTGCTTGATGCCTGCATGCAGTGTCCCTGTATGCATTGCTGAACAAATTAAAATTCATAGTAATTCTGTGTGATCCCCAATGCTATAAAATCCATGTGTGAGAGCCCTTGTTACATGTAGATACCATGTCAGTCCCAACCCATTTCAAAGACTTCAACCATATTCACACTGGTGCTTGAATATAACATGAGACTGATGCAAGATGGTGTTCTTCGTGGGTCTTGCATTAAAACATAATCAATGTTTTAGCTTGTGTCTATCACAAAATGAGAACTATAAACAACGGATTGGCGCTTTCATATTCTAGCCATTGAATACCATCCAGAAGCAAGTATGAGGAAGTTTCCCATCTTTAATACTGGTATAACAAATTCATCGGCAATGTAGTGTAATAACACCAAGATTACAACAAAATTTCCTGTGGTCTCTCTAGAGGGTGCTGTAGAGAGGAATATCGCCTGTTTTCAGTCGCTGAGGCTGCTGGTGAGGACAGCCAACCTTGCTTGCTTTATTGTTTATAATATTATTTATTACTCCTAGCTTTGCATTAGATATCCTTCTAAACTTCAGTGGATACCACACTGTAAGTTTGTCCTAAAGAAACTAAAAGTCTGGCATCTATTGTACTCAATTTTGTCTACTTTATTAATATAAATCTTGATGTATCAAATTAATGAAGTCAGAAATATGTTCACATTTGTTGTTTGATATCATGGATAAAAAAAAAAACAAACAAACAAAACTCTGTCATGGAGATTCTACCATGCTTTACCAGGTTGGCAACATTTGCCTGTCAACCTCTACTAACTTTTTTATCCCTCACTTTAATGTGAGACGCATTCACAGCCGTTGGCTCTGTCTTGTATTGGCTCTGTAGTCAAGCCTCCTGAGTATGAGGATTAGTTTTTAGACAGTGTTGATGCGGGATGCAACCACATCGCCTTAATCAAGAAAGAGATGTGAGTGTTCACATTGACAGCCTTTGCGCACAAGTGGTGGACAAGTTGCATCTGCTCTGGGGTCGGTGCGGGACAGGCTGCCGATGTGAATACGGTATTAGACTTGCAGAGATCCTTGTTCCACACCAGCCGTTTTGGCAGAGCAGGCAGAAAGCATTAGGATGGCACAGTCTCATTCGGAAGGGTCGTTATTGATTGCAGGAGGGGAAATGCGTCAGAGACACCAGAACCTCTCAAATGGCACCTGGACTTCTTGAAAACGATTTTGTGCCGAACATTTAACCATTGGATGGGGGGGGGGGGGGGGGGGGTTGAGGAATGAAAGCCTATTGATGTGAGTTACACAACTAGAATTCTGGCCACTTCAAGGCAGATATTATGATAAGTAGGTGCACTGTGCCTATGACTACCCCTTTGTATGGCAGTCTATGATATCCAAATATATGAGAGTGGGAAATCATCAGATTCTGTTTTCCTCTGTTTTGGTGACAGTTTAAGGCAGAGAATTGATCTACAAACAATTTTTTTCAAACCAATAAATTGAGGAGTGGATACACATATGTTTCGGTTATTATCCTAAAATCAAAAGAAATAAGTGTTTTCAGTTTGGCAGTGTAACTCTGTCTTTGTTCATCATATGTGTGCTTGTGATTACTCTGATTACAATTTGGCATTGTAGAATAGAAGTGTAGCTCAGGGCCAGTTTCAGTTATCTTTTCTTGTTATACATCAGTACAAATGTAGGTACATGTATACATGTGAGAAAAGCTTTGTAACGTGTGTTTATATCCCCTAAGACTTTTTTTGGGGGTACTTTTTACATTTTTATTTTCATACTAGTTCTCAAAAGGCAAACAAATTCCACTCTGCAAAATATTCCATATTGACTGAATAGATTTCTTTACAGTAAATCATATTTCATAAGGAATGATACAGACATATGTTTAGGCACATTTCTAGGAAGTTTGGCTGAGTGAGGTCAGTACACATCAGTACATTGTAATATAATAGTAATCCCTCCCCCATATCCCCACGTCTTGTCTGCCAACAGTGATAATTTCTGTTTTTCGTTTCATAGTATTACACTGTACATGATCTGTATTCACACATTCACATACATGCATTTCATGCATAGCAGTGACAGGGATGATATTTATGATGATGATGATGATGATGATGATGATGATGATATTGATGATAATGATATTGATGATAATGATAATGAAAATAACTGGAAATAAGTATTATAATTATAATTGAAAAAGATGAGGATTGTGATTATTTAAAAAGATACCGACTATCATCGTCATGATCTACTGGTATTTTAGGAGTCCAAATTTCACCTTACCTCTTTGTTTATCAAAGTGCAGTGTCACATGGCAATAATACATAATGTCCTCAGGAGTATGGTATGATCCGGATGTCGTAAAAGTGCCAACTCTCAATCTTGTGCACCCTCATTTAACCTGGGATGCAGGAACAAAAAGCAGCATAATGGGGTCCCTAAGGCTGTCATAGCCATTGCTGGGCCTTATCTGCCTTCACCCATCAGGCGATGGATTTCTTGGGCACTCATCAGCCCTGTAGCCATAGATACCCAGGCTGGGATTGCCCTGCTCATCATTCTGGCTTCATTTCATCCATTCATTATCTCCAGCAGAGCATATCCACAAGCAGTCACATGCTATCCGCCATCAGGCCCTGGTCAGGCTTGACTTGAGCCCAATAACCTGGCTCAAGGTTGGGATGGCCAGAGGGATTAATACATGGGTTGGACTGGGATAACTGGTGCAGGGATTAAGACACACAGAGGGTGACTAATGTGAGGGCTATATAGCCTGTCAATAGTCTCTGGAAGTTTCATCTTAAATTAGTGCATGCCATTCTCAGAGATAGGTATGCAAGCTGCTTGAAATTTATTCAAGTCTTCAAGACTGAATTGAATAGTATCCTTTAAATGAAACAAAGAATTTTGTAAAGATAACACCTGGTCATGTATTACAATGTTCATATAAATACCTTTCAGGTTAAGTTGTCCTTCAAGATCATATCTGTATTTCATCTTTTGGGTTGTTTGGTGTGTGTTTTTTTTTACTGATTTTTTTTTCACATATGCCTTTGAAGGAAAAGTTACAATTTAATTTTCATGCAAAACTTGCATACAAACTTTGCTTCTTGCCTTCTACCAGTAAACTGATGTCTTTTCTTAACTCTTTATGTGCCACGGTGGAAACCCCCTGTGTGCCACGTTATTCTGAGACAGGAAGGTAGTCATGCTTTGAGAAGGAATTCTGTTTTTCCAATTTTTATGACTTCTACAAATTTCTGTTAAGATGGGCATAATAGCTGGCAAAGTTTAAAGAGGAATGCCAAGCTTTGTTTCTATATAAATTATATGACGAATCTTTTTTCAATTTTCTTTTTAAATGACCACTTGCTACATTACTGTAAAGGCATGACTTTTGCACGTAAAACCGTGACAATAACTTAAAATGTACGAGCAAATCTAGTTGGGAACACCGCTTGATAGTCAATCACCACATAGAATGCAAGCCGTATATGAGAGAAACAAAAGCACGAGATACGCTTTCATTGTGCCGCGGGATTAGCAGTGATTAGCCGATTTATCGATCGGTTTTGGCGGCTTTGTTTGTTGAGCAGAATATGCGAAGTTGGCACGCCGTCGACTGAGTCGGACGTGCGAACGTGGCACATAAAGAGTTAACTTGTGATATTGATGAGCATCTCAGTGTTACAGTGAGGTCCACGAGGGGTTTTAGCATGTCGCTGCGACATGCTAAAATTTTTGCGCGACATCCTTCAAAACTTGCGACATTCTAAGCGCCATGCCAAAAAAACTGCGACATGCTAAAAGTAACTAACTCGCAAATGACTTATAGAGTGCTCCTTGTTGAAAGGAGCAGCAGTTTACAAGCGTCAAAAGTTTCTCCACAGTCACCGCACCGATCACAACACAACGCGGCTCAACAACAAGCTACACTGTACAGTCTCGCACAACACCACATCACACACTTGCTCACTCCCGTCTCCCTCACCTCCCTGCTCACATTGTGTATGCTATGGGATTGCGCTCCCTTTCGGGATCCACACACACAGCAATTTGTGTGAAGTAACACCTATGCAGCGGCACAGACAGCCGCCTGTATGCATGTGAGAGGGAGAGAGAGGACGGAAAGAGAGGGTCGGAGGCCGAGGGAGGCTGAGGAAGGCAGCTGACACGTGCTCGCTTGTTGTCACGCTTGTTGTCGGGTTACGCAAAAACAAACGATATGAAATGCATGCCCCCCTTCGCCAAAGGTTGTATTTTTTATATATACAATTGTATATATATATATTTTTTTTTTTTGCTGCTTTGGTTTGTTTGTTCGTTTGTCTGCCTGTCTGTCTCTCTATTCGCAAAATAAGTCAAAAGTTGGGAACAGATTAGGATGAAATTTCAGGAACAGTTGGTTGGTAAAATGGCGCAAGGAACAGATGATTAAATTTTGGTAGTGAGAAGGCCGGATTTATGATACCACTGGAATTCAACGTCAGGATATCCAGGATTTTTTCTTAGACTTTGTTTCGTATATTTGAAAGGATTCGAATCAATTCTATAGGAAGCTTGCCATCGGCAATAGCAATTACAATTGTACGCAAAATTAGATGCGTTCAAAGCATTGCCGCAGAGAGAAAATTACCTCCATCTTTCGTTAAAAAAAAATCAAAAACAAAAACGAACGATGGAGTAAGCAAATGCAAATTGTTTAATCTTTTTTTTTGGGGGGGGGGGTAGATTCAGCGGGTTATTTTTTCTCTAAAAAGCCATGCGTTCCATTTGAACCTTTAGTAAGTTAGATTTTACTCGAGCGCCGAAGTTGAATTTATCCCAAGCATCTCGTCGCAACATCAAGTTTCCAATGTGTATTCATTTTCGCGTAGCTTTCGGTGCTGCAAAATTTTGCTAGGGCCTAAGTTTACTACTAAACTAATTTCTGTCGTTTCTCACACCTCGTTTGGTACGATTTCTTCCATTTTATATCACTTTATCCGTTCCCTTTATACTTTGAAGTAATTAAACGTAATTCCGTGTCTCGCACTGTTATTTTTGTACCGGCGATTTCTCCGCTTCGCTGCAATACTTTTTCGAATCGAAGCGACGGAGCTCGGAGTTTGATCCCAGCAGCCGCTTCGATGTGCTGTTTGTTGTATTTTCTAAATAAAAATGTTTGTGTTGTTGGGAGGTGTTGATACTTTGTATTTGTTATTTATTTTCCTAGGTATTTATCTCGAGGGATTAGGGCCTATGCGTGTTTCTTAATGTTGATAGGAAAAGGCTAAAATGATCTTGAGTGATGTCTGACGGTGATGATGATAACTATGCTGGTGACTGGTGTAAAAAGACGGATTCCTGTGAATGCTGAGCGTATGTGACGTTTGTTTATTTCCCTTTCCCTCTTACTCTTCTTTCCCCCTTACTCTTCTTTCCCCTCTCAAGAATGATAAAAAAAAAGAAATTACATACACCTCACAACAAAAAGAACCACGTGCTATAGCAACCTTCGTAAAGTTCAATCTAAATGTTCAATATCAGCAAAGAATAAGGGGAAAGCACGAATGACAATAAATAAAAGCGAAGAGATCGTGTATGCAGTCTCTTCGGCTCGAAGAAACTTGACACCCCACCCCTCTCCCTTGTGGAAATTTCCACAAAAGCAGGTGCCACACCCAGGTGCGTGCCAGACGAAAGAATGCGCGCACTGGAATAAACAGCGTGTAAATATCCTGGAAATATCGATCGAAGAACCAGCTCATGAGTTGAATTAAAGGAATCATCGCAAAGATATCATGATTCTATTTCTATAGCCTTTCTTTTGGCGCATAGTAGGAAACATCGAACAGTCGATTATAGTGTACTTGATCGAATATCTAATGTTCCCTGAACAATAAAAAAAGGATTGACTATTCAGTCAATTAAAAATGAAATCACAAAAATACATGAATTAAAGGTCTCGTATGACCAGACAAATTCACTACGAGTAGGTCCAATGAGATGCAGTCATCACCTGGTTAGACAGTAAAATACAACGTGTAATGGCAATTAATTCCAGTTCACGCTCATCAAAACTGCTTATTACTTTTCAAAGTTTTGGCTATCAACATTCGTTCGTGGGTGTATTTTGTTTGTTTGTTTGTTTTGTGTGTTTTTCCCTCGTGAAAGGCGTAATGATTTCTTCGTATCGAACGTAAACTGCATGTTTACCGTAAACAAGCCATTCAGCTCAGCTCAGCTATGGCGCATTCGATCCATCGAACTTGCAGTAACCTCTCACAGGCAGGATCGAGCACATGGCGCAATCCTTTAAACTTGAACGTGAAGCCACGTGTTTGCATCGGCGCTTCCACACACAGCGCGGCATTTTGCGATCATCGTTAAAAATAGCAGAATTTCCGATTCCAGTCAGGGGAAAAGGAATTGGAATACTTCTGAAAATACTGATATTTAAAATACAATAAAATAAAAAAGCCTGAAAACAACGCATGATTATGTTTAAATAGTAAACAATAATTGGAAACACAGAAGAGAGTTTTGCATCCGCTCACACAGAAGCTCTCTTGAGAAGATGAAAGCATTCCCTGTCCCCTGCTAGATAGTGGAAGCTTCCATAATCAGCCCAGCAAGTTTTTGGAGGTACATACAGTTGTACTTGCACTTGTACACATTCATTGCGAGAAAGCAATCAATCAACGCTGAACATTGCGTAGTTTGGCATCTTTATCGTGCTGGTGACCAGCTCGATCCTTCGGCATGTGTCATAACGTTATGTTTAGAGCCTGTAGGCCTCATAAGTCGACAAGTTTAATTCAAAATAGCAAAAAAGAAAAAAAAAAGGAGATTGAAAAAATACGAATTCTGGTGGGAAAATACGAATTTTGCAGCTGCTGAGTACTAATTTTTGCTTCCAAAGGTTGGCAGCTCTGTACTTTGGAAATTTAATTTCTCTCTGACACAATGTACACCTTTCAAGAAAGAAAATTAAGTGAAATATTGATGAAAGGCTTATTGTGGATAGAATTACCTAGATCTGAGTTTTTGTTAAATGTCATTCAAGTTAACTAAACGTCTGTTTACCAGTAGGCTGCAAAAGTGCAGTTCTCACTTTTCTACACTCATCTCATCTACTTTGTGAGTACACAGTTATCTTGGCATTTCAATGTGAAACTGAAAGTAAATATTAAAAACAGTCAGTGGGTGCTGTACTGTAGTACAAGTTCAAGATGTCCTTGTCATTTATCATAGCATCCCCATTGAGGAGTATATCTATTTAAGATATATTCAAAAGGTCTTATGAGTAAGGAGTAGGACGATATATATAAACATTTCAAGAACAATTTAAAATCTTATGTCATAATCAAACAATTAACATTTAATTTTTCAAATATTAATGATTTTTATCCTGGCATTGCAGAGTGATTATGGTGATCAAAGTGTTCAAAATAAGGCTAAGATAGCACCAGAGAGCATCTAGAACCCCAGAGCTTCCAGGGCCCTTAAGCGGGCCCTGGACCCCGGCCGCAAGGGACTTCGCGCTTCGCGCTCGTGATGTGCGCTTCGCGCACATACAATGTACTTTCACGTGCAATATCACTGTTTTCCCCTGCAACATGCTAAAATTTCAAGTTGTGGACCACCCTGGTGTTAGAAAGAAAGCAGAGTGCTTTCCACGTAAATCTGAGTTAAAAGTTCATGCTCTATGATAATGTGCACTCATTTCTAACTGTCATCTTTATGTTCTTTTTATCTGTTATACTACAGTATGTGCCGAGAAGTATGATCCAGAGGCCGACAATGATAATGACACACAAAAGGTGAGTGGACACCATTCTTATTGCACTAACAATGCAAGATGAAACATAATGCGTAAATTGTATAATAAAAGAGGAAATATGGAGAGATAGGATGACATGTAGGGGAAAGGAAGACACATAAATGTGCAAATTAATAAATAGGAATTAAGGATAGTAATCTGTAGGAATAAGAGTAGTTTTCTTGTTTTATGTGTGTGTATGTACATGTGTAGCTGTTCATATTTTTTTTGTGTATCACTTTGTGACTAATTTCTATATCAAGTCAAAAGTCGAATAAAGAATATGAAAATAAAAAAGTGTGTGTGTGTATGTGTGAGCAGAGTTACTTTTTCACATTAGATCTACCCTTTTTTTTTTGCCACTGCCTCTTGTCTTTGGTTCATTAAGTATGAAATAAAACCCTTGTGCCTCTCCACCTCCAACAGGAAAACTTGCATCTACGCTACTTTTATTTCTATCACACTCTCATTTACTGTCGTATCTGTGCTGCATCATTATGCAGTTATGGACTCTGTAATGAAGTGGAATACCGTCAGCCCCGCTAAATCCGAGTATGCTATGTGGGTGTTCAAAAAGGATCCCATTTCCTATAGAGGATCCCCGTATTTATGGCAATCTGTCATTGGAAGCTTTTTGATGAGGGTACGGCACAGACGAGGAGCATGCTAACCCACAAGGAAGTAGTTTCTCTGGCGGCAGTGTAGCTCGTCTGCAGAGTCGAGGAGCATTTAATGAAATGAAAGGCCTGATTTGAAAACTGGTCATACACATAGGGCCACAGATCACTCTTGTCATTCCATACATCAGCGGAAAGAAAGCATCAATATTGCAAACCACCAGACGCTGATACAGAGTCAATTGGTGAACTCACGTACAGGCAACGGACCTGGAATGGACTCGTAAACATAGAGACTACTCATTGGTAATTGATTGATACCACTGAATGTCAAATTTTTTTTGCTGCCCTCATTTTGTTGATGCTTGCAGTGCAGTAGATGGGTCCATTTTCTATCAGTCTTCATCACAGCCTTGCTAGGCATCACGAATAAGGAGGTAAAAATAGTGATCATAGCCCCTCTGTCGCTCCATGTAAACTTTCAAATTCCCCTTTCCATGTAGGAAGGCATGGTTCCAACAAGTTTTGACCTGGCATTGTAACCCCACAAAACAGGCCTGAAAAGGATTTCAGTAAAGGTCTAATTCTGAAACAGGGATCCTCAGTTTAAAAAAGAAAAAAAAGAGAAGAAAAATAAAGATAATTCGTCAGTGTCAAATGTTCCTAACCAGTCAAAATAATGACAGAAAGTCAAATTACCTGGAATTTAACCTTTGATACTAGGTTTGCCTGTAGAACAATGAGAGGATTTAAAACTACATGACAATCACTGTGAAAGGATTCTCTGCTTACCATTAACGTAAGTTTTGCACTTATCAACAAAATTCTACCCATGATTATGTCAAAGTATCAAAGTAACTGACTGACTATTCTTGAGGCTTCTGTAGGGTTTTTATTTCATGTACCCTGTGGATGAAATAAAGAAAGCAAAAGTTTTATTTTACCCAAAAAAAAAAAATCAAATATGCCATTACTGATGCAATGTACTTTATTTTATGTTTCAAAATGTTGAATTCAGATTGGAAAAGTATTGACTATAAGATGCAATGTAAAATTGATTAATAATGATTCTAATGATCATCAGCTACATTGATCTTAACTTTTATTTGATTCTGCTCAAATCTGCTCCCATCTGCATGCTCTTGTTTCTTTCCTGTTTTGAGGTGAACTCCCTGTGTGTTATGCTTTCTTCTAAATTAATTTAGCGGCAATGAGCTAGATCTTTCAAATGCTCCTACAAATGTAGCACATGATTGATGCCTTGCCCGCACTCTTTAGCAATGTGAGTATAGACGAGAGGAGTGTGAGTGCTTTTATGTATACATTCTACGAATTTGCAATGAAATCTCACCTCATGCCATTTCCTGCTGTTTTCGTTCTCTATTCTCCGTGTGCAGCTGGTTTACCCCAAGACTGACGAGCAGAGAGCCCGTCTCACTCAAGCTGTCAAGAATATCCTTCTCTTCAGGGCACTAGATGATGTAAGTCATGATATTGTTTGTGGGTGTGTGTATGTGTGTGCATATCAATAGTGACAAAAGATTGATTGAACAGCAGAGACGGAGGAAGAGTGAGAGAAGAAAGTAAATGAGATTGAGAGAAAGAAAGAAAGAAAGAAAGAAAGGAAGAAAGAGGCAGAGAACGAAAGAGAGAGGAGGTATATGTAGACGGATAGAGAGAGAAGGTGAGTCAGGGACAGCCAGAGAGAGAGAGAGAGGGAAAAAACAGATCATGAAAACGTCCATCGGAGAGGTGAGGAATCCACATCTAATTAAGACATTGAAGGGATTACTGCTTCACAGCAGAGCAATTGCCCTTGTGTGTGAATACATGCATGATTGCTCACCAGCCCATTGCACCATTAGAAGTCAGCTTGAATACAAGTCTGCTGCATATGTGATTAGGCCTGTGATATTTTAGAGCAGCAAAAACAAAAAACAAAACAAAGCAAAACAAACCAAAACAAAACAAAAACACAACAAAAAACAACAAAAGAAAACAAAAATCAACAACAAGAACAAAGAAAAAAGAAACCCTAAGTCTTCTAATTAGTAAGAAATAGTAATTCCTATATACAATCTTTTCCTTATATCTGCATTTTTGTCCTTTTTTTTCTATTATTATGATTATCTGCTGAAATTCCTGATGTTGTGAAAAGTATATCTCGAAATATAGGTACAACATAAAGTGTGATCAATACAACTTTGTTTATTGAACAATAAGCCATAGTTTGATAATTTTTGAAGACTTGACGATTGTCAAACATTAATGACTTTCATAGTTCTTTCAACGTCATTCTCTCGTCGGTATCCCATTATAGCGCAGGTCTCAAATTAGTAAAAAAAAATGACAAAGTTGGATGAATTTTCCCTCAACCTTTGATGGTAATTTCTCAAAAGTTTGTATCGTGAAAAATGTTAGAGTGTAGTATTCAGTGCTCCATCCATGCCAGATACCGGACACTATTTTTACAGGGACAATCTGACACATTTACAGGATAGAAAACTGTTGGGCTTCATGCATGCATTACAAAATTTTTTTTTTCTGCTACTGTAAAACGATGAATGTTTGCGTGCATTTTAATTTCGCAAATTTTGCGAGAGCCAAGATTCATGAAATGAATGTGCATGCGAAAGTTCTTGTCTACACTATATGCGTTGAATGCCAGTGGCAATTCGCGAAAATTTCATGCCGCAAATATGTCATGTTTTACAGCACCAGGTACTTTTTCTTTCTATATTGGGCTTATCATTTATCACTTCAGAATGTTCTGAAATCCAAGGTTCATTGGATTCTCAAGTTGCATTCTCATTTCTTGACTTCTGCGCTAGATGTGCTCTGCATTACTCGGTATGCCTCAACTGGACCTAGTGGGAATAGTCTCGTCGCAAGGCTTATGTCAAGAAAATGTTTAACTTTGAGCTGGGGTGGGGGGGGGGGGGGTGGGGGTGGCTACTTGGCCTGGGGAGAACATACCATGCACTGTGAAAGTGAGACTGCTTCCTCACCCCTATTATGGGCAAGTTCCTTCATGCTCACACAATAGAATGCTGCCCTTGGCTTCATCTGTTCCCTCCTTTGCCACATACTTCTTCCTGACATTTCACCGTTGGGAGGGACTGCGGCAGACGGACGTGCAAACTGATTTCGCACAAAGTTGCTGTCCATCAATTTGGGGACCACTCTTGGATGGGTAGCCTGCTACTGGCGAGATGAGAAAAACACTTGTGAAGGCATAGTTAGTCGGGGCCTGTCAAAAGGTGACGGTTTACATGCATCTGAAGTGATAGCAGTGAGGAAATGGGACAAGAGTACACCAAATAGGAATTTGTAGCAGAAAGTGCAGCATCCGATTCAGAGTTACACACTTTTGATCTTTTATATCTTTCATTCTCACCAACTCCCCATCCCACCCCCCCCCCCAATCCAAGTGAAACTTTCAGTATTGTCTTTGAAAAAGTTCACGCCTCTTGGCCAGCTGCGAAGATGAGCTGGCGAAACTGCAGGTACATCTGCCAAGGTGCCAGAGAATGCGAGGTGCTTGTAATTTGATCAGGAATGGAAATTGGAAGTTTGGTCTGAACTCTGGGTTGACATCCAGACAGAACTAATTAGATTTGCTTCTGTTTGTTCCCCCACCATTCCTCCCACCCCTTCTCCCAAATCTTTCTTTCTGTTCCGAATCTTCCAACAAACCACATAAACCGAAGCCCCTTCATATGCATATTGTTTTTTAAGGTATCTCATAATGTCGCGCTTTCGTATATTTTATTTATCTATTTTTCTTAGTCCCTGAATGAATTCATGTATACATGAGACAGTAGCCATTATTGTATCTTTATGCATGTGGAGATGGGTTGTGGCATTTATTAGGTTGGTGATGTAGAGGTACCTTACAGGTGTAGCAAGCTGACAAATCCAATCAACTCTATGCTGAAATATATGCAGCACCACACCAGGTTTTTCTTTTTTTTTTCCCCTCCCTGCCTGGTGGTACAGTACAATGTCTATTCCACAGTAGAAAACTAATCTAACGTGATGTGGTGTCGAGTGCCTTTTTCTGCATGTGTGTATGCAAAGTTCTGCAATATAGGTTTTGTGTGCTCAGTTTGCACTGTGCAAATGTACAAACTTGTGCTTTGCTTTGGGAAATGCCAAATTATGTTTGTTATGTGCTTAGTCCCGATTTCCTTCAGGAGCGGTACATGCACCTTTAAACAAGTTTTTCCGCTCAGCTGATGAGCCATCTTGCTTGGTGAGGGTAACCTCATGGGGGCAGCTATAGATAGAAATGACTTCATCATTTGCTAGACTGTTTGCATCACATAGATGAGCTTCTAATGTCCTCTTGAATAATGCTTGAGACAGTCAGACAAGCCTTTAAAATGCAATGCTATAGAAGGTGACATAAATTCCCTAACCCTATTTCAAAAAGTCTCAGTTATTTTATCAGTTTTATCTTGATATACCAAGTTTGTTATTAGGCCATGAAAAATATTTGTCATTAACTGCCAATATCTGAGTAAAAGATCATTTGATACTTAACCATTGCTTCACAAAATGTATTATATGGTGACTTCATATGAACACAAGTTAAGTAATCGGAGGAAATTCAAATCATTTGTACTTTGATGGTAGAGCTACAGGAATAAAACATGCTTGACTGGAATGTAATACTGTTTACTTGGTCATAACCCAGTGATAACTATTCAAGTGTGAACTCCTAAGAATTTTCATTCTGCCCCGACACACACACACACACACACACACACAAGCAAGCATACACTGGCACGCTTCAGATCCTGCCAGCAATGATGGAAAGAGGCTGAAAGGAATTTATTATAAGGCAAAATGAGGCATAAACATGTGTTGTAAGTCCAGTAATAACCAAATTACCTCAGATTCAAAAAACCTGCTTCATATGCACTTGATCTGCATATTGCATGTAAGATGACATGGAGAAATGATGATAAATGAGAGAATGTCTGCAAGTGCCCACTAAAGGCTTGTCATTGGAATTATTATACTGTGACATTGAAATTTGTGATCCTTCTATTTACGATGTGTGGTAGAAAATAATGAGTTTTGCCTCAATAATGTCCATGCACAGTTGGTTTTATCAGTCTGCACAGCCTAACCATGAGTATGACATCCACTGTAGCATAGCTGCACACTTTATGTGGTTGCAAGAGTTTTCATAACACGTACAAAGTGGTGTTCACCAAAATTGTACATTTTCTACACTGAGGATTCACATGTGAAATCCTGTCTCCAAACTTCATGCAAAGTTAGAACAATCTCTGATGAGCAATTTTACCGATCCTGCTGGGGATTGCTATTAATTGGCACAGTTGCCATTCAAGTTTCGCCACCACAGCGCAAGATCTTCAATTTGGCAACACTTCACCATCTATGGTCTTTTTGAGTTTGGCATTATCCATTGCACGCTATGTAAAGCATGGATCAGATAAAGTTCTTCACATCTACCCTTCACGTTTAGTCATTCACCTATTTAAAAGCTCATTATTCATCATGGGTCTTACAGATCATAAGCCTCATTTTTACTCCAACAAGTTCAAGAACAAATTAAGGAGATGAATCACTGTAAACAAGGAGACCTTTTTTTATGAGACGATTTTTAAAATCTCCCCCCCCCCCCCCCATCCTCACATTTGTTTGCATTGTCAGGGAAGAGGAAGAATCCCCTGTGTATGATCGATAGGTCAAGTACATCTTAAAGCCGTTGTGAATTCAAACCAACTCTTACGCCGTATGCAAGATTTCCTCAGTAGAAAGTCACACAATATCCCAAGCTAGAAGCCCTAGTATACAGCGTGTAGGATCGTGCATCGAAAAGCGCCTGTCTCTCTCCCTCTTTCTGCATCTCCGCTCCTAATGAAGAAAGGAATTGAAATGTATTGATTGATCAATTTCCGTCACCCTCTTCGTTTAGTGACTAGCCATCACCTGGCAACAGGATAGGAGCCGAGTCGCCCTCGTTTGGAGGCACGAGTTGGTTTCGATCACACAATGCCAGTCACTGCTATGGTTACGATATACCGTCTGATTTATCGACTGTAGAACTCACAAGCCTGTTGCTAAGGACCTTTAATACTGCCCACATTTGGGTAAACAGTTGCAGAGTGTGTTAAAGAAAAATCCATTTCAAAGCTGGCAATACCTCCCGGTGCCTTGTCAACAACATGCTTTATGATGATAAGCAAGGCACAATATATATGATAATGTGGAAATTATCTCTTTGGAATGGTTCCCCATATTTGTGCACGCTTGTGAACAAACAGCCTGGGGGACTAACATGTTTGTTGTTTGGTAAAGTTAGAGAGATCTGACCAGAAATAAGATTGATAATCTTGCCAACCTGTGCTGTATCCATATTCTCACTTAATTTTGAGCCATTTCCTTTCATATCAAAATGCAAATTTACTCTCTGTCTCTGTTTAGAAAGAACAGGATAGCAGAAACCCTCTTTGCACGCCTCAGAATTTCCAAAACTTTTGTAAAATCTTCATACTGATTCATTTTGATTCATTGCTTGAATCCTGTGCAATTGATCAACTGTCAGATTCACTTCCCTTCCTTATAAGTAGCTGCTCTCACCAATTTGTTACAATTTCATTGGAGGTCCCTGTGTAGTAAAGGAACATCAACACACAGACACACACATGAAAACAAGTCTTCAGAGAAACTGGCTTCCATGTTAAGATTGCCTACATTTTTAGTGTGATGGTACCATAATAATTTGCAGGAATTTCAACAAAATCTAAAAATCTCACCAAGAGCATACTGTAAAACCAGAAATTTTCACATGCATTTCAATTTCTTAGAATTTTATTAGAGCTAAGATTCACAAAAGTAAAATGCATGCAGGTATATGCATTGAATGCCAGGGGCAATTCATGAAAATTCCATGCTGCAAATATTTCTGTACTTTACAGTACACAGTGTATGTGCTAAAATATCATATTGGACTGGTATGAAAGGCAATATATCCTTCGAGATTAAGTCTTGCACAAAGATTGAGTATTTGTAACAGTTTAGCCCTCAAGAAACTCACTATTCAAAAAGTTACTTGCATACAATTTGTCTGATGTTTTGTGATCAAGAAAGAAATGCGAAGTTTTTGTTTGTTTCTTTCTTTCTAAGTGATTTTTTTTCATCTCTGATCTAGAATTAGCATTGAACACAATTGTGAGTAGAACTCATTGAAATCAAGCTTACAGGTATGTCCTTTCCCAAACATGAAGAAGAACATACAAATGCTCTTTGAATATAGTACTGGTTTCATTTTTGTGAGCCTTAAAGACATGATCAAGGTTAGAGTACGTAGTAGAAAACTTGTAAATTTGCAACAAGGTCTAAAATGATCTCCCTCTTCTTTCCAGCAGGGGGATTAAAGGATCATAATCACTTTGTAGGATTGTATTCTTTCACTGCAGTTCTCTTTTTCTTTTCTTTTGTGTTGCAATTGCACAATGCAAATTGCTCTACATCAAAATTCTTGATGCATTAATGTCTATCCTTGTCATGATCCATACCAAAGTTTATATGCCATAGTCATTGCATGGGACTACATCGTACTCAACATCTTTAAAGCAAATACTAGGGCTCTACTCTGTTATGTGCTAAATAGTAATAGACAACAAGGAATCATCTCACTTTCACGGTCTGTCCTTGTTCACTAGTATCATCCTCTCAAAGCCGCTAGACAGGTGACCATCTTTAACTGGCTGGAGGATCAACAACTGACCACGTAATTGACACAAATGAAGTGGATGCTATTGGATGTTTTCTTGATTTATTCCATGTGACCCAGGCTGTCAAAATCCCAGAGGGGAGGATATTTTTTTGTTTCAGTTTTTTTTTCTTAAATTCTAATATTGTGATTGTAACAACGCTAGTGTATAGTTAAAACCATACATCCCACCGTCCACACGTCACCTGTCGAACTCACGGAGAGACATCACATGGGGAGGTGCACTCTTGCCAGAGGTCAAAACTTGGAATATGGCATGAGCTGGAGTGTGCTCAGGATGTCAGCCGTCTGTTGAAGCACCAAGAAAAGTACACTTTGCTCTGACCGCCCTTCCAGCAAAGGGTTGTAATGTCAGGGAATGGTCAAAAGTTATATTAAAAAGTGTGCTCTACAGTGGCAAGGATGAGAAGACGAGGGGGGATGGGTGGGGTTGGAGTGGTGGAGTGGTTGTCAGAGAAGGTTGAAAGAAAGTGAAAAAATTTAGGCATCATGTGTTAGTACTATGACAAGTTCATTGTATGAGCAAAGTTGTTTGTATTCCATGCACAGTGATTGAAGTTGCAAAGAATATTCTAGGTGGTCAATTCCATTGTGACTTATGGGACAAAGTGACAATTTTCGTCAATTTCAAACCAGTATTTTGAGAAAATAGTTGCATCAAATGCATTTTTCTTAGTTCATGGTTAGATCCATCATATCACAGTTTATGAAAACACCATACTTAGTTTGAAAAGTATCATTGCATTACGTACAGCAACGAAAAATTGCTGTTGTGACTTATGGGACATTTGAGGACCACCGTTTTTCACATGGGAAAGCAAGTTCTGAAATATTTTTACACACAGAGTCTCTGGAAAGATATTTTCTTTCCTGAATGTAGCAAAGGGTTGGTGCTTACCCTGTGCCAAGTGGTATGAATAACTACTCATTGGTACAGTAGCAGGATAGGGAAAACCAGTGTGACTGATGGGACACAAAAACGTGACTTATGGGATGCTATCAACTACCACATTTTGAGATTGAGAGAATTAAATGCCGCAACAAGTTGTAGAACATCATAAAACCAATTTATGACCAAAGAACATTCAGAAAATAAGCCATCTGAGAATTACACAAGCTGTATTGTCATAATAGTGTATCAGAAATGATATACATAAATTCTGCAAAAATTGGCAATTTTCATGAAAAATGAAGGTTTTTCAGACATAACTCCACTCCACGTTCACTGATGTTCACAAATGAGGTATCAAAATATTCGTTGTGAAAGGCTGCTTTGAGTAAACAATACCAGATCATCTAATTAAGCTTCATTAATCATCTATACTCAATGGTTTGATTTTCATAAAATGCAACCTTTCCGTGGAATTGACCAGGTGGTGATTGGAACAATTCCTGATAGGTGGTAATGGGAACAAGACAAACAGATACATGTAGCACGTTGTGCAGTGTTGTGTTTTTGTTCTGTTCAAAATGATTAAACAGAAGCATATTTCATACATTCAGTGCACTTGTGCTTATAGACAAAAATGTCTGTATTCATAGTCCACAGTACTTACATGATTATCATTAAAGGGAGATATTTATCATGCCATCATAGGGAATTATTTTTCCACCATTGTTTCGTTTTGCTTGTTTGTGTTATTTTTCTCTTTTTTTTTTCTTTTTTTTTTTTTTTGGGGGGGGGATCTTGCCTTGAGTGTTATCATAGCACACACATTCTATCATTGTGTGACATACTTTGATTCTAATGAAGTAGAACATGCCAATGTAGGAGCATCGCATACCACTCCTGTTTAATTCAAATAAAAGCAACATACTTTGATTCTAACGATGTAGAACATGCCAATGTAGGAGCATCACATACCACTCCTATTTAATTCAAATAAAAGCAATCATCACATGCTACTCTCAACAAAAGAAATGCCGAATGCTGTAGATATATTATATGGATCCAGTGAGAAGAACTCAAGCTCTAATATTTACATTTACCCACTCATTTTCTGTCATACATGTACCATTTTTTTTCCCGTAATGCACTGCTGTATAAGTGCTTGAAATTGTCAACCTATTGAGGAAGAGGAACATGTTCAGCAGTATTGCACACTTTGTAAATGGGCCATGTTGTTCCCATACACATGTATGGGATACAATATTGTAAACATGCAAAAAAGTTCATTAGTAAGCCTTACACATTTTTATTTATACAGGGTGGCCCAAAAAGAACGGAACGCATAAGATCTTTAATTTCAGCAACATTGTTGCAAATATGTCATCATGTTGCATACTATTAGAAAGGACATTCTGTTTCCAATAGAATGAGACCGCGCTGTTTAATTTCAGTTAATGTGTTACGATTTTAGGCCCATTTTTTTGTCAACCCTTGCAATTTTCAAAATGTAATCATTTTGCACTCCCAGAGATACAGAAACCAGTGAGAATTCGGCTTACCGTAGAACCAGTAGCGTTCGCAATGTGCGGAATGTGGGGCGGACAGTGTTATTGTTGTCAGGTTGTCTCATTCACAATGGTAACGGACAATGACAGCCACATTCCACACATTGTGAACGTTACTGCTTCTATGGCAAGCCGAATTCTCGCTGATTTCAGTGTCTCTGAGAGTGCAAAATGATCATATTTTGAAAATTGCAAGGGTTGACAAAAATGGTCCTAAAACCATGATGCATTAACCAAAATTAAAGAACTTGGTGTCTTTCTTTTGGAAAAAGAATGGCCTTTCCAATAGTATACAAAATAATGACATATTAGGAACAATATTGCCAAAATTAAGAATCTTAGGCGTTCCGTTCTTTTTGGGCCACCCTGTATATTTACTGAGATCTACATGTATACAACATGATATTCACCATAAACATTATGTGAGGATAAACATATTCTGACATTGTCCTCATTTTGCAAGAAGTGAGAACAACTGCAGGAACAGAGAGATAATTGACAAAAAAACAAAACTAAAACTAAACAAAAAACTGAGTCAGCAGTGGTTATAGAGAATGCATGCAGAAGAAGTGCGCCTGCATGTCTCGATCACTCCATATTTGAGAGTATGGGGGCAATAAGAGTCTTCTGCTCCGGCAAAGTGGAATATTTGATCGGCAAACACAAAAATATTATTTCAGCTCTGAATAATGAGGTGCTGCTTGGCTCAGCTTCCAGTTTTTCTTTTTGTTATGAGGGGTGGGGGGAGGGAAGTAGAAAGTGGGACAACCACCATGAATGCAGCTCGAGCCAGCCGCTGCTTAGATTCGATTCCCCCAGCCTTTACTCCGGGGAGCTCAGAGAGACGTTTGCAGTGTACTTGATACTGCTTGATCACGTGCCTTCCGTGTCGAGTCGCGGGGTAATTTCGTATTTGTCGAGCGCAATCTGATGAGCGTATTCTGGGTCACAAGAGTAAATCTCGGCCGATCCACTGTAAAAGGAGTCTTTGCCAAGAGATGTACAGCATTTGCTGAGCGTTGACAAGCCACAGGCTGAGGAGAGACTGGGATGTCTGGAAAAGACAAGTAAGATGAGATGGTATGGGACTGCATGTACTAAAATCTGCGTTCCATAAGCTAGACTTCAAAAATACATCGGGGTTGCAGATATCAAATAAAAGTGCTATGTTATACTGCAAGGAATTTTTTATTGTGACTCATAGCTGTCAAACAAAAGCAGTTTACTGTAAATTATGAAATCAAAGTCAGATCATGGGAAAAATAGAACAGAACTTCAGAAAGGTTTTCATATTAGTAATATTCCTTTATTTTGTTCTGTCAGCATACATGTATTACTGGACAACGTTTTCTCTTGCGTAGAATGCCCATTTTAATAGTGTGTGGCTCCGAATGATGATTATATTTTTTATCATTTGTTTTGCATGATGACCCCAGAAATGTTCGTGACATTTTGTTGTTTTTGTTTTCTTTTTGTTCAATGGCCCTAAAAGTCTTGTGATTTTTTGAAGATTTCATTAGTAACTTCATTACCAAAAAATTTGCTCTAACGGGCCGTTTTCCTTATCAAAAGTTTATGTGTATCTGTCAGGTTTTGTACTTGTACTTGACTATTAACACAAAAAAAAAACATTCAAAATTCTGACTTGCACCTGGAGAGCTGCACTTGCTGAAGCTGTAAGCAAATTTTCACATTGGTTTTATATAGATGTGCCCAATATATGTGACAATGTATTGCTTTATTTTGGAATGGACAGAATTTGGCAGTATGGGCTTGGTAAAAGGCATTTACATGTATGCCACAGGATTTAGAAATTTCTTTACCATGCTGTGTTTTTATGTACATTTGTTAAATTCTATGCATTCTTTTCCTCAGCAGAGTAGGGTCAGCAAATTAACACTTCTGATGGGCATGTTTGTCTATTGTTCATGCATAGCATTGCACAACAATTGTTTTATATGCATGTGTTCGGAGCGATACAGAGCGACTGGTGTGTTCCTCAAATATTGCCCATATGTCAAAGGTGCACATACCTCTATGCTCTGACGCACGTCATTGACAGTGACAAAGAGCTTTTCTCCAGTGCCATCTTAATTTTCCGTGGCTGAGAGGGATAAAGCCACGGTGCACGTGCGGGGGAGTGATGCAACAAGCTTGAGGCCAGAACCTTGAAAGCTATAGCTGAGGGCTACATGTGTATAAGTGGCATTCGTCATTCTGTTGTTCACTTGTCACACAAGCTCCTGGGTCCATTTTCCTGCATCTGTATAAAAATATGCAGCGTGTGAAATATGCCTGCGTAGTAATCATCAATAACTTCCACAACTGTCACTTAGTTGCAGATTCGTGCAAGATGATTGCATCATAGTGAAATGATATTGAACATAGCTATAGAACCAGAAATATTCACAGCATGAAATTTTTTTTTGTGAATTGCCACTGGCATTCAGTGCATACAGTGTAGACAAGAACGTTCGCATGTATTTTGATTTTGCAAATCTTGACTAGTTAAATTTGCAAAAATTTCATGCACACAAAAATTTCTGGTTTTTAGCAGTACATTAATGAAAACAATCAGTTACTTTTTGTACATACTGGCTATCCAAAGGTGTCTTTAATTCAGTAATTTGAGACATTACTTTCATAAGATTCCCTTATTCCTGCAAATGAAATCACATGTTTTGTAGATTTTCTCTGCATTTAAACATTTTCATATATTGGAACATGAATATTCACTGAATGTGCAATTCTTTTTTTTTTGGGGGGGGGGGCAGTAAGGCTATGGCATTTTTACACATTAAAAAAAAGCATGATCTGTCGTTGTCTTTAGTTAGGATATCCTTTTCTGTTCAAACGACCAAATTTTTGTTACGCACAAATGATATTATATAGCAAATATTGATATTTTTCAACCAAACATCCAGAAGAAAAAACTTATTGCACCCATTGCTGTAGGATCTGAACAAATGACTGGTGTTTCAGCTTATTAACTCCATTAGTATTGGTGTAGTTCTACTGCCATTTGTATGTTTCGGATCTGTTGTTTTAGTGTCCCCGCTTTTATTCGTAATACAAAATGTGTAGTTTTTGCCAATATTGGCCTTCAGAAGCAGTAGCAGCTCCTGTTTTCTTGACATCAGGGTTGCAAGCTGAAAACACAGTCTGTATGATGAATCACTTTTTTTTTTTACACACACATTGGTATCATAAATGCTTTTTCTCTTATGTAATCAGGAAACACTCTAGAGACACATAGTTATGCACACAAAATAGACACAACAGTGTGCAATTACACAGCAAAGTACAAAAAAGCATGGATGTACTAAAATGAGTATTTCATTCTCTACAGCCTTTGTGACCGCCATTGTGATTGCATTTTTTGACACCTACTATATGCCACATTTTGCCGTGTATCTACCAGTCTGTGAAGGTTGATTCATGGAATGATAGGCCTATATAATTCAAAGGCTTTCTTATCTAGAAACTACAATTTTCCCTTTGTGAACTGAAGAGCAGATAGGTTGAATAACCACAAGTACAAATACATAGGGAAATATTAAGTGCAGCATTTAGGTTAGTCATGGTATTGAAGAATAAATGAAAGTTTGTGGATTCCAGTAATCAAGTTACTTCAAAGTGTTGTCTTTTTCTAGAGTACAGTGCTTTTGATTAAGAATAAATGTCATGGACAATTTCTATGAAATGATAACAACAACAACAAATGACAATGACTCAAAAAATGAGCGTGTATTTTAAGGTGATGAAAGGCACATGTGTCCGTGGTTCTAGAAGACAGAGTATGATATTTTGAATGATAGCACATGATTAAAATTATAGTTTTTTATTTGTATTGGTGGGCTTTGTTTACAAATACAATACAAAAATGAGCCACAAAGTGCATAATACTGTATATGCCATATATCTAGTGAGTCTAAATTTTCGCGAATCGGAACTTCCCGACGATTTCACGAGTGGTAAAATTCACGATCGTGGAGTACTTTTACTGTACTGAACGGAGAAATGTCTACATCTGCATCACATTCATATCGGGATCAGAGTCATTATTTTTGCTTGTCTTTAATTTCGTGGACAGCACCTGACTCGTGAAATTTGCGAAAATAAAAACCTTGCGACTTGTAGACAGTGATACATGGATTGTAGTAAACAACATTTTAAAGAAATAATTATGAAATGACAGTTTGTGAGTCAATTCTGTGCCTCATTTCAGTCATCATGCTTTATTTGGATTGAATATTTGCTTGGCTCTTCTCAAACTCTTGTCTGATGTGAGTTATAAAGATATGATACCATTTCATATTTGATCAATATTTGTTTACTTTGTCGTTGTTTTTATCTTACAGAATCAGATGCAAGAAGTCATTGATGCAATGTTTGAAAAGAAGGTAAGTACCTGAATTTGCCAAAATAGCATCAGTAGTAGGAGCAGGATTTGATATTGGGGCTATTATGGTAGGAAAAACCCTTCTCTTTTCACAATAGGATTTCTGCTTTTAAAATTGCATGTATTATTCACTGAATACTGCGGATGGAAATGAGTTAAAGTATTGATAATCATGAAATTGTTATAGATCTTGCCCAGGGTTGTTTTACTTTGTGTTGACACATTCATTGTGTGCTCTTAGGCTGAAACTATCATTTTGTTTGTTTTTGGTTTAGACTAATTGTTTGTGAGGCCATGAAATCAGGAGTAATCTCCTGTCATATGCCATTTTTCTCGCTGCATTGGGAGAAAGTTTTGGGGAAAAAAAAGATGAAGAGGAATATCAGGTAATTTGTGTCACAAGTAATTATCTATAGGCCTAGATAAAAAGGATTGACAATACCTCAAAATGTTATGGAAGACCACTCAAGTAATAAGGGGGCATATCTGCTGTAGGACTTGTCAAACTTTAATAAGATTTTCTTTCAATGCATGAAGCTGCAGATAATTTCTTTTTTGATGTTTTGAAACAACTTTCAAATTGTTTGTAAAGACTTTCAAATTGTTTGTAAAACTGCAGTGTATGACACTCACACACACAATCCCCATTTATTTGTCAGTGGCAAATGGTGAATCTCCCTAAACCACCTCAATTGATTATTTTGTATTTCATCTTGGATAGTTTATGTCACTGATTCTTTATTTTTTGAAGCATGCTTTTTTCACTTGTATGTTCCTTCTTGCATCCTAAAACTGATATTGTCACCAAAGCGTCAGCTTTAATGTACATAGAAATTTCACCATTATTTTTCTCGACTTTGCCAAGGTGTATACTTTGTGCCAGAGGGCTGTTGTACGGAATTGAGTTGGCATCTGTGTACTCAAGAGTTGCTCAGAGAACCGCAGAAGCTGTGCTTCAGCACATCTCTCTTTTCCAGCTACTTCAAATCTCCAACTGAAATATGACCCTGTCAGAGAACTGCCAGTGGCCTAGAACAAGCTTCAGTGTTCAGATACATCCCATTGCATTAGGATGGATTACAGAACCAACTCTTGCAAGCAGTTTTAGTTTTCCCCCATCTTCCTCCCAGGGCCCTGAGCTGTCATCCGGTATGAAGAGGTATGGGAAGTTATCATTTCCACTCTTGTCAGGGTCTTGAAACTGTGGTGGGCCTAACACGTGTGAGTTATGCGGACGATGGGGTCCGAATGTGCCTCTGATATATGGCTGTGTTTTCCAGCTTCCAACTTCCCCGAGGGTACCCTCTTTTGTCTTTTTATTTTTATGAGCGAATGAGGATTTTGATTAAATCTGAATGCACCTGCAGGGCCGTGTAATGCTACACCAGTCTGCATCCATGTAGTGGTAATACAGACGCGCAGTGTTTTCCTGCCCCTCCGAGGGGGGTAGAGGAGCGCATCATCAGTACAGGAGCACACCATTGGGGACTATTTTGTCTCCTGTCACTCGTCGTAATAGATCATGCGAATATGAAATCGGCAGGTTTGCTTTTGGCAACACGCGGGAGGAGGGAGTGATGCCCAGCGTGCTCCGGCAGTGAGACGTGAAGCTGCTGGTGCGATGGCACTAGAATGTGTGTGCTCCCACAACATGCACGTATCCTGTCTCTGAGACCTTGACCCAACTCTCTGTAAATGCTGGCTCACCCATTTAAAAGAGAAATACCTGGACTTCCATATTGTATGTACGTGATGTGTAATTGAAGTGTACTGTAAAAGTGGAAATTTTCGCGGTGTTGAAATTTTTGCGCATTTTGCGCAACCCGAAACCAGTGCGAAAATAAAAGCACGCGAATATTTTTGCTTGCCATATGTTCCAGTAGACGATGTCTTGATTTCGCGGAATTAAACACACGCGAAACTCCTCTCAGCTCGCCGAGCGCGAAGAATTAGTCACGCGAAAATATCCACTTTTACAGTATTGGATGTGAACCATTTGATGCAATGTTAGATCTTTACCCTTCATCCAGATATATGCAAAATCAGAAAGAAGTGCTATGGATACAGTGACTTGAAAGGGATCGTATAGTTTTGGCTGAGACCTAATTTCAGGTTTCTAACATTTTTGGTGAGATAATGAGAAACTTCTTATGATATGTGAAAGAGCATGTAATTCCAAGTGGAATTCAATGTTTATTAGGTGAAATTTGGTTTTGAAGTGGCTGAGATATCCAAGACAGAGCGATCCTAATAAAAAGGTGGGACCCACCTTTTATTACAATGGGTTTGTTTTACTCTGTTTTTGGATGTCTCAGCCATTTCAAAACAGATTTTCATCAAATATAAACTTTGATATCTCTTGGAATGGTATGCTCCGTACTATTTAATTATTGGTTTCTTGGTATCTCACAAAAAGATAAAAGCCCAATCCTCATCTCCATCAATACTGTACTATCCCTTTAACTTGATTTTTTTTTTTTTTTTTTTAAAGGGGGGGGGGGGGATAATGATATCTAACTCATTAATAGCAAATTATTTCAATGCTCTTTGTGAATCAGTATCCACGGGCAGCTGGTATTGTTGATCACATATAAATGTTATTTTGATAGTAATTAACATGAAGAGCTTAGGTACATTCTGTGGATGGCTCATATTTCTCATTTTCAGCCTGCCTTGCCCTTGACCTTAGTAATGCCTTGGTGTGATTAATCCCAGTGGTAGAAGAAGATGTCAGTCCCCAGTGGCTGTGGCATGATTTGCCATATGGATGTAATTGCCATATCAATGATTGGAGATGCCAAGCACATGCTCTCTCACAAGCACCAGGCATTCCATATCTACATTCTCTATGCCATCCTCGCAGTACGATTCAAAATATGCCAAGGAGGACTATCAACTCGACCCCTCTCCCTTCCTTTGAACCAGCCCTGGCTGGCTACTGGGTCAAGAGCACCCCAGCAACCTGGTTGGGGTTTGGACAAACCAAAGATGCATCAAGCAAGGAAAAGTCAAATGTCTCATGTGCCACTTCAATTCAAGGGAAAGGTCTGCTGTACAATACAAGGCAGTGTGTTGTTGGCGCTACATCTGGGACACTGGTAGTGGTAGCAATTAGAACCCCCACCCTATCCAAAGAACCCATCCTCGTGATCGATTTGGCAGCTTCAACGTCGTGTGATTGATAATTGCTACAAGGTTCCAAACTGCTGTTGTTGATTACCGTTGGTGTGTCATTTCATGGTTGAATGGCGTGCAAGGATGCCTTCATTTTTGCTTATTGCTTCGTGTAAATTCAAAATATGCATGGTATGGAAGACATCTTCAAGTGTCGTTACCAAGATCTATTGCAAAAACAAATGGTAGATCTTGTGGAACTATTAAGAAAGAAAGCTTTTCATATCTTTACATATGGCTACACATTTCAATCTCAAATGCAGAGACGGTTTCTGTATTCAGTACAAATGAATATTGAGAGAAACTAACATTGGTCCTGAATTGTTGATCATACTGTAAATATGAACATTTCAGCTGCGTAAACCCTTCAAAAACATAGAAGGTTGTACATTATTTTAAAAAAAAAAGCTCCCAAAGCACAATCTTTATGATAATAGATATGTTTGGCAGCAAATTTCATTTATTTCAAGAAAATTGAATGATTGGTCCGACAGTCTTCCTTTCACATATGATTGAATGATCAGTGGTGATATTCTTATGATTTGTCCAGAATTGTTTAGATAAGCAGTGTACTATAAAATTTGAGTATGCACTGCATGCATGAGGTGCAAAAGCTGCACTGTGTGTGATGGAACGTTGCCATCACAGAAAATACAAGTAGAAGGTTTGTACTCTCAAATTACTTTTATCGGCCTGTGTAATATAAAAGATGATGACTTTTGTTTGGGGGAATATACAGTACAAAATGTTCTGCCTCAAGGTTTGCAGTCCAATTTCAGGAAGGGTAGAGGTCCCACAGTAGCAATTCATAACCTTCAGATGTAATTTGTAGATCCCTCTCTCACCGGTTATCGACATGATGTGCTCCCCCACATACGGGATTCATGCACTTGAATGTATGACAAGAATATTGAGGATCACATTCTTCTGCTCTTCTCTCCTTGTCTTCCTCTCTTTGAATCTATCTCTATCCGTCTATTTGTCTGTCCTATAGCTGGTGGAGAAGATCTATTCTTGATACAGGGTTCGCATCTTTTTACATTATGTAGTACACTAAGACCCGGGGAAATAAATTATGTATGGGCACGACACCGAAGCCACATTCAACAGGTTAGGGGTACACACCATGCATCACCGAGTTTCTCCAGGGGGCTAAGAGGGATGAGAGATCGATGGATGCATACCTTTTCATTTGTGCCACTGATGAAGCTTGGTCAATTTGTCTTGAGGTGGTCCTGTAATGAATCAGGAGGGCTTGCAAAGAGATGCGTGTCTGTGGCGTCTGATGTCCCATGGGTGGGGGGGGGGGGGATGATTCATTAGTTTTGATGAAGTTCTCATTACAAGGATGAACCCTATGCAGTAATTACCCTCAATTATTTACAATTGGTGAAAGCTTTTATCTGTTGCGTAGCTCTCTGCACTTAGAAGCAATTAGGGAAAATCCTAGCATGAAATCCATTTGCCCATTATCATTGCTGTTCTTCAGTTTTATAGTATCCCTCAATTACTCAACCTTTCAGGTAACTTAAAATCTATTTGTAAGGGATGCTTTCTGTATCTCAAGACTGAGGTTCTAGTATCTTCTGTCATACACAATAGAAATATCCAGATTGATTCATATGTGCTCAGAGTGTCACAATGAAAAATTTCCGTATGACTGTGTATGACATTGTGCAGATAGCTTTGTGAATGACAAGCCTTCCTGTCATTCATGGTCATGGAGACAGCATTGTCAGTCAATGTGCAGGCGATTACCTACACTTGTATGTGTTCAGGGTTGAATATGTTACTGTTACACAGAGATGGACTGATTAACCAGCAGCACAGGGCGGCATTCTCCTGCACAGGGGAATAATTAGCTCTGTAATAGCGTTCTGTAGCTGTAGCTAAAGTTGTGGGAAGGAGGAGGTCACGTCAGATTGCATGCAGAAGATCTGCTGGAGATTTGTTCCTATTACAGGAGAGAAAAGGGGCAGAAAGAGGCGATTCGTGCACAGATGCTTAATTGCCCAAACGGGGGGACGTGCCTGTGCAATTTCGAATGGTAGGAATCAGTCGGCTTCTCATTGATTATTTGTGGCATGCCGGAATAGATACGACTCCATCTGCTCATACTCGATGGGTCAAGAATCCGTCTTCAACACGACACGAGGAGGCGGTCAATAGGGTGCGGACTGGACATGACAGGAAGTGTGTTGGAGGGACTTCTAGGCTGTTATACCTCACACACCCTTTGATCTGAGTGCCTGCCTTCCCCTTACCTCCAGTAGCATCGTTTATAGGAGGATGCACATGAACCTGTGTTATTGTGCAGGATATTGTAGACCAGCTTGTCAATTTGCTCTGATCTTGAAAGTGACAGAGATTATTGCAAAATACCACTTCACCTAGAGCTAAAGTCTCTGAGTTGCAAAGGTCAAAAGTTAGGCCAGCTCTGAAGAGGCACTTCTGTCCAGAATATGATTTGCTGTACATGTATCAACTCTTTCTATTCCTCCTCAAATGAACATGTCATAATATGATACACAGTGTACCTTGGTACAGCATTAATTATGCTGATGACATTTTTTTTTGCCTTGATGTAGGCAAGATACTGGAAGCTTTAATATCATACACTATAATGAGGATCCCACTGTGCATAGAAGAATGGGAAGTATATACCAGCTAACTCTGTGCTATGTTGCCAGATAGACAAATGGAAAAATGAGTTAATGGATAAAAATGAGTGAATGCACAAAGGAATTGATAACTGAATGAATATGAAATAAGTATACAAGTTCTGATTGGTTTACAGTGGTAGTTCTCGTCATAGGGATAAACAGAGTCTGTCTTGGATGAACACCGCACAAGTACATGTACTAAAAAATCTATGGGAAAATAATGATACTGATGAGAAATATGACAGCAGCCACATTTGCACACACCTAGAATTAATGGTTTATGAAGATTGATGTTTGCAAGGTGATGTGGAAACTGTTACTTTATGTGTGTAGACACACAAGAACTTGTTAACTTTCGTGATTGCATCATGATGCAAAAATCATTCCCGCTTGATTTAAAAAACAAAACAGAAACCTATCGCAGTGATTTATCCTGTGGTATGCGTGTGACCAGCACACAGACATCAGGTTTTTTTTTTTTTAATTCCTGTGATATAGCTGGCCCCAGTAGTTCTGCAAGCTTGGATGCTTAGGGTCACATTCAGTTCACTGTTTATTCGTTTTTTAAAACTCTTGTGATAATTTGTCCTGCACTGTGTGTGTGTGTGTGTGTGTGAACAGTGGCAAATAAAATCAATTTTGCATCGCAATGTGAAAAACAATGTCAATGTGGCCTGTATCCAGACTCCAATGACTGACGGTAAGATAGAAATTTGACCAGCCAAACCACGTGTGCCAAGTGCGGCCAACAGATGATACCCCATCGTGACAGCATGCAGAAGCCTCAACCTCCAGTATCAGCACTCTGATTTTTTTTTCCTCTCTTAAAAGCATTTTATGTTTTTACTTTTAGATAATTACCTTTCAACAATACTCAAGTAAAAAGTCTTATGAAACATTTCCCTCCCCCATATGTGTGTTTTTAATGATTACAGTTTTAATATGAAAGAAAATAGACAATGATAAAAATGCTGTTTCACAAAAACAAACAGTGACAGTTATTTGTTTTCACCGTGGAAGGAATTACATTGCTATAAATAGTTTCATTTCATAGTCTGTGAGGGCTCTAGAACCTGTGCATGTAGAAGGATGTTAATGCTGTGTAGAATCTCTGTTGTTAAGGTCCTTCTGCCACTCAGCTCAGGATAGATCCACTTTCCTTCCCAGTAGTGATCATGTAGACAGGAATGTAGTGCAGTGCATTTCGTCGGCTCGTATGTTTTCACAAGTACGCGAGACTTTCACGTCTCAGTGTGTGATGCCGTTGAGATGAGGTCTCAGTGTGACTCATCGACAAGTATTAAGAACTGTGATGATAGCTCTGTATGCAGAGGGTCTTTCAGAGGTTGCCGGGTGATCTTTGAGGATATTGAGCCGGAGGATATTGAGCCGGTTTTGTTCTACAAGCTTATCAGTAAACCCTACGATGTTCGTGTATGCGTCAAGCTCCATGACAAACGGGCAAGGTGGGCTTACCTGTTGCCGTGGCATGGTTAATCATTAGCTTCTCGCACAACCAACAGAGCTGGTGCCTTTGTGTGCAGAAGACATTAAATTGCTTTTACAAAGTCAAATCATTTAATAGGGATGGTCTTCCTCCCTCTTTCCACCATGCAACATGAAAAGACTGCCACTTTATCTGCAGACAAAATGAAGCCTTGTAACTTGCAGGTCAGACAAGGCAGATCCTAGGCGATGTAGGAGAAAGCTCTCTCTAGAGTGCTCACTATCCTCATCAGTAAGGATGTTGTGATCTCTCTAGTAGTGATGAGAGTGATATGAGGGATAATGTCTTCCCCTGTTAGAATGTGGGAAAAGGCTTAGATTTTGCAAAACACAGGTTCATGATGCACATTTTTTTATTTATTTTTTTTTTTAACTCAAAGGTATATGTACAAACAGAGGTTAATAATGCACAATGTGTTAAATTTATACTTGAAGGCAGATTATGTACAAAGTTTGCTGCATACAATTGTAGGTGCCTATAGGGCTGCACTGTGTTTGCTCGCCTAGTACCTCCTTGGTTTTGCGAGTTGCATACTACATGTTTACGGGATATACAGAAATGTGCCCTAATGCAGCTCTCTGCCCCCACCCCCTTTTCCCCTCCCCTCCCCTCCCATCCCCCTCCCTTTGCCTTTCCTTCACTCTCCTCACAACTCCTCCCTCCTTCACCTTCTCCCTTCTTTCCATTTCCCTCTCCCTTCACTCCCTCCTGCATTACTCCTTTCACTCTCTCCTTCACAAAGTTCTCTCCTATCCCCTCCCCTCTCTCTCTCCTGTCGCCTCCCCTCCCCTTTTATTTCCTCTACCAGCCTTCCACCCCTCCCCTCCCCTCCCCTGCCCCTGGAGCACAAACAAATCAATGCATGCTGGAATTTATGGCAGGCTGCAACTTCATAAAAGACTTTTAATAGCGAGTAGACAATGACATTTATGCATTGAGCAATCCGTGGAACGGGTGAATGCAAGGTCATGGAGTGGAACAGTCACAAAGGGTTGTGGCCAACATTTGTAGGTTAGAAACTATTTGTGTTAATTTGCTGTAATAGGGAGATAATTTGCATCTTCCAACTGGGGTCTCCACTCTATCCTTGATGACACACCTTCACTGGCAGTTTGCAAAGTATACACTTGGATATCAAAGATGACTGATTTACATACCTCATAATCTGTGCTGTCCACTGTGTTATTTTATTTTTTTTTATTTGAGAGAGAAAACAAACAAATAAACAAAAAGACAAACTTCTGAAATTGTAATGACTGCATCTTATGCAAATTCCAAAGTCTGTAGATTATGTTTTCATAATAAGTACTTGAGTTCATGTCAGTAGTGCAACCATTGCAGACCTTTGTTATGCATTTTGGGGTTTATGTTTATCTGTCAAATATTTGCATATTATATCATTATCAAAATACAGTACGACTCATATTTTACAGACAAATTGTTACATTATTAGCTGGTGATTATAAAGGGGTTCTATTCTGAAAATTTTACAATGAAGACAAGCCTTTGTGCACATATTTGTACATACACACACACTCAAAATTATTTTTGCAAATGCTATGAGCATAATGTTGCACATTTTTTCTCTTCCATCGATATTTATCATGATGATAATTAGAATATATTTACAATTTGCCCTCTTTACTGAATGCAGCCACCACAGACCAACTGCCAATAGGCTTCATTGACGCTGTTACAAAATAAAAGTTCTTTTATGCTGGTGGGCATGTAGGGCAACAACGAAGGTTCTCCACCTCTGCCTGTCCAGGGCCAGCCAAGTCACCATTCCTCAAGTCTGGTTCAGCCTTCAGGGTCTTCAGCACATTCTGCACAGTTCTTCACCAGGTGTTCCTGGGCCATCCATTGCAGTAGCTGACAATAACTACCATTATTTCTATTCTACAAACATGACAGCTAATTAGCTGTTGCCTTGATAGGCGTTTTCACATCAGCCCGATGTTTTGAAATAGCGCGCTATTTTCTGACTAGGGAAATTGGAAAATATCTCGACTTGGATTTTTATTGGGCTGATGTGAAAACGCCTGATGTTTGCTGTTATTATCATAATGTATCATTAACCTAAGTTAATTCCTGCGAGGCCCATTTTTCATTCTGATGCAATCATCATACATGCAGCGACACAGTTGTTGGTGCAAGGTGCAGCGCATAGTCCTATTATGCCCACTCCAGTGCAACATGCACAATGTGGCCTACAGTACAAAACCTTTCCACAGGAAGCATTTCTACCCTCATGTAGTAACTCTTGTTCAATGTTTTTTTCTACTCATTTCAGACAACTCCTGGCGACCACGTCATTGACCAAGGAGATGATGGTGACAACTTCTACGTCATTGACACGTAAGTCCCCTGAGATTTCATTTATCGCCTTTTGGTGTGGTGCTAAACCTCAACAAGAAGGGCCCTGTTAGCAAGGTTTTAACTCATTCTCATCAGATGTCTCCTCGGGAGACCATTTGATGGGTTGAAGAAAGCAAAACCAAAAACAAATCTCGGAGCGCTTGCATTAGTTGATGCAATTCATGTAGTCTCAAAAGCTCAGACCTGTTGTTATTTTTTCTCATGAGTTCCAACACTTCACTGCATACCGTAAAGTTCTGTGTATAAGACGCACTATTTTTTCGTCGGAAAACGTTGAAAATCGGGTGTGCGTCGTATACACGGGTACAGTCGAATCACGGAAAAAAATCCGTTATGTACACCCAATTTTATAAGGCCAACTTGGGGCCATGTATGCCCATCGACGTTTGGAAGGTAAGCAATCACTAAAACTTACGGATAAAAGAGCGATCTTTCAATCTGGACACACACAAAAGCTGCAAATACGAGATAAACTTACATTGGCCTTGTGCAGTAACGATGTATCAATCTGGCCATAGACAACAGCTGTAACACTACAGCACTGCTGTATGCTACCGATGTCAGTCTACCAAGCTACCAACAGCCAACCTAGTAGCTGGAATACGCGATGTACAGGTATCATTACTAAATTACCGATACCGTCAAACTTATCAATGTACTAGTATCAATATGGCCATAGACAAAAGCTGTAAAATACGGAGTAGGATCGACACTATGTCACCGTAAATATGAACGATGTGTGAAGCATGCATGCATGTCCATGTCGTTCGTTTGCTCTTCATTTCACGAGTGCGAGGCCAACTAGGATAACACTGTAGCTAGCTAGCTAGTTAGCTAGCGCAAGCCTTTGGCATAGGCAGCAGCTGCAGAGAGGCTTTTGCAATGGACTCGCGTGCACACAGCGATCGGATCGAAGCGCGCTTGCCCGTTGCGCGCTGTGTGTGCAAGTCTATTGCTCTCTGTGTGCGTGTGCTGAAATTATAGCGAGCTGCCTTTTGCAAAAGGCTAGCACTGTGCATACAAGCATGGTACAAGAGACCAAGGAGTGTGTTTGAAGCTCCTTGAAGAGACACACATGTTACTGGTAACAGTGCATGAGTGAATTACCGTACGCACCGTACGTCTTGCCGTATGATCCCTCTGCTACACTTGTTGATGTTTTTCTTATTTTTCGTAATGAACCTTCCAGTCTGACATGTGTCAATATGCGAGACACCCTCTGCTATGTATGACAGCAAAGATCGCTGTACACTCATGAGTACGATATGCATGACACATGTACCACGATTGAAAGGCGAAACAAAAGCAAGTGAGTACCGAGACAAGTCTCGCATTTTGCGTCTTCCATATTTTGTTGATGTCCGATGAATATCGTTAAAAGAAAATATAAAAGGAAACGAAAAATAGAGCAAATACATGCTACATTCTAGGGAAATTTTGAGCTGAAATAATATGTATGACACATGCAATATTTGCGTGGACATTCTCGTGTTTTTTGTTTTTTTTTAATTCTAGGTCCGAAATTAGGGGTGCGTCTTATACACGGGTGCGTCTTATACACGGAACTTTACGGTATATGCTAAATGGTATGTCATCTGAAATTGGTTTAAAGTGAGGAATGAATGGATATCACATCCCCCTCTGTTTATGATGGATAGAGAGATGAACAGACAAACAAATTGATAGACAAGCTGACAGACAAACTGACAGACAGAGATAGGGCCTCTATGAGTTCCTGGAAGCTGTGAATCTGAATCCATGCAATGCAAAGCGTTCATATATCTCCTGGAATGAGACGATGCAAGTGCACCATGAAACAAGAACATCTAAACTTTCTTCCTCTCCTGGCAGGGGATTTGCATAGATCCCGTTCGTCAGGCGTAGGAGAAACAAAGGCAATGAGAGAGTCAGAACAGAGCCTGCGAGACGCCCAGACTAAGGACAAACTTGATGCAGTGGACAGTAAGAGGAAGATCCCCCTGGCTCTGCCGTATCGAGTATACATGTAGTGCTGGGGGATCTGAGCAACAAGTTGTAAAAGCTGATCTTAGACTGCGTACAAGCATTAAATTTCAGGCTTCAAGGGAGATTGTTCGTATAACTTGTACCCTTGAGGTGGGTCTTTATACACCAAAAGCTGTGAATGTTGTATCAGTATTGAAAGTCACATGCTGTGTCAAAGTGCAGTTAATGCCGCTTACTTACCTACTAACACATCTAGAACATGTTCCATTCTTTTCCTCTTAAGTATTACCTTGCTAATGTTACCGGTATATGGCAATATCACAACTTCTTAAAGATAGTATTGCATATCTTATCGCAATGTGCTGTACAATGTCGCAAACTGCAAACAGTGCAGGCAGCGAAAGTAATGGAAATACCGAGTAGGGTCAGCAACAGAGAAATTAGTAACAGTAAATATCTCAATGATGCCATCTCACAGTCTCAAATTATGATTAATCAGGAATGAAATTGCACTCGTGCTGTACAACTAACACAAAGTTTTTTGATAAAGAAAACAAGTAATAACAGTGGTCTGAATCATTGGATTCACTTCACCAGCTGTGTTGGATGCGCATAATATTTTTCCCGAGGTCCATCTAAATCTCTGGGAGGAGATTGCATACACAAAGTTGAAATGTGCAAGTGCAGAAACCTTCCTCAGCTACATTTGGGTGTTTCGTTAAATCCCGGCATAGTCAAGAGCACCAACACAACGTGTGTAAAGCGACACCTGCTGCTGTACTCCTGCGGATTCCCGAAATCCTTTTGGAGGAGTGATGATGCCATGTTGCAGGGCAGGCGCTGACAAGGACCACAATAGGACTTAGCAATGAGAGAAGTTTGGGAAGATGTAGATTTGTGGTTCGCTGAGCCGTCTCCTCATCTCACTTCTTCCTCCTCACTGTGGATGATATTGCTGAGGGATTTCATTGCCATGGCAACCCTCCATCTGACGGTAATTCAAAACCGGACCCCCGCATGCATCAACAGTACGCTCCTTTTCTCATGCACGCTGACACTCTCTCTTTGCGGTCCCAAGCAACTGGCAGCACCCCTTTTGTCATTCTTGTTTTTCCATTCTCACCATCTTGTTCCCAGCTACCCTTTCATGAAGGGTCATGAAGAGTGACTCTGGGTGTACTGTTACACTTCCTGGAGGATTGGATGTGCTGGACTGAATCCTGCCATTTTAACCATCAGGTTTAGCAAATATAGTTTGTGGATGTAGTTGCTTGGGAAAGCATCTCTCCCATTTTTGGAGCCACTACCCAGGTAAACCGGAGCTTCTGCTAAGAAAAAACAAAACAAAAACAAAACAAAACTCACACACACATACTAAAAAAAAACCAAAAAAACTAAATGAAACAATGATGGACAATGTGAAAAGAAGGAGGGGGAGTGACGATGGAAATGAATGTTAGCAACAAGATATGAAAATGACAAGGAGGAAAAGAATAAAATGGAGACAAGAAGAAAAATGATAGAGTGAGACATTTACTGTAGTCACGAAGTTTTTCTTTTCTTTATCATGTATGTGGGATACAGCTTTTCCTCAAGCGCTTTGAGGCATTAGATAGGGTGACTCAAGTTGGAATCGAGTCAATCAATCATGCTTTGTGCCAGATTTTAATTCTGTCCGTGCTCAGCGTCTAAACATATCCAGGATGACCGAAGCGTGGCAGACCGATTTGCTGAATGCAGCTCGTTTCTATCAATATCTTGTCACTTTACATCTCGTGGAGACATCATTTGTGAGTTGCAGAGAAATTCTTGGGGTTTTTTTGTGTATTTTGTGACCAAAGTGATTGTGTCATGGCCTATTGATTGTCAGTACACAACAACAACAACAACAACAACAGTAGTGAGTGTACAAACTAGAGTAAAAGGAATTACAAAGAATGTTCAGCAGAGCTCAAGGTGATGAAATTGCCTTTAATAAGGAAGAGCTCCCTGTGCTGGGGAGTCACAGCATCTCGTTCAGGTACATGTGCCCCTGATCGATGTGGTGGGGGCAACAATTACAGCATCCAGGTGCTGGTTGCAGGAGGAACGCGATGGGACCATGGCATTTAGAGATTGAAAGAGGGAGAATGGCTGTATGTCATCGTTGCAACAGGGAACATTCAGAGAAGATGAAATGAAAGAGAGAGTGACCTATAGGCTTCCCTAGAAGGAAAGTTGTGCGAGGAGGCGGAGCAGGAGGAGGGAAACTGTTAGTACGCCAGCAGAAGGATAAAGATGTACATGTAAGTGCGTGTTGTCTACGCAGATATTTTGTCAAATTATTTTGCACCTAATGCTCCCTTCACTGTATGGCCATTGAGACAAACTGTGATATGGAGTTTCATTTGAATGAAGTTATGTGCCATAAGCCAACCAAGCAGAAGGATAAAGATGTACATGTAAGTGCGTGTTGTCTACGCAGATATTTTGTCAAATTATTTTGCACCTAATGCTCCCTTCACTGTATGGCCATTGAGACAAACTGTGATATGGAGTTTCATTTGAATGAAGTTATGTGCCATAAGCCAACCAAAATGTCCACAGAAAAATTGCACACTGGAATGCAATGATTTCCAACTCCTTAAGGGCTTTTTACACTTGTAGAATTTTGCTTAGCCCCGGACCAACGGTGGGGCTAAGGGGGGGCCTTAGCCCCACCGTTGGTACGGGACTATCCTTAGCCCACTTTCTGTTTACACTCGTTTTTGCCAAAGTGGGCTAGCCCCACCGATAGTACGGTACTATCTGGCCCTGCAAAATAGCAGGGGTTAGCACCACAATTGCGGTGCTAGCACCGCAATTGCGGTGCCAAGCAAGTGAGTGTAAACAGAACGAAAAAATAATCCTGGGCTAAGCGACGGAGACGAAATCCGACCCTCACTGACCAATCAGAAACGAGGTAATCAAGTGCTGCCGGTGCGTGCGTGTACGTGTACAGTACACAGCGTAATTATGAATATTCATGTGGTTTGGAAAGTCCGGGGCTAAGAAATACGAGTGTAAAAAGGTCAGTTTTCTCCTTAGCCCCGGACAAGAGATAGTACGGGACTAATTGGCGAGTGTAAAAAGCTGAAAAAATTGGTACGGGACTAACGATAGTCCTGGGTCAGAGAAAGTCCGGGGTTAAGAAACACAAGTGTAAAAAGCCCTTTACAGCGTTCGCTCTGATGATTTGCAATGAGATTGCTCCTGATTTTTTTTTCCAATATTTGTCATGCGACCTTCACTCGCTGTCTGTAATCCTTCTGACAACCACACAAGAAACCTGTTTCCAGCTGCTAGGGCTGTTGCTATGTACCACAGCAGTAGTCACTTCAGCAAACTACCGAAGTAATTGCGCTGCACGTAACGTTAAAAAGTCACTATTTCCATGAACTTCACTAATGTGCGCTTCATTGTGAATGGAAAGCTCAAGCGTGGCATTTTTTTTCTGTGTTGCCAATTTGCTTTCCCTGCGAAAATGGGCCAAGCGTCACGGAGGAAGATCAGCTTCTATGCATCTACAAGAAATGGGAAGAGGAGTCTTGGATGGTTGATTGTGGTAAACCCATCAGTTTTGAGTCACAAATTCACGAGTGATGAATTGCTACCGCTTGAAAGATTACCACCCTGGAATCATGCGCTTGTTACCCTTGTTTCCCAGGGTCGTGGGTTTTTTTTCTTTTTCTTTTTCACAGAAATTTTGCATCACACCGCACCTAGGACACGTAGTGGAATGCTGCCAGTTACCTTTTAGCAGCAGATAAAGCCATGGAAATTTTGCCACAAGTCTGTTTTACTCATTTTACTGTACTTGCCTTGCACTGTCCATGGCCAGAGCTAACATAGTACCGTATCAGCAGTTATTTTTGCGTACCGATATTTTCACGAATGACGAGGTCAGGGACATTTTCGTGAGATGCTGTTTTCGCGAATGGACACTGAGGCTATCATAGGTGCTCTTACCCTAGCGCATGGTGACATTTTCGTGTGTTGTTAAATTCGCAGTCAAATTGTGATCTGCGAAATTTGCAAAAATTAAACCCTTGCGACCTATAAATATTTTTTTCTCTCCAGTGATGGGGTAGCAATGACTTTCATTGATGAGACAGGGGAAGTCTATACCCCATCAATCTGATGTACCTAATTCGAGAAAATGAACCAATCTAATTGCAACCCAGTTTGTCCTCAAGTACTACTACTACTATAACTTCAAAAAAAAAGGGGAGGGGAACCTGGTAGAATGGGTTTCTTAATTCAGAGAGAAAATCTGTAGCTGTCATCCTGACAAGGTTTGCTCCTTCATCATCTGGACGTAGACCTTCCTCATCCTTATCATCTTCCTATTTTTCCTCACTTTTTTTTTCCTTTTCTCATTTCCACCTTTTTTTTTTTTCATTAATCTCAATCACCTTGTGTATTAATCATGTTTGTATGCAAAGTACCTACTGTAGGCTTACTGCTAATGTACATGTCCACTTTTGTAATAAAGTTGCCATTGCAATTTCTTACTTTTCATTTCTTGTCACTATCTTTCTCCGTCAGAATGAGACATTGTTTATGTCTTTCATACTTTTTTGTTTTGTTTTCTTGAACCATTTATGGTATACGAAAAGGATTTAGGTGTATTTCATTTCAATGCAACTTCTTATGCCTATTAATGCAGCCAGTTACCTATAGGTTCTTTTGTGAGTCTGTGTACACAACATACACTCTTTACAGTCTTATCCATCATGCTGCCTTAACTTCTAAAACCTTGCTTCTACCCATTTATCAGTAGACAATGTGAACATGTAGCTACCCTTGCCTATTCCACTGATTAAAAAAATCACAAAAAGAGTATGACGATAGAAAAGATACAGAATACTTGAAGTATGCAGACCGCAAGCTGTTCAAAAGAACCGTGAACGCCTCTGATTATGGATGCGGAACTTGATCACACAAACGCGCAAGCTGTTGAAAGCATCAACTGGTGTGCATTTTAATACACAGCAGCAAACCTTGCATACATAGATACATAGTTTCATAGGGGGCAAACATGATATTGGCTCATTGTAGGATCAATACCACTTGTGAAGTGGTCGACAAGTCACCTCAGTTTTGTGGTCACAGGGAAACTTTTACGTACTTAAAGAATTATGATAGTGTCCTTTATTCACTCAGTAGAGCACCGTGCTACGTTTGAAGAGGAGAACTGTGTGGCATCCCTCTGCCCAAATCCTGTACCTTGTGCTAAATGATATCTCTCAATCATACCCACAAAAGTGCAGGAAATCTGTCAGTTGACAGTTGGTTCAAATTTGCAGAGTTACACAGTGGATTCATTCTATATCACTTGCTTTGGTTCAGGTCTCCAAATGTTGGTGTTCTTTTCCACTAAAAAGGATAGTTAAAAAAACAACAACAAGGTGACAACAAAAACACTACAGAAGGTTGACGCTTGTGCAAATTGAGCTGAACAAGTATTGAATATGAATAAAATTTGAAATACTGGAGTTAATGTAGAGTAGATACATATGAAACAGTGCAATCACGTAATGAAGATGCACTGCAGGTACCGTATTCAAAATGTTTTTCCCACTGCCAGTGTGATATGTGATATATCTTCAAGCTCTTTTCATCTCAAAATACATCATGCATGTATCTGTGATTTACATTTTGATGTATCCAGAAAGTTATCATTTCTTCCTATGTTATAAACCCTGAACATAAGGTCAGGCATTTTCTGTCTGCCATTTCCTGGTTCACCTAGGAAATTGTGTTTATCAAAGTGAAGGATTGGTGCACTGCTCTAAGATATGTTTTCAGTGCAGGCATATCTATTAGTATAACAGTCTGTAGATTCAATGTGCTTTCTTTCTTTTTTTATTGCTAACTCAGATCATAAGATTGCTGACTTCATTCGTAGGTTTCCCTGGGAGAGAAAAACGAATGTCAGAAAACATTGACGTACACCACACTGGTACGTTCATTGCTGAAAGCTGTCAGTAGAAAGGAAACCCTTTCACACTACGTCTTTTCTCAAGGTGATGCAGACTGCCAAGACCATTACTCACGATAATCACATTTTCAGTAAATTATCTCCAACACATTTGTATGTGATACGTCACACGTAACACTTGCTTTCTCTTCATGTGTTCCATCATACAGTGGCGAGTATGACATCTTTGTCAACGACAACAAGGTCGGTGCGTACAAAGGCACAGGAAGCTTCGGGGAGCTGGCTCTCATGTACAATACACCAAGGGCAGCGACAATCGTAGCGACAACGGAAGGAATCCTGTGGGCTCTGGTAAGGCTCCAGTATTGCAAGCATTTCCCTTCCCTTCATTTATGTCCACCTGTTTGGAATGTTGTATGAGTTGTGTTATTTCCTCAGTATATTGCAGAAAATTGGGTTTTTGTTTGTTTCGCTTTATTTCATGGTCTTTTTTTTTTTGCTGCCAATTTAAACTGAGGCTAGCTAGCGTGACTTATGCTGATCGCGGTGTCCTGTAAATATGCGTGGGCCTTGGCAATAATGGCTGTATTGGCTGCAACGTATCACTTGACAGGGTCTAATAAACGTCAATTCACTGAATGGCTATTAAACCACATTTGCGTGCCCTTTCAGTATCACCCTCACCCCCTAATGGTCTTTTAAACTCCCACTTCTGTTTGACTTCACCGAGTGCCCAGTCATGCCTGCACTTCGACATCAATGACAACACGGCTAACTCGGCTACCTCCATTCAAGGGAAGGAAGGAAATTTTAAACCATTCACTGGGAGTCAGTTCTGACAGCCTCATTGATGGACGTTGTACGTGAATTAAGTGCAATTCATAAGTGTGGCCCCATCATGCACAACAAAATGTCTTAATGTCAGAGTTCATCCCATCAAAGATCTCTGTGTGCTGATATTCTCACTTCTGTGTATTCATTAAATTAACACGTATACTAGCAAAATGGTGATAAATATACAGCGTCACATAGTCATTTAATATTGAGAATTGTTTGAAAGATGGGAGAAGGAAAAAAATTCTAAAAATTGGTAAATCTTTTCATGTTTTTATTATGTTAGGTTGCGTGTCTGTTTTCCATTTTTCTTTCAATAACACAAATCTCATTGAAGATCTTTCAGTATATTATTGTGCTTTTCCTTTTTAAAGATTGCTGTATACCTTTGTGATTCAGTGCTAACTTTGTGTCACGGTAAAACAAAAGCTAGAGCTTCAGCTAGTTAGCTTCCTTCAGGTTCATCACAAGTCAAGTAGTGCCCAGCATTTGTGGCGTATGACAGTTTTGTCTCCCAGCCATGCACAGAGATTGACAGCGCATTCCCTCAGGACTGAATGTGAAAAACAAAATTATGCAAAATCCCTGAAGAAAGAAATACAAATTTATATATCTACTGCTGCATGAACAATTACCTGTTCTTTAGACATATGAATAACAGAGAATTAATCAGTTCTCTGTCTCATGGATACAGAAAGTATTCCCCTCCTATTACCATTACCATAAACAAGTATTTTGTTTTGATATTTGGTACTTGATGTCTCTGGGCAAAAAGTGGTCAGAAAATGTCACATTCTTCCCAAATAGCCACCTCCCCCTTTGCTTGTAGAAACAGAATTCTGTGAATGAAAGGTGATATCCATTTTGAACCATTTAAACTTGTTATATTTTTGTAGTGTGCACATTGTTAGGTATGACATAAATCTACAGTTATAGTGTGAAACATAACTTCCTTGATCTTTGGAAAATGCTACAAATCATATACAGAGCAGCTACATACATGTAGATCAAGTTTGTTTCCCCCTTTGATGGGTGCCATAAGGATCTGATTAGGTGTAATTTGCCATTTCCAACATGGGATCCCCTGATTATGGCATCCTTGATGCAGTTGACCAGTCGTATAAATCACCACTGACAATAATATAGCCAGTTGGTATTATGTAACTTTGATAGATTGGTGTGACTGCCCCTCTTGTGAGCTAGAGTCAAATTAGATATTAATGTTGCGGATGCTGTTATGTGTGCTCTGGCGGTGTAGATGGAAATATAACTCGATGCATTGAGTCTAAATGTACAGCTTGTATTTATTTTTTATGTGGAGGCTGTAATTGATTTTTTTGTTTTTTTTGTATGTCAAGCAGACTGGCCTCGTATGTAATTAATGTGCAGCTGTTATGTACCAATGAGTCTTTGTAATTACATAATGGTAAATTGAAGAGATTGTAACAGTCACTTTACGTTCACAATATAGCAATTGACTGTGATACCTAGGTTATTTTTTTTTTTAATACTTGGCAACAAGTAGGAGTTTCGCTATAAATTTAGTGACAACTAGAAAAGCACTTTGGAGAGCACAGACCTCCACCAAGCAGCTCATTTCCACCTATTCACATGTGCTGAAAATCGCCCAATTTCCCACTATAGAAGCCTTTTGTTTACATCATCAGTTTCCATGGTCTGTACAGCATCTCGTCCATGCAGAGCATGCGCTTAACTACACATTCATATGCAAACCTCAAATATGTGCGGCTTGAACTCCCAAGTTCATTGACCCTGTCTGCCAAAAGATGAAAAATCCTTCCAAAATTCAGAAAAATTCCCAGATCACTATCAAAATTCAGTCATCTACTCCTTGTGTCATTGTCAATTTTTCCTGCAAGTTTCATCCAAACCCATTGACAACTTATTGAGTTATTTTGCTAACATTCAACCCAACACCTACAAAAATAGTAACCTCCTTAGCAGAGGTAATAAAACATGTAAATCATTAAACATGTTGCTGTTTATTATTCATCACTTGTTTTTAAGCTAAGCATATCGTTGTGTGCTTGATGTCATCCGCAGATGAAAGCTTTGTGTAATATATAGGAGGGTCTTTGTAAGTGAGGGGGAGGACAACAAAGAGGTAACAGACCTCTACTGTAACTTTATACAATCACTCCTGTCTCTTTTTATTTCTTTGGGAACAAGAACACCATTATATTCATTCCATGAAATTGCACAAAGATTGCATTGGACCCCCACCATGTCAGAGATTGGACCTTTTCCCAGTCCTCATTCAGATCTCACATGATACAATACTCCTGGCGCGTGAACAAGAGATAGTATGATAAAGGAAGTAACAGACCTTGCATGCAAATTCATGCAATCTGGGAAACATTTGATAGTTTTAATGTGCATTGATATGTTGAAGTATTTAACACCATTAATATTTCCTTGAAATGGCAGTGGACCCCCAGCTGGTCTTACGTGTAATATATAGGGTAAGGAGCCTATCTCAGGGTGGTACAGTTGTAGTATTCATTCAAAAAGTGTCACTTTGCTTAACCCTAAAAAGACTGGGGGGGGGGGGGCTTTTTGGGCCCCCCTCGACATCTTTCGCGATAAATCTGGAGCGTAAAAATCTCGCGTCGCGACGTTTCATGACTTTTTTCTCTTAAGTCTCGCACTACTTTTGAGACGAAATTCGTGGTGCCTGGGTACGCGGTTCTGAAGTTACGCAATATTTTGTAAGTGCATGTCAGACCCGAAATTGCTCAAAAACGTGATTTCATGTACAAATCCAATGCAAATTCTGTTTCTGACCAAAATTCATAAATGTATCATTATTTTTACTTTTACTGATCAAAATTGATTAATTTCATGTTCTTCATGATCCAAATAATGTCAACGATGATTTCCATCGAAAAAAACAATAAAAAACAAAAAGTCAAAAAGTCAAAAACAATGAAATACATAAGAAATTTGTAAAACAATAAAAGACATAAGAAAAAAGTTTGATACCGCCGTTTTTTTTAATGTACATTCAATAAGAATCCTACACAGAGTACCTAAACCAAAAATTAGCAGTTTTGGACCTTTGATTACAGATTTACAGCCATTTTTTTAATTCATACATAAATTAGCATAATTGATTAAAAATAAAATTGAATATTTGTGAAATAATTACCTATTCAGTTTTGTAGATTACCTTGCGGGTGACTCACGTGCCAATTTTCCTTGCGATCGCACGGTCAACGGCCAAGATCTTGGGGGGGGCCCAATGAGCCCCCCCCCCCCCCCCCCCCCCCCCCCGTCCTACGAGGCATCAAAATAGCCCAGTCTTTTTAGGGTTAAAGGCATAATTTACCATTTATATAAGAAACAAACCCAGCATTAGTGCTTTAAATAGTTCTAAAATGTGAGTTAGGAATAGAAACAACCACTGTAAAAATTTGAATCCATATAATTGATGTTAAGTATTGTTAAATACACAAAATGTGAACAATAGTTATAATAAGAATGTTTCCAGACTAAACCCTCTACAGTTACATTTTAATGAGAAAAATACTGATATCACCTTATATTTCAGGCTTTATTGAAAAAAATATATATATATGGTAGGGTGTTTTGTGATACAACAGACCTACACATATGCATCAAATGTGATATCTTGAACATTTTAAAAATCACTGCTCCCAAAGGTAAACAGGACCTCTAACACTACCTCAAAGTGGCAGCATAGGTTTTTAACCTGTCTTAGCATTCCATCCATGCTGACCATTCCAAGTAATGAAGCAGACCCTGCTATGATATGGTATTGCCATCCTCTGATAGAAGATGCCTGTGGCATTCAATTAAAGAGACAACAGTTGGATAGGTTTCTCATTTCTTTCTCTCTCTCTCTTTTCCTGCCATGATGGGGCGATAGTTTCAGATGAATTTTTAAACAGAGGCTGCCCTGATTCAAGATGCAATTTATGGACGGATTGAAACAAGGGGCAAACCTCCAAGGGCTACAATTTTAGATTGAGAATGTGTTAATAGCATCTATACAAAATTCCAGTTATGTGAACTGCTTTAAATTTGAGTTGTGTTGATGTATCTTTCGATTCTACTAAGGACACCAGTGAGAAATGATTTTTTTTTTTTTTTTTCAGAGTAGAGTTGAATTGGTTAGTGTTGAGAAATGTTGCCTCTTTTTTTTTAACTGTCTTTTCCAAGGAGATTTTATACATTTTTCACAATGTCTATAGGTAGCATGGTAAGTTTGAGAATGATTACTCTTTGGGTTCATTTATGCTCAATTTGGCAGCCAGAATCAGTGTTTTGAAACCGCCAGTCTCAAACAGCCTTTATGGGGGCACTGTTTAATGCTCAAATTTTTCAAGCTAGAGAAAGAGCATGCAGATTTCGCAAACTTGTACTGTGCTTTGTTGAGAGCTACGACATTTGTACATTGACTGTTATTGCAGTTAGCTGTTTCGCAATCATGATTTTGCATGTATGCTTCCCAATAATAATGATTAGAGAGAAATTGCAGATTGTAAAGAAAACTTTTTGTGTATCATAGATTTGATCACAAACTGAGTCTGGGCACAACTGTGTTTTGCACTAATCATGTTTCAAAATGGTGATTATGGCCAAAAAAAGTTAAGCATAAATGTACCCTTTGAGAGCACAAGCAAACATAGCATACATACAGTGTACTGCTCTATGCCTCAATACAGCATGCAGATAACAGATGAGTCAAGAGAGAATTTCACTGCCAGCATAAATATCCCACACTTGATATATAACATACAGATATTGGAGCAGGGCTATATTCTTGCTGTCAATCAAACACACATGGGGTCTTTTCCACTACCAGCATATCCTTGATATCATTTCAGGGCTCATGGCACATTTCATCCAATTCAGAGAGTTGTTGAAAATTAATATTATGGCACATATCATAATGCAAGGAAATTCTAAGTACATCCCTTGTCCACTGAACCTCATCTGAGCACCTGTAATAATTGCAGCCAATTTCTCAGTATTTTGCTTGTGGGGAAGAAGAAAGAAGGGTCTTCTGTAGAATTATTACTCTAATGTGTGTGCACACTTCTAACTCTTGATTAGCTGACAGGCCAAATGTTGCCACTGACATGTTTGGCCAAAATTGAGAACCTGTATTAACATGTACACTGTACTGTAAAAGTGGTTTCTTTCACGTACAGCTACTTTTGCCGTTTCCATCGATGCCGCCTTTTTCGCGTGTGTTTAAATTCGCGGTCAGCAAAATCTATGAATTCACAGTCGGCAAAAACTTTTATTTTGCACGTATGAAAACCAAAATTATAATCCAATTATTCTTATATTTATTGAATAGAAATTGAAATTAAATGCAGGCTTACCTAATAACCCATCTCGAGTACTTTATAACATGCTTGTACCTACACCGATGTACATTGTGCGGTATCGCTGTGTATGTGTTGACCATCAATACACTCAGTGCGCGGAATCTTCGTGTGTGCATGTGCGCAATAGCATTGTAACAACCGGCGAGTTGAAAACATTTTCGTGTGATGTTGAATTCGCGATTCAACTTCAAAGCGCGAAAAGAGCGAAAATAAAACCACTGCGAAAGAAACCACTTTTACAGTAGATGTTTGGAAATACCAATGTCGGTGTGGTCTCATGTGAAATTTCTTGTTGCTAAGCATATGTGCACATTCGTGAGTGCACCATGAATGCATCAACTGCTACATGAACAGGGAAGTTCAATTTGCTTCAATGCAGAGTCAACAGAAAACCCTTGTGGTATTTCAGGGATTGTTTGCAACTATTGAAATAGGCAGTTAATGTCAGTATTTGCATTTAGAAGAGTGAATGCATAAGTGAATTCGTGAAGTAAAAATTGAGCAAGTAAATCATCGCATAAAACCAAGAGAAGTGTTTGTGTGTGTATATGGGGGGGGGGGGGGTGAATCAAGATGGTAATTATAGTTTGTCAAAGTGAATTCATATATAAAGGTGAATACATAAATGAATATCATATGGTAATGAATATACAAATGACAGATCTATATGATCATCTTACCCCGAGTAAGAAAAGGGGGGGGGGGAACAGGAACGGAAAAACGAACAGACACAGGAATAAGGCATGATGTGGGTACAAAACAATATAGGTGCGCTGAAATGGTAGATTTGAAAAGTAGGCTGCCTGAGAAAGTTCATCGGATGGTGGGCGGAGATTTCATCAGCAAAATGGCTTTAAAAAGATGGGACCATGCTCGATGGCTGTAAGATGCACTGAAAAGTAATTAGCTCTTGACGCAAGGCTAGAGCAGTCAATATCATTGACGACTGCTTGACACGACTCGTGTGCAAAGATACGTGTGCAGCTAGGTATCTCCAGATGCCTGCAGGGCCTGGCCCCAGGGTAACACAGCACCACCTTTCATGTATCGTTTCTTGAAATCAAGTGATGTGTGATGTAGGGAGGAGAGTTTCATTCAAGGAGAGAATTCCAGTAGATGACATTTGGATTTTCTGATGTTCATCAATACCGACCAGAATTTATTACAAAAGAAAAAAAACCCAACAATGGCAACAACATATGTGCAGAGAAAAGGACGATGTTGCCAAAGGGACGGGACTTGCCAGCAACTTTATAGTGTAACCGTTTAAATCCATGCGGAGATTATCATCAAAGCCTTTCTCACGCCCCTAGCAAATGATTACTGTCAGATGCAGGGGACACATTGTCCCACACAGGAGCATGCTAGAAATGCAAATGTCATTCATTGGAATACAGAGAAGATGCTTCTTAGTTTGCATATTTGAGAGATGACATAGAGAGAGAATTGTTTGTATATTAATGCATGTTGGTATCATATGTGATAGTTGGCGATGTATGTACAAGTGTAAACAGGCATCTAGAGATGCTTAGGGAAGATAGAGGAAAGGTGAAAGGTAGATGGGGGGGGGGAGCATTTTAACCCAATTTTTGCTATTCCCCTAATAAGTGTGACAACTCACAGCTCAAAACTTGTCAGTCAGGCTCATGCCCTCATTTTATACCTCAATTCATTTTTTTATTAATGTTAACTTGTGCCAGGTAAAAACTGGGTCTTCAGATAATTGATGGACAAATTCGCATCTGCACGCAAGAATAATAATTCTGATGCAAAGATGGCAGGCAGCCATACGTTGATGAATCCCCATTGTAAAGAAATGGTGTTCACACCATATCAGATATTGAAGTTTACATATCATTTATGCATATTTACAGTCAATGATTTTGAAGGAAGGCAGTGCTACAAATGCATATACAGTGCAGTAAGGTATCATAGCATTGAAGTAGGATCCTTCAACAAAAATGGCAAATGCATAATAAATTTAAAATGCCTCCTGGGAAGGAGACAAGGTCAAATATAGTGTGTACTGTGTAGGTGAAACATGTGTCTGTGTTTGAGAGAACATACTCGTTTTCAGCTTGAGAAGACAGCCTTAAAAACCGTTTAAATGTTTAAAGGACAAGTTCACCTTCATAGACATGTGGGTTGAGTGAATGCAGCGATATTAGTAGAACACATTAGAGTTTGAGGAAAATCGGACAATCCGTTCAAAGGTTATGAATTTTTAAAGTTTCTGCTCAGTCATGGCTGGATGGGAAGACTACTATAGCTTGTGATGTCACATGAGTACAACGGTATAAAGAAAGTATAAAGAAATTTCACCTTATTTTCACTTTTCTCGCATAACAAAAGAACACTCGACTTCTCTCTTTCAGAAGGCAAGGGGAATAATCCTTAACATACATCAGTAACAAGTCCAAGAAATGGGCACTTTATTCAAAAAGTAAAATTTTGTGAAATTCTCTTTTTATTTTCGTTTTATCGTTGTATGCTTGTGACATCACACACTGTAGTAGTCTTCTCATCCAGCAGTAATTGTGCAGATACTTTAAAAATTCATAACTTTTGAACAGATTGTCGGATTTTCCTCAGACTTTCACTGATGTGTTCTACTAATATTGTTGCATTCACTCAATCCACATGTACATGAAGGTGAACGTGTCCTTTAACATATATGGCATGTCATTCATTCATTTCACCACTGTCAGAGAGCTGTGTTGAAAAGTTTTATGAATAATGTATGCTATGCAATTGCACAGAAATTAACTTGACTCCATAATGGTGAAGGGGGCTGAGACAAATGTGATGTAGTGACTCACTGAATGGGTTGTTTTTTTTTTTTCTTGAGCTAGCCCGTGTGTCTAATTTTCCGGAAAACAAGACACAATGAATCAATGATCGACAAACATTTTTGTGTGTTTTCATTCATTCATTTCTCTTTTCTCCTCCCTCTTTTACTTCTACTTTTGATCTGCCAGTTTATTAATTCTCCCCTTATTTTGTCTTTGTCTTCCTTACTGTATGAATGGTCTAGGTAATTGAATTCTTGATCACATTTTCCCTCTGAGCAAAGTCCTTAAAAGAAAAAAGGAGAAAAAGGAGAAGAAAAAGAGGAGAAAGAAGGGAAAAAGAAGAAAAAGAAGGCAATGAAGAAGAGAAGGAAGACGATGAAAAAGAAAATTTATGAAAAAGAAGAAGATATGTGCAGGGGGGAGGGGAGGGAGGGGATCAATGGCATGCAGTTTCTTCAGGTTTGCAATTTACTTGATGATAGACTGAGGTATATGGAAATGAAGTAGATTTGTTGAAGATGACTCATTTTAGAGGGTGTAGTTGCAGTCATTTGCAGACCTTCTCAATTACATCCTAACTGGATTCATGCTATTGAAAAAAGAAATGTATTATGTGAAATAGTGTGCCTCACTACTATGTCATGTATGCGATGTAGCAGTGAGAAATTACAGTTTTCCTTTCTTTTTCTGCCTGTTGGTGTGATAGTTGAGGCCTTCCCTAAGTTGCCATGAGATGAAACAGTTGATTGTAGGAAAGACACGACATCTTGATTGTGAATGAGGGCCTGTGTCCACCATTTCAGTTGTCATCATCACCGGCATCACATCAGCAAGTTTCTCCTCACCCGATCCCTCGCGATGCGTTGGGAGCGACGGCCGCTGAATTTAAAGAGAAAAACAACACCTTTAACGGTACCCTCACCTGCATGCCTGATGTGTTGGAATGCGCAGTGGTTCGCATCATACCTCAGAGCTAATGGAGTAATGATAATTGAGGTGATAAGAAAGAGGGTGACATGACCAGAGGCGAAGAGCCTGATGAAGACCAAAACAAAGTGGATGGGATGATGGGGTAGAAGAATTGGGGGGGGGGGGCAGAATAGGGAATACTTTTTATTCATTCTCTCTCATTTTCTCGTGGGCTGCCTCCCTCTCTCTCCTTCTTTCTTTCTTTCGTTCTTTCCTTCTGCCTCATTTTCCCCCGGTCTATCCATCTTCCCGTATGGATGAGTATTTATATGATTGATGGGTGGAAAATGGTGTTTATCTTTAATCCTGGAGGGGATACACAGGTAGTATGCTCCTTGCCTGGGGTTTCTGTTTGTGCCCGCCATGCATGAATATGTAATAGGAGGTAGAGAATTCAGCGAGCCGGTCATTTTTCTCTGTCTTCCTTTAATTTTTTTTTTTTTTTTTGTTATGGGGGGGAGGTTGATTTTGAAGACTTCTCAATTCTGGACAGATGTATATTAATGTTGATGCAGGATGTGGCGAGTAGTTTTAGAGTCGTGATTAGTAATAAATAAAAAAAGTCAGTATTTAGCCAGAAGGCCTCAAGTTGCATTATTCCAAATCATGGAATGTGCATGTTCCCTTTCTTCCTTCTGGCTCTCAAAAGGTTTCAAGAGAATGTGTTTCCTAAGTTGATACACAAGGAGGTATCACTGAACATTACTATACAAAGTAGGCAGGAGAAATTACCAGCCTTGATGAATTGAAGCCACTGTGTACATATAGCAGAATGCCAGAATACTTTTGATGGTTCTATTTGGTTTCTTTGCTTGGTGATTTCTCATATATGTGATAGCATTAGCTGGAGTAAAGAACTCCCTGTGCATGTGATTTATGTTATGAGAATTTTGTAGTGTTCAAATATTTCATACAGAATATAATTCATCATCCACTCATTATGAATGAGCAGTGGGAGCATTCCTATTACAGCAAGCAATCGGGACGAGATGGAGGGAGTCGCCATTTCCATGGAAACGAGAGATGGCAATGAAAGGATGGGGGATGAGGGAAGAAGGAGAAGACTTGCTCAAGCTGGCATCCTGCAACCTGTAGCAATATGGCGATTCTCCGGCATGTTGATTTCCCCAATGTGCCACCTCGGTAGAAGTAATCCAATGCAGCACAGTTGGCTGACTCCCTTGCCGGGGCAATATTGACATATGTCTTTACACCTGGGTGCACTATTCCGCACGCATCCTCGAGGTGCTGTGGGAGAGTGATGGGATGTGTAATGGCAGTGGCGGTTGGCTTGGGATGGGTTCGGTAGGGGTATTCAGAGAGAGTTAACGAAACGAAATGAAAGGGAGAGCAAAATGCTTGGGGTGCATAGGTCCAGCAACAGGTGTGCTCGAGAAGATACAGAGTAAAGCTGATTTATGATGGCAGGGAAGCGGCAGGTGGGGTTAACACATTGCTGACACTCAATAGGGATTAGGGAGGGGGAGGGGGGAGGGGGGAGGGGGGAGAGGTTTGAAGAAGGGCGTGGGCAGTAAGAGGTGGGGGAGGATGGGGGAGGTGTAACAACCAGAGTGAGATAAAGGTCTGAGAACACCTTCTGCTTGGCTTAACTGAATATTGGTGATCAACAATCCTGCAGAATGCAGCCGAAACAAAACAGTTTCATCCCAGGCTATAGTACTCTCCATTTGTAAGTCTTTGTCGTCGACGCACACACATGCATTGGTATCATCTGTCTAGCGCCTGAACAGGTCGGCCTGAATATAAGGATACTTTTGTCCTTTCTCACTTCCTACCCCTCAGTCTCTTCATCTTCTTTGTTGTTGTTGTTTTTAACACTTTTGTATTGATATCATCCACTGTGTTTGATTCCAATGTCAGCTACAGTTAAAAGGTTTTACAGTAAGCTTTGCATACCAAGAAAGTAAATTGAATTGAATATGGCATTTCTGTTGGCCTGTGTGTATATTGCTGCCACCTTTGATATGAAAGTTACTTTCTTATCATTCAACAAGTGATATACAGTAAAAGTGGATATTTTCGCGCGACTAATTTTTCGTGCTTGGCTGGACCAGAGGAGTTTCACTTGTTTTTAATTCCGCGTAATCAAGACATCACGCACAGGCACATATGGCAAGCAAAAATATTCTCGTGCTTTTGTTTTCGCGCTAGTTTCTGGTTGCGCGAAATGCGCGAAAATTTCAACAACGCGAAAATATCCACTTTTACAGTACACCAGTTGTGTAACAACCACTCTCTCACACAAACACTTTTTTTTTTAAAGAGAGAGATAGATATTCTTGTTTTCCACTTTCACTGAATATTACAAAAATTTGTTAGTGCTGAAAATGTTAACCCATTGAGGACGAGTCCGGAGTATACTGTGGCAGGTGTCTATGGGAAATGTGTGTTGTAGCAAAATCAGTCCGTCCTCAAGGGTTAATGATACCACATACAGAGTGAAAGATAATACACATACACAACTATGATTTGATTCAGCTCAGTTTTGACTATTACATATTGAAAGTGGGCTGACCATATTTGCACGTGGGGCCTGTTTCATAAAACTTGTCATCAGTGACAACTGCCACATTTGTATGACAAATTTGCTCTCAGCCAATCAGATGCAAGGATTTCAGTAGCTTGTCACATCTATGACAACTTGTCACTGATGACAAGTTTTATGAAACTGGCCCCTGTTCTCCAGTCAACAAGTGAGATCCAGAGTAGATATCAACACAGAGTATAAACCCCAAAATCTCTTTCTCTCTCCCTGTGTCTTTGTGCACTCACAGGACCGGGCTTCTTTCAGGAGGATAGTGCTGAAGAATGCAGCGAAGAAGAGGCGTATGTACGAGGACCTGCTGGAGAAAGTGTCTATATTCAAGTCCTTGGAGGTAAGGAAGTGCCCTCAACTGGTTGCAGTGGTCCTAGTGCTGCTAATGTAGAGGAAGAAAGAAAGAAAAAAGTCCATTATATACAATTCCATTATATACAATTACTTTTTGAAATTTTCTTTGTTTTTTGTTTGAAAAAGTTTCCTGCTGATAGGGATAGCCTTACTTTAAATATTAAACCTCTCCCAATGACGTAAAGACATTACTCCCCACTCTGTTTTTTACTGTGTTTTTTTAAAGATGAAATATTCTGCAATATTTACCCAAATCTATTAAATATTTAAAAGCCACAATAGCTTTGGATATCCCCTACCAAAAAGGAAAGTGTGTAACAGAGCTTTAATCTTTATACTTATACCAGAATTTTATTGAAAGCTCAAAAGCATCAGATTCAGAATTAAGGTCTCCGCAAAAAAATTGTTCAGAGACCAAACTTGCGGCGGTCTTGTACAGGCTTAACAGCCACTCATTTTACAAAGTGATTTGTTATGTCACAACCATTGAGTAGACAGTTCAACAAATCAATCTGGGTTAGAAGTTTTTTTGACAGAATTCCTCTCTTGCAATGTTATAGTTGCAGTTGTTATTGTTTTTTTTTAATTGGCATTGCCACTAAATCCGTAACATGTTGGACTTTAAATGCATAATTGACCATAATGAATCAGTCAGAATCTGTATAATTGGCCATCCAGAGCTAAATTTAGACAGGACCTTCTCAAGATGTTTCCTTACCAGAGCTGCTTAAGGCTGTACGTGTTGTATGTAGGTGGAATAAGGACTGAGGAAGCCCAATTATTTAAATATAGCAAATCATGCATTGTGCTGTGCATTGTTGTTGTTGTTATTGTTTTTTTTTCTTGTGGTAAGCCCCCCCCCCCCCCCCCAAGCTGTTGTTGCATACATCACAATGTCTCTACTTATCTCGAGAGGTTTTGAAATCTGTGCCCTGTTGAATAAAAGTTAAGATCAACATATGTCAGAGAATCAAACATAAGTCTGAATACTTAAGTCTGATTGCTTGATACTTAACTTATATCTGTTTTCTTTCTTTTATTTTCCTGTGTTTGATTGCAACTTTTTTATGCAACAAGGCCCTTTGCGTATTCATGTGCATTCAAATGGACTTCTGTCCTCTCATCGAAGTGGTTCAGTGTTGTTTACCATTAAAAAAAATTACCTAATTTTTCCTTTGTGGGGCAATGAAGCACGGTATATTGTAGGAAAAGCAATCCGCTTCTTATGCCTGAGATGATGATGTGGCTGACAGCAACACCACTCCTATCCCCTGAATCCATAAGGAAAGAACAAATATACTGGTGAAAATAAGTCATAGTGAGTTACTGCTAGATATATAGCAAAAGTTTTCATGAAACATAATGGCTGCCATCCACAGCATGCACTTCAGATTGAGGTAGTGATAACATTGCCTCATGAGTATCTGCTGATTAAATGCAAATCGTGACTAAATTTTCCTTTTTGAGCATGAAATTGAGAGGAATGCATTGCATTCTGGGCTTCAAACTATTGTAGAGTCATAAGAAGCAAGCAATGATGTCCTTTTGTTTTAAGGGATGGGGGCATATACAGCAGTTGCTACATCATCAAACCTCCAAATTATTTTTGTACAGTTTTCCTACTCACAATAGAGAGAGATGAAAAGCAGTGACATCATTATCTCATCTGATTTGCATATTTGATTGTCTCCAATGTTACTGCATTGCAAAAGACACTTGAGCCTTCTAAATTCAGGTTGAATCATCTTCCTTTGAATCTGACTTGAAACAACCATTTGCCCTCTGTTTGTTTTGCTGATACTCAATATGTAAAAGTCAACTTGACTAACGAGCAGCATTTCACATTTACCCCGGGCAGGAGTGCGGGTTCTGTATCTTTTGTCAAAATCAGTCTGGCTTTACAGGTAGGGAAACACGGCTCTGAGTCAAGTTTGCTGGGACATAGAATCCGATTCTCCATGTCACAAAAGTGAAAATGTTGTTTGAGGTTGCAAAAGGGCCGTGCAGAATTTATATCATCCATGCTTCTGCACTCGTTGTGGCCAAGACTCCCCATCCAGGGGTGCAACCGAAGCTCTGCGTGAGGTCTTAGCAAATAGGGAAATGTTTTCTTAGGGTTTTCTTGCGCGCCCCACGCAGAAGAAAAAAAGACTCGGGCGAAACATTGTGAAATTCGAAACCTCGCTCGTCCCAACCCAAAACAGAGCTGTGAGTATGTAGGAAGAGAGAAAAAATATGAAAGATGATGATCGTGACCCCGTGTTAAAAGTCAATTTCAGGAAGATGATGTACTTTCGCAAAAGAAAAAAGATGTTGTTTCCCCCTACCCACAACTCCCAATATTATTCGTACAGCTTTCAAAGAGCTATGCACTTTAATTATTGTGCTGTCTGTAGCTCCATGCCCCTCCCCCATCTATGGGTAAAAACAAAAAATTAGAAAGATGAATAATAAAAAAGAAAACAAAAGCTGCAACACAGGGAGGGAGAAACATGCCATCCAAGACAAGGTGCATTAAAATTCTTGTGTTGTTTTGAAAGCTTCTTGTCATTGCCTTTGAAGTCCTATGTAGCAATGTCTGTAACTATGGCAACAGTGGCTACCAGTGCCTACCTCCCATCGTGCTTGAGTGAGCACCGCAGAATATTGATGTTTTCAGTAGGATGCAAATAGTGGAAAGGTTAGGCTGTTGCGTAAATGGGACATCAATTGTTGGTAGAAGCAAGCATTTGCTGTTGAGCAGGTATAGCCATAAATTGAAGATACTGGTAAGAGATTAGAGCACAGTGGTATCAAATCCATGCAGTGTAATGTTGATACATGAGTGCTTTATAACCAATAACTTGAAACCCTGCAGAAGAGCATTGATCTCTAATTCAAATTGTGAGGAAACAAAGTCTTCTTTGTATGGCTTGTATACTGCATGGGACATCTCATCGTGCAGTTGTATTGGTGCTTATTCACATCCCAATCAAAGTTGAGAAAACAGTGGCCATTTATTTATGTCCCAATTGAATGCTGATTGTATCAAGAATCACACCAATGCAAAAGATATGCATTTAAAGTTCATCACTGGAACCGGATTAATTGTGCACGTCATAGAAACATTTGTATGGTTTCCATGGCACAGATCATGCAAATAATGCTGCCTCTTTCTACTAAGTCAGTCTTCAAGATTTCTATTTTTTTTTCTCTCTCTCTTTTTTTTTTTTTGGGGGGGGGGAGGATGGGGGAGGGGTAGTTAACTTCTATAATGGAAACCTTTTTTTTCCCCTTAATAAAAAACATAGGAAAATCCATGAATATACATGAATATGTATAAACATTTAAAGTGTCAACAATGTCACCCAGATATAATGAGCTGTCAGGAAGTTGCAACAGTCGATGCTGTTTCTCTTCATTGTCTTGCCACACGGTGGACATTGTGGGTCATCCTTTGGTAACCAGCTGTATCTTTGGTGTCTTCCCCAGCGGCGATGCTTTATCTTGTGAGCCATGCAAGTCTTGGAGACCGAATCCGTAGGAGGAGGCAGCATTATTTGCATCTGTGTCATGGAAACCATACAAATGTTTCCATGATGCGCGCAATTAATCTGGTTCCAGTGATGAACTTTAAATGCATACACCAATCTGATTATACCCAGTTGACATGTTGACATTGTCATATATGTAAAGTCTTTCTCATGCTTTCACGTTCTGACCTCGAGATGATACTGGAAATAGGAGAACTGTGTCGAAGTTATTTTGATGTATCTTGTTTGGAGATCATTTGCTGTATGTCTTGAGGAAGGAATTGACGTTGCTTGTCTTCTTTATCTGGCTCTACTTTCATCATTGAGTCTTGCAAGTAGCAAAGGAGACCAAATGAAACCTGTGGAGAGTTGGAGACAGTTTCGATGTAATCAGATGCTTCACTCGACCTCAGCAGACTTGCATCTCCCTGGAGCTGCGAGAAATTTTGTCCGCTGTTATATGATATGTCAGTCATGGATAATTCAAAGAATTCAGAAATTAAAGACTTGTATGGTGTATGTGCTGTCATTCACAACTCTTTCATTGACTTCTTGTGTTGAATGGTAGGGTATTTATAGAAGGGAAAAAGGAGACGTCCTATGGAGGTAGTGTTTCTGTTCCTTTCTTGTTTTTGTTTTTTTTCCTGTTTGATAAGATAGGCATGCATATTGACTGTACTAGTTTCTATGTTGCAGCTAGATATGTCATTACTTTGAAATATGCAGGCACTGCCAAAATGTTTGTTCTATTCTTGCATCATTATACCTTGATCTCACGTGTGTTTTGTTGTTTCATACTACTTTCTCTTCATTTCTTAGCCGTACGAGCGCATGAATCTTTCAGACGCACTTGTAACGAGAACATACCAAGATGGAGACTGCATTATTGCTCAGGTTAGACATGCCGGAGGAGTAATAGTCGTGATAATTTGCAATTTGATTTTGATTCGATTTGATTACTTACGCAAAAATTTGCTGTGGGATATGGACATGTCTAGGCGATGCTGCAAATTGGTCAACCCTCTTTGTACGTCTTTAGTAATCTTGTTTGCATGATTTTTGTAAGGAGTTGTCGTTCACTGAAGAAAAAAAAAAGTAAGATGCTTGTTGCCATGGTAATGAGGCTTCATGATACATCTGTTGAAGACGAGTGTTGTATTACTTCAATTTCTATGTTCATGCCATAAGATAAAGAACTGAGTTAAAAGTGTGCTGGAGTAGCATCTTTGTGTATCCACTTATGGTGCTCCTTTCTACATCCCTATTAAATAAAAACAGAAACCAAAGGCCAAAAAATAAGAACATATTAGAAGGAAAAAAAAAAGCAAGCACTCTTTTGCCATCAATTCCAGCATCTTTGTGCTCTAAAATGTAAGTGATGAGATGAAGGAACCAGAAAATGAATATGCTACTATTGCAACATGGAAGGAGAGTGCAGGGTATGTGCGATAGGGCCGCGGGAAGAGATGTAATTTGCATACTGATTGGTTGCCATGGTTACCACCCCTGCAGGGAGACGAGGCTGACGGGTGCTACTTCCTAGAGAGGGGTCAGTGCAGGATTGCTATGAAGAGCGAGGTATGTTCCCATCCGTTTCCTCCTCTTGTAACACTGCACCCTTCCCACTACCTACCCATTCCATTCTTGTTCCCCTCCCCCCTCCCCCCTCCCCAATTCCATCTCGCTCCCTGTATCTCATGAAGTCTCCACTAAATTTTTTAAGTACGGTGCCACATATTTTCTTCGTGGTACAACATAGCACTCACTCTTAGATGCTTGACTGAGTCATTTAGGAGCCTGAATGAGTCATTTACAAACCTCCTTTTTACACAACACAATGGATGGTAACCTGCTATACCTGACCATGAATGTGGTAAAGGATAAAAACTTGACTCAATTTGTGTGCAGTTGTCCAGCATCTGTGGTCCCTTTTCTGTTGTGTTTTCCCCCATTAAAGTACTCAGATATTCAAAGAAAGAAGAAGGATAGAGAATGTACATTAGAATTAATCGATCGAAACTTAGGTGCAATTTCACTGTAGGATATGAGCCATGACAAGGTCGCGTCAATGACATGATTGATGTGATCACTATTAACCAATGGGAAGCCTATGTTGTACCTTCGAGGAAAATTGTGTTATGTACCACATTATTTCTATGTTGTATTATAAGTGGATGTTGTCCATGATACTTTGGTGTTACATTGCATGATATTTACTCATGTTAACATTCCATGCATGTCTGTCATATTTTGAATATTGGAAGTTGAATTGCGCCTAACCTGGATTACTATCTTAGTACTAATACCCCCATGGATGTGCAGTTTATGCTGATATCCACGTACAAGTGAACATATAATTGAATAACAAAATAGCTTCAAATTGATAAAATTCCTATGTCAAGTTGTTTTTATTGCAACTAATTGAAGAACACCGATCAATTAAGTGCTTATGTACATTGATTTGGGGCAATTAGTCAATCAGTTGCAACAAAAAACTATTTTAAAAAAAAGAGACAAAAACGTATGCGTGTTTATTTTATGAATGAGCCATACTTTGGTAATGGGCTTTTTACCACACATGATACATGTTGCTCACGATACACCAATGTAATCTTTGCTCGCAGAGAACAAACAGCTAATTGCAGAAAACAAGTGCATCATTTTCTGTTTATCAGCCCATCTAAATATCACTCCCTAAGAAAAGCGGATGTTTCATCACATTCTTGTGGTATAAAGAAGCGCACCCATCAGTAGTATCACAAGATAGGTATGGATCATCTATATAATGTAAGAGAGATCCTTTTTGCCTTATCCCACTGAATCACCATCATTTTGTAGCTCTGACGTGAATATCTTGGTTGTTAGCTTTTCATCCGCTTGGGTTACCACTGCATTTCATCCCTCGAGGTTTCATGGCTTGCTGCTCCACATATTACTCATCTATCCCTCAAGATTCTGCTCCTTTTCCTCCATGTCTGTGACTTTCGCCATCATTTTTCCAGCTGTCTGTTTGTTTGTCTGTCGTTCTGTCTTTTCTCTCTCTCTCTCTCTCTCCCAAATTTTTCGTGAACCGTGACATTTAAACTAAGCAGCCAAGGCTGTGGAAACGACCATCATTTAAAGCATTTCTCTTCTTTCTTTTTTTTCTCCCAGTGTCTTGAGGCATGCTCTAAAAACTTTTTTTTTTTTTCCTGCCCGCATTCATTCCCAACGGTATTTCTGCGGACCCGTGTTTTACGGGTGACAATAATTACTAGTTCTGTCCACAATTGCCCAGAAGCCAAAATATCAATTTGGTCTGTCAAAGGTAAAGATGTTGTTTTTCTGTGCGTGTGATTGCTCTTCTAGTTTATATGCCCATTGATATCTGAAAATTAACTCATTTCTTCCCCATATTGTGAAGGAGAAGCAAAAGTTAAGTGCTCTTCAGTTTGTTATTTAGCGCGCTCTTAAGGAGTGACCCACTTACGCTCATTTAGAACAGTTTCAGAGAGGGTATTAAGTCAAGTGGGACTTCTCTGACTGTCTTCCATATGTTACCGTCTGCCCTGTACCCCTGATAGTAAAATGTTTCTACTCCTCATGAGGGAAGTTCCAAAGGGCCCCATGTCAATTCGATCATGCCATGGTAACTCTCGTGTCGCGTTGCTTAGAAATGGAGAGGGATTTTGCCAACGGGATGCTCAGTCCCCATTAAATGTTGCCTAGCTTTCATCCCTCTCAGTGTTCACATGTGATCCGTGTTAGGCTCTTGTTTGAAATTTGACAAGTTTGCAACCTCTGCACCTCTGCCTTGACTTTGCTCGAATTGCCCCCTCCCCCCAATCTTCAATCAATACTTGCAGGTGTTTGCTTTCTTATAATGCATTTTACCAATGTCACATGTTCTCTACGCACGCCTCCTTGGCTTCTTACTACTTCTCTACAAACCTCCAGTTTGGCAGTAGAGTTTCTATGTATTCATCATTCTCTTTCACTCTTTCTATCTCTCTTTTTCTCTATCTATCTTTCTCATGCTTTCTCTCTCTCTCTCTCTCTCTCTCTCTTTCTCTCTCTCTCTTTCTCTCCTTTTCATCTTCATGCCTTGCATTTCCTGTTTTATCTGCATGCTCTTCTTTCCACCTCGCTTAGCTTGCTAGCCCAAGTCGATGCTCTGCACCGCATCCGTTGCACGCCACTCAATTTCATGCCTTCCTGCATCTAAGCCTGGACTCGCTCGGCTTCTGTCTACTTGTATTTGCCGTTCTCTTCGCTGCCTGTAACCGCCACCTGTTTACCACATAAGTAATGAAACACACTCACACACACTATATACATATACTGTACATACATACGCAGACACCAAGACTCCACATCCCACATAACCATCCTCCACCCACTTTCCCCTCACCGAAGATAAAACAATACTCCAACTTATATCACTCCTTTGTAAAACCTGTTACCCCATTCCCCTGGAGGACGTACACACATATGTCAACGTAGAGGTTAAAGGCAGCTCGCAAAATATCATCCTATGGAGGACATTAGTGGAATATTTGACCGACATTGAGCCGGTCGATCGGGCAAACAAGCTTGATTCACATCAAATGGGGTGGAAGAGGACAGTATCGGGACTCTGCAAGGGAGCACAGCTCTGCCTGGCTGTACTTTGGGTGAAACACCAGGAAGGGTTTACAAATAAGTTGTGGCTGGACCACTAAGACTATTAAAGTGGGGCAGGGAGAAACCTAGGGAAAGGGGGGGGGGGGTGGGGGAGGGACTGCCAGTAGTTTGAAAACTGAAAGAAGCTACCCCTTCATGTGTGGCAAGTTGGACTGGAAATAAGTTTTCAGGAACCCAGAGGATAGCAACTTCATTTCTGCCTGGAGTGCTGGAGACAGAGGGAGTAGTCTTTTATAGAAAGATTTAAATGCAACAACACTGCAGTGCCACCCCTGAAAGGGGGATTGGCACCAAACATATTCGGGATTGGGGAAATAAAATGGGCTTTATGACAAAACAACTGCAGATTCTTTGTGAATGAGTCCTTATTCCCTCGGGAGGTCCAGAGATGTGAAAATGAGGGTTTTTTTTTATTTGTTTGTTTTTTTATTGGGTGAATCGATACAGGGAAATATGTATATTGAACTACACTCCATTGCCGATATAAACACAGGCAGCGTATGTGTGTTGGCAACCCCCCAGTGTGTGCGTTCTGTGTCTGCGCACGTGTGTATGCATGATGTCCTTAAAGATTGACAGCCTCCTTGTTCTGCAATTTTTCAAAGTGCACATGTCTTTGCCTTTCTCGTTGAGATAGCTCATTCATGCATGTGAGGCACGTGTTTTATGCCATACCGATTATGATGTAGTGCAAAGCACTTGCCTTTTTTTTCCCCCTTTGTTTTGGTACGCTCCTGAATGTGATTATGCTACAGACGAGTATTGATCAAATGCCTCATGTGTGTGTGTGTGTGTGTGTGTGTGTATGTATGTGTGTGTGGATGTGTGACGTGCACATTCATGAGTAGATATAAAATTTTAATAGCCAATATCTCAAATATGCCGTAATGGATCCTGTCTATTCATTCTGTCATTGCTAAGATATACTCAGTAACCGCCGTAAATTTCTGCCGCCGTAAATTTCTGCCTAATATTCTGTCTGCCTAATATTCTGTCTGCCTATACCTGCCCTTTTACTTTTTCTATTCTATTTTTTCTCAATGTCCTATCTCTACTCCTATGCTTTCCCTTAAAGTTCAAGTGGCCATTCAATAAACAACATTTTTGTGTTCAATTCATTTCATTTCTATCCAGTGTTTTCAACAAAATATCAAATCAAAGTGCAAAGTTCTTGATTACTATGCAATATACTTTTTTTTTAAAATCTGGTAACCAATCAGAAGATTTTGTGAAAAGCTGTGGTAAATACTGGCCAATCAAATCAGGAGGTTCCACCTTTTATACTAACCGCTACCTTCAGTCTGTCTGTGTCATGTGATTTTACCTTCTCACTCGCCTGCTCTGTGTGTAAGTAATGCTTTCTTTTAAAATGCTTAAATGCTGGTGGGAAGAGGGCACAATATTGTTGGGATTTCTGCTGGAAACTTGTAACAGTTTGCATAGCCCTGCTTTTGCAAAGTTGTACATGCTGAATGCCTGCTGTATGTGTGGTCATTTTTGTTACAATACATAGCGATGTGTATGTCCAGTCTTTTCTGCATGACAGCGATATTTTGTATCGTTTGTGTCTGGCTCTGAGCAAAAGTTGTTATATGCGTCATGATTTATTTTCTATGCACCGCAGAAGCCGTTGAAGGGATGGTACAGTTTTGGATGAAATGGGAAATCAGATATTAACTTTTTGCAAGATGATTAGAAATCACTTATGAAAAAATAAAAGGCATACAATTCTAAGACGAATTCAAAACTTATTTGATGAAAACCGGTATTGAAATGGCTGAGATATTAAAAAAACAAAAAACAAAGTAAAACAAAGCTGTCCTAATAAAAGGTGTGTCCAACCTTTTAATAGGACTTCTTTTTTTTTTGTTGGATATCTCAGCCATTTTAAAACCAATTTTCATCAAATAAACTTTGAAATCCTCGTAGAATCGTATGCTTTTTCATATTTCATAAGATGTTTTTCATTATCTCACAAAACCTGGAAACCTGCCGCCCCATCTCGACCAAAACTATACTGTCCCTTTAATAGCTATTCATCCCTCCTCATCGTCGTCACTTCAGATTTTTTTTTTTTTTCAACAGAGCAATGGTTTCTGAATGCTTTTATCATATTGTATTCTCTTACTCATTTCACGAAGAGGCTTCTGTGTTTCTGAAAACACTGCAGTTTATGCTAAAGGCATTGTCTCCACTGCTCTCTGTAAGTTCCAGAGAGTATATACTGTATGTAATGTTGCCTTTTTTTCCTGAAACCCTCTGGTTACATGTGCATTATTCTTTAGAAGAACTCATGAGTCGCACCTTTGCACCAGCAATTTTGAACAGGAAGCATCTGATGATCCCCAGTCCTAGTGACACCCAGTAGGGTCATTTATGTATGCAGCTAAGACTGCGCAAATGTATCTATCATCATTTTTCAAAGTGTTCAGTTAAAGTTTGTGATTTTTTTTGCAGAGCTTTTATGTCAGCAATTTCAGTTAGCGTGTGATTAACATAGAACCTGACAAACACAGTGCTATAGCTTCTGACCATTCGAGCATTGAGAATTTAGGGTTTCTGGGACAAACACTGAACTAGGGCTTTCTTTAGCTCAGTCGGTAGAGCACCGGGCTAGCATCCGGAGGTCTCGAGTTCAAATCCCGATGGAATCCCATTTTCTTTGCTCAATTTTCCAATCATTGAGAAGAATGATACAATTACATAATATGATAACATACCAGTCTTTTAAATCAAAATGTGGGCATCAACTTATTATCTATTTATGTTTTTGTTTTGTTGCAAGAAAAAATTGTCACAAAGATTACTGTTTTGATGTGTAATTACCAATAAGTAGGCAATTCAGAAGTACAAGATCTGGGATTGGGGAACCACTAGAATATGTTTTGATAAAAAGCTGCCATTTTAAAATGCCTCTTGAATGTTGAAATCTTTTGTTTGTTGTTCTTTGCCATGTTGATATCCACTGCCGATGTTGTCTCACTACAAAGCCTCACATGGCGTGTATCTAAGCATCTTTCTTTCTGTTGAAAAGCATTGACTTACATTGACAGAAGCATTAAGAGTAATGAATGCCCGTCTACTGCCTGCAAGCAAAGGAAGGCGGGCGTGTGAAATATTTGTGAACTTTCTGCCACCACTTGGCGATCTCTGTCGCTGAGCCTTAACAATGCGAGCCATGCCTGTGAAGTTTTGAGTGTGCAGCATCGGGAGTGGTATCTCTGGTCAAAAGAAAAAATGATTCTGACAAAAAACAAAAAAAAGGTCAAGCTTACAGCCCTAACTGTTGCATTATTTCTTTCTTTCTTTCTCTTTTTAACCCTCTCCCCTCTCTTTAACCTGAACACACTCCCAACCCTTCACCTGTTCACACACCAAAAAACCAAACAAACAATTGATGATGTTCTTTCCCTCGATTCATTGGTCAACAAATTGCCATGGACATCGGCATATCCCTGGACTGGCATTGCTGATATGCCCTCTCCCCCTCCCTCTCTCTTGTACCACATCGATCCTGTGATGTTGTTGCTGCTGTGATGTCTCACTCGTTTTTGCATGACGACTCTCTTTTACTTCTTCAATCTCATCTACCACACAAAATCACCCTTTACAGCGATCCGTGAGTACCCGATGCATCTATTCTTCCTTGTTTTTCCTCAGAGTCTTGACTTTTCGGAGCACTTCCTTGACAAACTTGAAGACAAATTGTCCAAACTGTGTTGTTGATATTAAACTCAGCTAGTTTACACTTCTTGGAGTTTTGCATGACATGTTTGAAGTTCCTCTAATCTGAAATTCCTAACCTGTGTTCAGACTGTAGTTATTTAGTGTTTGATCTAATTTTTGACCTCTAATCAACAAAAGTTGCCTTTTTAACCTGTTAAAAGCAGGGTTATTCAGTATATAAAAAGTGGTAAAGCAGTATGATTGAAGTGCTTTTGTCACAGGTGTGTCTTGTTGGCATAACATGCAGTGCCGTTTTTCCTGCGGAGTCCAAATCATGTAGCTGACGAAAACAACAGGGCTGACATATAAGCTGGAAGCAAATGATTGCATTTAAGTCAAATTGAGAAAGATGGATTTAGCTGTCAACATTGATAGCTGAGTGTTTTGTGTGACTAAAATAATGACAGCTGAAGCTTAAGATTACCATGTGTCTGGATCATGAGTCATACGCCATGTTGCTCATATTGTTTGCCAAGCAATCCTCTTCTTTCTGTCATCTATACCATTTGTCATGTGTGCAAAGGTGGAGAAATTATCAGACTAAGTTTGTGGTGTAAATATTCTATGTGGTTTATGGGGAAAAAAAGAAGACTACTTGAGCCCCTTTGCTTTACTATCTTGAAGAGCATCTCTGGGGGAGAAAAAAAAAATCCACTAACTTTGCATGTAAATGTAAGGACTTTCAGAAATATTGAAGAAGCTGCAAACTAAACTGTGGTAACAACCTTGTGTGCAGTGATGTATATTCATGTGAATCACATCATATGAATTCATTCATTTGAGTGCCCTGTGATTTTCATGGAAAAGTGTACACAGTTTGTATTTTACCTATCATGTGCTGTTGATTAATTGTACACTGTAGCTGAGTAGTTGATCACCATGCCCCGTGAAGCTGAAATATTTACTCAACAGACTACCCTGATCATCATATAAACACAATCATGAATTTGCTGTGTGAAGTGAGAAGCAAAAAGCTGGACAAAGTCATACCTCAATGTGGTAATAGACAACCTATTGGAACAGGACAGACTGAAAAATTTGGGTTAAGTGTGGATCAATTATCCCTGTGTAGATCCCAGAGTTGTACCCCTGTCCTGGTAAAGAAAACAAAATAGGACATATAAATGTCAAGCAATCGTTTGACAAGGCGATATGTACATCCATTTAAATACCTTGATGTGAAAATTTAGAGATTACCTGAGTTTTACTTCTTTAAAAAACAACAAACAAACAAATAAACAAAAAAGAAAATCATGCAGTAAGAATCATCATAAAAGTGTAATGCCTTTGTCAGTTTCTAACAAGAACAAGATGACAAAGATTTAAACATTTGAAATTCTGACTTTCTAACCCTTGGGGAAACTTGATCTTCGGCGCATTTTTGGGTACAGATTTTGTCAATTTTGCCGGCCACGAGGCGTAGTTAGCTCTGACCTTGTGCAGCTATGCAGTGAAAATTAATTGTCTTTTGCCTTCTTGTTCCTTTCAAGGATAATCCTGATGAAGAGAAGGAAATTGCAATCTACGACCAGGGCCAGTATTTTGGAGGTAAGATTGCTTTGCTGCATTTCTTTTCTTGCATCAGTAAATGGCTCAACACAGTTTTTTTTTTCTGTTGTTGTTGTTTTTGTGTCAACTCTCCTCTTTGTACTTAACCTCCACTTTCGTCAACTCAGGTTCTGCTTTTGTGGCAGGGAGAGGTGTTCTATTCACACTTGATATATCTTAAATGCCAGGAAATCTATGTTGAATGACAAAAGATGCGAAGTTGTGAATAATCCTTACGTTGTTAGAGACTCTAATTGAGGAATTTTGTTATGAACCTGTACAGGGGTTTACTATTGGCAGTATAGGAAGCATGTTTTTGACATGCAGTTAGGGGAAAGAATAGAGAGATGACCATTATTACTGATTCAATGCAAATTTATGGACACTACTTTGTAGACTGAATGTCATCTGAATTACATACTTGGTGTCATGTGGTAGTTTGATCCAGCCAATGTGATGATTAAAACAATAATTCAATCGAACGATTCAGTTGAACAATTCAGTTCAATTCAATTCAGTGCAATTCAATTCAATTGCCATCTCTGATCGCCGATTGTTTTTGCAGAGCTGGCTCTTCTGACGAACAAGCCCCGTGCCGCCTCTGTCTATGCCGTGGGAGAGGTCCGATGTGCCTGTGAGTATCTGTGAGACATTGGAGTTCTGTCTTTTGTCTCTTTCCAAGCTTAAACCAAGGGCTTACCAGCTCCCATGAATCAAAACTTTTGCTTGTTTAAAAAAAGAAGAAATAAAAATTAAAAAAAAGCAAGGTACAAAGTGCTGACAGTAAGGAGAAAAAGGACTGAATTTATGTCTCGGTTAGATTTCCAGTTGAAACTTGTTTGACGACTCTATGATGTGCATGTGATAGGACAGATTTCATTCCTTACATCTTTAATAGCAATGTAAATGACTGGATTACACATGCTTGTAGTTTCAAACAAAAAACAAAAGAGAAAAGAAAATCATGTGACTTGGCCCTCAGCCAGTCACAATCAAGTAACAAAACCTTTGCTTTGAGTTTGTTCATTTATGGTGAATAACTTGTTTCTGCCATATGACCATAAATTTGCCCTTAGTATGGCAAATAACAAATGAAGAAATCCCAAGGTAGAGTTATGATGGTTGACAGATTAACTTGTGTTTCCAAGGTGAAGATTGCATGTTTTCACAGGGGATCATGTTGTTCTAATATCCCTGTAACTTGTAGATAACATGAAGATAACAATATTAGTCCATTATTTAAAGGGACAGTAAAGTGCCACTGTACGCCTGATTCACTTTGGCTTGCATGCATATACATGTAGTGAAATTAGACACAAAGAATAGTAGAAGTTTCATCAAAACCGCACAAACAAGACTTGGGACTTACATGCATGCATGAGATTCAAGTCCCAGCCTATCAGTGGTGCCCTGTGGCGAGGCAAGTGATCCTCATGTCCAAATCTTTGCGAGGAGACTTCAAGCTCTCGGTCCCATGTGTGGAAGAGACAAACTCATACCCTTTGCACGTAAAAGAGCCCACATTACTTCTCTCACAAAGATTAGGGAGAAATCCTGATGAAGTGGTCTAATACAGAAAAACAGGCTAATACAATGTACCAGTATATATGGTACTGTAAAAGTGGTTTCTTTCGCGGTGGTTTTATTTTCGCGCTTTGAGGTTGAACCGCGAATTTAACATCACGCGAAAATGTTTTGAACTCGTCGCTTGTTACAATGCTATTGCGCACATGCACACACGAAGATTCCGCGCATTGAGTGCATTGATGGTCAACACACACAGCGATAACGCGCAATGTAGGTACAAGCATGTTATAAAGTACTTGAGAGACGGGATTTCGGGTAAGCCTGCATTTGATTTTAATTTCTATTTAATAAATAAAAGAATAATTGAATAATAGTTTGGGTTTTCATGTGCAAAATATTACAGTTTTTGCCAACTGTGAATTCACAGATTTTACCAACCGCGAATTCAAACACATGCGAAAAAGTTGGCACCGATGGAAACTGCGAAAGTTTCTGTACGCGAAAGAAACCACGTTTACAGTAGATGAGGCATGCAGAGATCAGTCACTAAGTGGACTTTTCACTGCCCTGGCCAACTAGGAGATTGCTAAAGAAATAATCACGTTAACTAATAACTAATAATGCTGTCAACTGTTCTTACTCCTTTTCAATTTTGTGCTTGCCTCGTGTCTTCGTGGGCCAACCAGTCCTGGACGTGAATGCGTTTGAGCGGCTGCTGGGTCCCTGCATGGAAATCATGAAGAGGAACATCGACCACTACGAGCAAGAGACGGCGAGGCTCTTTGGCAAATAACCCGACCCCACGACCGATCCCCTCTACCCCCCTTTACCCCACCCTCTACTCAATCTTGAAAACCGCACCCTACACTTTACGCCTCCATGTCTGACAACATTCGAATTGCTTCCCATTTTGTGTAGCTCGTTGGTTTTAGGGCTGGTTTTTTTTTTTTTTTTTTAACATTTTGTTGTCTCTTGTTTCTACCTAAGTGAAGCTCTCCTTATCTTCTCTGACAAAAAAACTGGTATTTTTTTTTTGTATTTGATAGGAGTTGATCTCAAATGGCTGCATTTTTATGTCAGTGAATAGCAATGTAAAGTTTTGGGATATCCCACTCACTGACTTTCAGTCTAGCATCTCATGAAACATTCTTTGTTGTTCCCAAACTGAGTACGCCTCACTCGTATTTCCTATGCCAATTACTACCACAGATGTCTGCCCAAATGTTTGACAAACACCACATTCCGTCAAAAGACAGAGTGTTTGCTGCCTATTTTCAGACAAACCAAACCACCCGACTGAAAGATGCAATTTGTGCTCAAGGAGTTAGGGGGCAGAAATTCCCTTGGCCTCTCCGTATTTTGAACGGACAGGACTTGTGGGGGGAAGCCCCCATTTGTAGGTGCATTTAAAGAGCGCAAGAGCTGGGCAGACTTTTCTATTCCCGGATTTGGTGCGTGAATGCATCTGTAAATATAGCTAGAACGATGCATTGTGGGATTTTGGGGGCAAATGATCTAGTCGGGTAGGAGAAGTCACACGAATAAGAATATATAAATACTTTATGTATGTATCTCTGTGTGGATGATGAACTCGTAAACTTGGCAGAGCACAGGAGTATGAATCCACTCAGCAGGAAATTTGTGTCGACTGGCACGCATTTGAGATTTTACGGCTCCAGTCGAGTTAACGTTAAATGGCATATTGGGTTACCAAGAGCAGTGAATGGATATTGGTGCAGGCATCATGATGATGAAGGGCATGGGTTATTAGTTAATGTTATTTTCTTCATACGTCATGCAGATTTTTGATAGCTCAATCTCATATACTGACTGCATGTGAAGGTTGCGTGGATAGAGACAAACTTTTCGAGTGGTCGTTGTGGGATTCGGACGTTGGCCGGTACCGGATAATTGGTGTTTGAATTCATCAGTATTACAGACTGAAGAGGTGTAGGGGTGGCAGTTTTCATTGACGAGAATGATTAAAATAGAAAGAAATGCATTTTGTATGATTGAAATGGTGGCTGGGTGTGTACAGCAGGTTGGAAAGGGGTTAGATGGCAAAATTGGTTGAAATGGTTGTATGATTACATGCATTTTGTTTTATTTTTTTTTTTTTTGGGGGGGATGCAGCTGTTAGCTTTGAACTGTAATTTGAAATTAAATGATGTAGATTGGTACCTATAAATTTGTTACTATGTAGTTGTGAAAGAGATTTAATTACAGATTGCTGTTTGCTAGTTTGTAAATAAAATTATCAAAAAGAGTTTTACATTGAAAAATGAAAAAAAAAATGATGGCTGTTTATTGAATTTGAATGTTTGAAAATTGTTCAACCAGTTGTATGAATATTTTCACATCTGGTCTGTGAAATTTAGCTTATTGTTTTATTGAATGCAACTTTGGAGTATTTTGGTACAAGACAAGAAGTGCACTGTAGCCAGGAATGTATCAAGTGGCGTGCTGTATTGTTGAATTTGTATTCACATGTGTTCGTATGTGTTGATTTCACGCACTTGAAACTTCTTCCAAACCGAGATGTATCGCATCTCGCAGTATCCCGCCAGTCAACCGGGCTTTGAAATCACCATAAATGCAATGCAAATTTCTACACAGCCTTGAAAATGATGACAGAATGTCTCTGGCACAAAAAAAAAAAAGAAAAGAAAAGAAGAAAAAAAGAAAAGAAAAGAAGAAAAAGACTGCATATGTGTCGTAAATGTTACGTAAAGTCAAGATATCATCAGCAGGGAAAACCACAGTTGTGCTCTCAAGTGTATCTCAGCATTTTCGTACTCCAAGGTCAGTTCACAAAATTATCTAATTTTGTGCACACTACTCAAAGTGGGAGGGGGGGGGGATGGTATGACAAATATCAAGCAACAGAAAGTATCACAGATAACCATTGAATTGTGTTTTCTTCAAATGCTGTTTAAAGAGGGGAAAGAAAGTATAAGCACTCACAAATCTTGCCATGTAAGATTTGATCTTGACTCTGGTATTTCTTTTCTTTATTGTATTTTGGGGGGTGTTCCTTCATTTTTCTGCCTTGTGCGATTACTGTGTCATATTTGACATGAAAATGTCTGTGCGTGCTACATGTACTTTACAGGGTTTTCAAATTATCTGTATGCTAATTGTTTTACCTCTTTCGTCAGTTCAGTACCATTGGCGTCATTGCTGATTGTGGTCAGAGTGTTTCATAAATTTATCCAAGAATATGTAAATATTATGTTGAGTCATTTACATACCTTTGCCGTTGCGGCTTGGATTACGTTTCTGTGATATCTGTTTTGGGTTTTTTTTTTTTCATTCATTTGTTCATCCTTATAGATATAAAAGGTACTACCCTGATATGTTGAGCATTTTTTCGCGTTGAATCTCAGAGGTTCAGCATAGATTGCGTTTGATGTGCAGTTGATGTATTACATTTGGCGCATGGTCAGGGTACATATGTTTACAGCAACAACAAAAAATAAGTCAAATATCTACCTTGTCTTTGTGAGGCGAGTGGGTAGCTCCAGCGAGTGCTTAAATTGACTACTAACAAAAGTGAGAAATGCATTTCTGGCCAAGGCACAAGGGTGTACTCTGTGTGTACAATTATAATTGTGATGCTTTGCATTGCCTTCCATTCATAAATATGATTCTTGTCGCAGGGATGAAAAGTTCAGCCAGTCATAAGAAAGGGTGTACTTGAGGTTCTTTCCCCCCCCCCCTTTTGTCAGAACAGTACAAACAACAACAATAAAAGAGATCACTTCTTTCTTGGCTGATGCGCACAGTACAACAATGTCCTTTCCACCCACTATTCTGTGATTATGCATGTAGCATGCATATTTTGCACCCATTACTATTTCTTGAGAACTGTAATCCCCCACCCTCTTGCCGCCGACATGGGAGGAGTTCCTCATTTCCATAGCAACAGCAGAAATTTTCTTGAACTCCAGGCAGCAATCACAGCAACCCCCATGGTTACACTGTCCTCTGCTGTCAGAGGAAAAGAAGTGATGATAACGCAGAAATTTGATTTAGGAGAGAATTTACATACGCAACATATATATATATATATATTTCATTGATGCTTTCATATATATGAACGTTTTTCACAGATACTGGAATATCTGAAACTTTTGCATTACTGTGGCTTTCAGGTTCTCTTCAAAAGCACATTCGGACTTTCAGGCTCGAAAAGAGCAGGTCCAGTTCTACGTGTGGAGAAATGTTCTCCGACTTGCCATAATAGAGATGAACTGAAAGCAATTGATATCTTTCTGTGTAATTGATAAGTAGGCGGGGAAAAGCAGGGAGGTATTTTGTGGACATTTTCGTGAAGGGGCACACCTTTGTTTGAGGTAGGACTGTTAAACGAGGAATCCACCAAGTTGTTTGTTTATTTAGGAGGTTTCAAGACGATTCAGAGTTTTCTGGGGAGGAAGCTAGAGATATTGTTCTATGAATTTCTCTCTCATGTCAAAAAGTTTGTGTCACTCCCATGCTTTGGAAGCTGTTCATGTCTAAATCTGTTCTGACTTTTGCTTTGATACCGTATCCAGTAGCAGGAATTTTGTAATCATCCAAAAGTCTATACCAACTACACTCACACTATTGTTTTTATTACCAATTATCGGAGCACACTGAAAGGGTTTTTCTTTGTTTTTGTTTTTTTTTAACATTAGAACAGTGTGCCATGTAATCGTAAAAAACATGCAATTTTTCAGATAGAGTCTGTCCATGATATTGGGAAAATGTTATGTGTTTGTTTTGACAGCATTGATGTCTTGTCAGATAAGAAAAAAAAAATGTGTTAGTTATTTCCAATTAAAAATCAGATGAAATAAAGTCAACAGTCTACACGTGTCTTTGTCCTTGGTCATATTTGTTTAACCCTAATCAGGCTGGGCTTTTTTGGCTATGCTACATCTGGGGGGGGGGGGATTCCGCCCCCCCCCCCCCCCCCCCTTCAGATCTCGCCTACGGAACGCGTGAACGCGGCGAAAATCAGCACACGTGACGCCCGCGACGTATACTATCAAAATGTATGGTTGCTTTCTCCGAAAAATTTTTCTTATATTTTATATTAATTATTGTAATTTATGCATAAAATCAGTTTTGGGCTCTAAATCACTTATTAATGCTCTAATTAAGCTAATTTCTTTTAAAAAATGTTTCTTGTATCATTCTCCTGAGACATAGGATAAAAAAAAATCTGTATCGAAATTAATTTCTTATGTATTTGATTGTTTTTTGAATTTCCTATGTATTTCCTTGTTTTTCGACGTTTTGTTTTTGTTTGTTTTTTGGCCAAAATTTGTCACAGACATTTTTCGAAGCTTTATTATGCTAAAATAAATTCATTTCGTCCATTCTAAGTCAAGATATGAATTTTATGTGAATTAATTGAAAAAACACAATTTGCATTGGATTTGTACACAAAATCACGTTTTGGAGCAATTTTGGGGTTGACAAATTTTTTTCGAACGGGCGTCGCGTCAAAACGGTACGCGCGGGCGCAACAATTTTGGTCTCAAAAGTTGCGCGATACTTGAAAGAAAAAAGTCATGAAACATCGCGGCGGGAGCTTATCACGCTGCGAAGATATTGCGCGAAACGTCGAGGGGGCACGGATGTTCATGTCTGAATAAGAGAATATTAAAATCTCCCTGATTTGGGAATTATTTTTGCCCATTGAAATGCAAACACTCAGATATCTCCCTGATTGCTGTGTGGAATGTCCCTGATTTGGATATGGGAATGTTGGCAGACCTGCAAAAAGTAACCATTGGCATCTCTGCATAATACAAGTAGTGAGGATTTGAACAGTACACTGTAAGCATTTTTTATGATAATGGTGATTACCAAAAAATTCTGACAAGATGTCATTGAAGGTGTTGATGACTGTGTGAAGCCCTGGCAAATGAATGTGATAATAGGAATGAGGAGCAGAGGAGAAGTAGTGGGGGCGAAGATAGTAAGTTGTTGGGGGTGATGATGATGATGGTGGGGATGGAGGTGGTGGTGATAATTATATTGATGGTGATGCAGACCCTCGTGCAATAAAAAGTTTGCAAAACTAATAGAAATGAGGGACATTAAGGGTTGATCTTCACCCTATTAGTAAAGTGATGACGATACTATAAAATCTGGGTCATCATTTAAGAAGAAATATACTCCAAAATTTTATTCATATCATAAGGAAGAGGGAAAAACATCCCTGCACATCAGTGCAAAAATGATCAGGATCGGATAAGAAATAAGGAAGTTTTGACATTCTGAAATTTCTTTTTTTATTCTTTTTTAAATCGCTTCTTGACCAGTCGTTATGAATACTCACATCAGCAAGTTGATGTCATGGTTCCACAGTTTCTTATTCATATACATTTCATACATAAAAATGACAAAAATCTCACCTTAAAACCACCCATACTAAAAAAAAAAAAGAAAAAAAAAAGAATGAATGTTAGCTCTCATATAGTTTGGTATGGGAATATGCTTTTACCTGTATTTGCTAAAAATAGCAACTTCTCATAATTTCGTATGTAACATAAATGAAAAATTGTGTGGGCATGACATCATTGACTTGCTCATTTGAATATTCACATAAAGGACAGGTCAAGAAAAAAAAATGTGAAACTTCAAAATGTCATATCTTCTTTATTTCTCATGTATCTGTATTTTTGTCATTTTTGGAACGTTCTGTAGGGAATCTTTTCTTGGGTGGACTTCCTCCTATCCAATGAATTTCCACGCAACATGATGAAACACAATAAAACACAACTGTCATTTTATAGGGCAATTTCATTGCATGTTTGTGCTTTCAAGCCATCCAAATACAAGAGGCTTTATTACCTTAACAATGATGACAAGCGGGGGTAAACATACAAAAAATAAATGGGTAAAACAAAGGTTCACAAGATTAAAGCGAGATAAAAATAAGATGATCGTGTGGAATCATAATTCACACAAATACGGCAAAAAAAAATCCAAGCCTAAAAGCTTGAAGTACCCTGCAAAAAATATCGAAAGCCAGGTGGATCTTAACAGTGTTCCACAATGACACATCAAAATCCAACCTAGTTTCCGATGTAACCCAGTTGTATCAAGTACAGTCACGTAGCGTAATATACCGGTACATCTCTGTAGTAACTTTTGTACACAGCTTCAGGAGAGTTTCAATTGTTGATAAGATGGCAACGGCTACTCTTTCCCGTTTGTGGTATTTTGAATTCAAGAATTCATTACCCCTCCCTGTTCACGCTACCCACAATAGAGCACCCCATACACTACCCATCTGTGAAGATGTCAGTCACTCCGTCGTATGCATATTAGAAGAGACCATGATGTTACTACTCTACAACATTTTAATTTGCTTGCAAAACTTTGATGATGTAGAAATGGGGGAAAAAAAAGAGAAGATGCAATACATGTAGACTTTGGATCAACTTTATAGGATCGTTACGATTCAAGGGTGACAAATTTTCTTACAGAGTTACAGATGCTAAATTCTTGCCGGAACAAAAACCAAGAAATGAACATCATTTACACAGCAATTTCACACACAGGTCCAGGGAGAATTGGATCAATATCTTTAATTTATACTTCTAACTTAATGTTGGAGTGGTGTAGAATCTGCATACCTTCTCATTTGATCGAAATACTGAGCTAACAAATTACGGAAAAGGATGGGTATTGCAATATGCAATTCCATGATCAAAACCCATAATTAATCCCACTACACTTCAAAACACATAAACCATGATTATCTTGGTTTGCTTTAATTGTTGGCTCCACCTAATCTACCTCAAGTGCAATGAGTTGGTGTCATGTAGAGTAGGCTGATCAAAGGTTCACTTATATCTTTCAAACCAACTTTGGCTTTTTAGATATATCTTTTGCTTACTGAGGACATTCAAGCCATAGAGCGTTTGCCGCAGGTCGTAGACCTCCTTTGCAAAGCTTTGTATATAGGGGTGGGGTCAGGGAGAATAAACCAAAATTCATATTCTGCATCTCAAACTCACCCCTTAAAAATCTTCACAGGAATCTAGAAGTTTGTATGACTACATATTCAAACTACAAAATATGCAATTCATAGTTGGCCAACTGAAATGTTATGAATAATGCATGACAATAACTGTTCATTCATATAATTATTCTTAACTTCTTAACTCCTTCAATGCGTAGGGAGATGAATTTCATTTTCTTCTATATGACAAACATGTAGGACTACATTTGATTTGGCCACAGATTTACAGACATTCACACGGATAATTATGGAGAGACTCCAAGTAAGGGCTACTGGCTTTCACATTATAGGTGACCGCCCAGCTCAAAAACCACAAGTGAATTTCCACAATTTAAAAGAGCAAGCGGTAAACTTAAGAATGATATGTAACTTGTTAAATTTGGACTATCCAAACCCATTCAAAGGGATTGAAATAAAGAGAGAGTTAGGAGATGTATTTCCATAGAAAAGGGATTAACCAGGATTTAAAGATTAGGGCCACTGGGGCCTACTCTAGATAAGTATAAATGAAAGCATGTTCTGTTTCAACGTTAAAGCAGCACCTGTCTGCAAAAACATGGTCCAGAAAAACTGTTCATATCTTGATTTCGGTTTTGCGTGAAGTTGCCAAATTTTGACAGTAGGTATAGAAAAGCTTACTCTCCCAGTTAAGAAAAAACTTTGAGGTCAACTCAAATGACATACTTTGGTCCTCTACAGAGAATTCTAATCTGTGACTTTTTGTGGGTTTTAAACTGGGCTGTCAATTATGTCCCTGAGATATGAATTCATTGTGTGCTTTCACAAGGCCATTACATCACACATGGCATTGATATTTGTTGTTTCAAGGTAACACAATGAAATGAAATTGACTTGGGAAGAATTTCGCCAGAGGTGAACGACGCCATCTCCTGGTAGACATACATGTTAAGTTCATTGAGCACAGGTTGCAAAATCATCTGAGATTATCATGTGATTGACAAAGGTTGTGTTTCAGAACTTGCAAGTGGGGAAAACGTGTATTTTTAAATCAGAAAAAGCAGAGTCTAAAAATGCCACTTTTCAAACAATATTGCACCGGATAAAGAAACAAAACAAAACATACACAGCAGCAATCAAACAGCATCTTTGTGCACTCGGGTTTGGGTTTCACAATGACATGACAATATGTTTATCCAAAAAAAAAAAATTACCTATGTAGATGGAACATGTCTGTGTAAACCACAAATTCTTGCATATTCATCATAGTTTTCTCCAGCATTCCTTCATGCTCTTGAATACAAACTCAACAGATCACAAATATAGAAATGGCAGTTTTGCATGTCATAAAACATTCTCCAATGGAATGATGCATCCACGCTATGAAATGTTCTGCCAAATTCAGCATCATAAAGGTTGCATATTCACGTACGCGACAATTTGCAAGAGAGACTAGCTAAATCTTTCATTTCATTGGTGGAATGAATGGTCCATTGGATTCGTGTCTGTGTCTAGTTCTCTGTGTCAGCGCATTGCTGCTGGCAACATCCACCTGCTGCGCTACGATGGGATCGCCCATGGTGGCGATGCTTTCCTCGTACGCGACCACGCCCAGGTTGCTGTCAAAGGACATGTTGACCCCAAGGTCTGGCAGCATCCCCCCGGCCAAGAACTGGTCGGCGGGATCCGACACCGCTGCCATCGGCATTGGCGGCACCGACATCTGCTCGTCAAGCAGCGCCCCGGACGACAGGGTCGATGTGGACTCCATGGGGCTATCCAGAGTTGCTGACGTGTTCGGCAATGTCTGGGGCTGTAATACATGGCTGGGTAATGTTTGCAATGGAGTTCTGTCCAACAGGTCCTGGTCCCTTGGCGTATGTATATCTCCACACATAGGAGAGGCACTATCAAACCTGCCTGCCACTGCACTGTGCTCTGGCTGCGGTGATGGGGACACTTCCGGAGGACCAAACACAATCTTCCCATCGACAATCCTTGCCACGGTGACATTTTTGGACTGTTTGGAGGGCTGGGTCACCCCTGTGGCCACCACCGTTCGGATTTTGGGAGTATGCAGTGGAGTTCTTTGGTACGGAGATGAAACATTTGTGAGGGTGGTCAAGCGTGTGGCAGGACTGGACAGAGGGCTTGATGACCTGCTGGTGCTTGGACACTCTCCAATTTCTCTGGGGGTGGGACTGACTCTGACCGCTCCTACATCCCTTGTGCTAGCAACACTTGTAACAGGACTAGTTTGAATGCGGCCCCTTTGGTTAGCAACCCCTACAACACTAGGCTGTGCTCTTGAAGATTCGGGAGTAGACGTCAGGTTAACCTGCACAATGGTTTGTCTGCCATCTGGAGTGGTGATCATCAGCATGACTTTCTTGCTGGTGCTCACCGCAGCATTTGTTCCTGGTGAACTCGCAGGAAGGGAAGAAGTGTTGGCAGAACCCGCATCGAGTCCAGGCATCCCCACGATCCTTGTTGGCTCCAGGTTGCTAGTGAGAGCAGCCGGGTCTCTCGAACCAATCTCTTCTTCCTCCTCATTATCCTTCTCACTGGCAACCTCACTCGTCACGTCAGAGGCGGCCTCACTTCTCATTACCGATTCATCATCCATCCCATCCTCCGCTTCCTCACTAATTATTTGGCCGCCAGCTAACATCTTGAGCCTGAGTGTTGCCTCCCGTTCTCTCTCCAAGCGCTTGAGCCTGTGCTCTGCATAGGAGTCATACACGATGGCGCTCGGCTTCTGGCTCGGCGACGCCCGGGTCCTTTTCCGGTTCTGCTTGGGCGGGATCTCGATGGTGAAAGAGGTCCTCGGCTTGGGCTGACGTCCAGATCGTGTGGTGCTCAGGATGTTAGCAAGGGCATCCTCACTCTCTTCATCGGATTCCTGGGACCTCACCGACATCGTCTCATTGACATCGGCGTCTGGTTTACTTCCATCCTCCTTACCAACTGGCTCATCAGTGTGTGCCTTCTCTACTTGCTCTGCAGAAGAAACAGCAAAGAACAAGAACCATACACAAAACAATGTCACCATCACATCTGCCTGAAATGCCACAAGTAGAAGTAGAAGTTGTTGAAGTTATCGGTGCCAAGCTGAATTTTCATTTTCTCTCCTACATATTCCTGACAGAGCAACTTAATTTTGATAGACTAGTGGCTACATGTACTTCAGTCTACATTCATTCTAATTGCAGCACTTGTTCCTTGTCCAAAAGGATGATGTGATTGTGTTATGGACTACAATGAGGTAAAAAAAGACACAGAAAAAAGAGGAGGTTCCTAGATAAGACACACAGTGTACAAGATGCTGAACTTACTCCTTCTCGCAGATCTGCGTTTCTTGGCAGTCATCCCGCTAGCCTCCTCTTCCTCCTCCTCAGAATCCGAAGGTGGGTCAAAGAGAGACATATCCAGCTCCTTGCGCTCCGCTGTTAACACAAACAAACAAACAAACAAAAATATCAGGTGGTAAGTACATTAGTCCACAGAAGGTGTGTCTTGAAAGGTAGAGTATCTCATTTCCAAGTGCACTGGTGAGGATCTCGAAAGGAAGTTAACTTGTCGCAGCATCAAATCATGGCATGTTTAGGGGGCCCCCTTTATGCAATTATGGAGAAGTTTACAACAGTAACATCAAGGGTTTTTTCACGAGCTGGATTTGCAACTGGCTATGATTATTCAGAGCTACCAATTTTCTATGGATAGACACAATAATTCCTAAGGTGCATTTGTGCCTGTGATGATCAGGGTTTGAAGCCACTGTCTGTCTGAGCAGTCAGAAGATTCATTTTTAACTCCAACAAAATGTCGGGGTAAATTTTGCTTGTTACCTTTGCCACGGGAAGAGGTTATGTTTTCATCGCCGTTGGTTTGTTGGTTTGTTTGTCCGTGTGCAAAATAACTCAAAAAGTTGTAAAAGGATTTAGATGAAACTACAGGAAAGGTTGAAAATGACACAAGTAACAGATGATTACATTTTGGTAGTGATCCAGGAATTTTTATGGATTTTATGAAGGATTTTTGATATTTTGGCAGGTAGGTCAACGAACTTGGGAGTTCAACCTGCGAGTATATGAGGTTTGTATGCGTGCACTAAAGTGCATACTCTTAATTTCTGCTAGGGCTAGAGTGAGGTGCCACGCAGCTGAAAGTTGATGATGTAACAAAAGGTTTCTATATTGGGAAAGTGGGCTATTTTCAGCATGAATGTATGAGTGGATCTCACTGATCTCTATGGAAGAACATGATCAGACAGTGGTGGGAAAACCTACTTGGCGGAGGTCTGCACTCTCAGAGTGCGTATCTAGTTTATTCATTAAATGAGATGAAATTTCACCTCTAAACATACATAACAAAAGTCAATCCCGGCCAGAAAAAGTGCACAGATTTAAAATCACAGCTGACTTTTTAACTTGCCTTTTTTTTTAAAGAACTCTCAGCAAAAAGTCTTACAAACTTTGAAAGGAGTGGCACACTGAAATATAAACACTACTACATTTAAAAGGACATGAGTCCATAAACAATCTCTTAAAATCTCATAACAGAGAAGGTGGGGTGAAAACATTTCTCGCTTCTACTTTGCAAACACTCTTTGGTACTCATTCCTTTTCCAAGACAAGTAAATAAACACCGGGTAGAATGCCTCATTTTTAAGCCAGCTCTGATATTTCCTATCCAGGGCTAGAAATTAACTTTTTTTCTCTGGTGGCCCATACAGGCCACTACAATATTTAAATCTGAAATTCTGGTGGCCTGGAAAAGAAATGCAGTGGCCCCAAATAAATGGAAACACAATGATCAATTTTTAATCTTAAGTGCTTGACCAGGCCACCAAAAGATAACCAGTTGAAAATTTGGTGGCCCAACATAAATTTTTAGTGATCCCAGGCCGCCGGGCCACTGCTAACGTGGAGCCCTCCTTATCCCATCAAATCTTGAGGTAATTTTGCGGCAGATATCATCATCTCATCCTTATTCAATTGCCAAATCCAAAGTTTAAAAATGCCAGATTGGAGAAAGATTAGATGACATGTTCCATTCAGTGAATTTGAACAAAACTAGAAAAAACAAATAAAGAAACTACAAAAACTGCCAAAAATGCGAAGAAAAAGAAAGCCAACTGAAAGGGAAACAGGGACATCATCACAAAGAGTTGCCAAGTTAAGGATCGCTTACAAATTTAGTGATTTAGAGGCTTTAGGTAATACTTGCTACTTACAGAGAGCTGCATCAACTTTCCTCCTGTTGAGTCTCTCCTCTCTTTTGAACTTTCGCTTGATCTCCGCCCGGCTCCGTGACGGGAATATTGCCGTGATGGTGCCAAAGTCGGTTCCGACGGCACTCAGGGCCTTGTAGAACCTTGCAGTCTCTGTTCAGAACACAAGACAATGGACCATCTTACTACTGTGCTGACACAACTGTACTAATCTATAACATGACAGTGTTATGCAGTCATAAACGACTGAATAAGTACAGTCAACCTTGTCTAAAGTTATACACAAAGGGACTGGAGAAAATTCCTTGACTTAATGAATTCTAACTTATGCAATATATCTAACACATGCTAAATATCCCTCAGGGTAGAATTTTTCTTTGACTACTGTTAACACAATTTTTTGACTTGTACGGGGTCATCTTAGGTGAGGTTGATTGCACATGTTGTGGTGATTCATTTAACATCTTGATGAATGATTTAATACAGAATTTACTCTGATTTAATGTCTGGGCATTGGACCATGCCATCTCAAGCTCAGTTCCCAAATGGATCACAAGAAGAATTGAAGAAATATATATCTCATATCGCGACGCAGACCACAGAAACTGAGTGCATGCACGCAGTATACCTTTCGGTTTCCAGACCGGCGTACGCTTGCGTTTGAGGAAGCTGGAATACGTTGTGGTGGATGAGTCTTCATGCACGATCTCTGTGTCGCCGATGTCGAAGGCCCTAGCCGGCGAGGCCTCCACGGTCAACGTGCTCTGGTCAATGATGATGTTGCCGTCAGGGCCAATCTTGACCTGTGGCGCCATTGGGTCAGTAGAGGCAGAATCACCGTCCACATCATCAACGGATTCCTCATCTTCCCTATTGTCACGAGGGGTAGAACAATGAAGTCATTCCAAAATAAACAAAACCATTTTTTACCGTGCACGACAAAAAAAAAAAAAAAGTCACACACCCTGATTTCACGTGACTCAAAAAAGGTGAAATGGGTGAACCTAGTCAATCTTCAGTTTTTTAATATTTTCTGAAAGGAAAGTCAGAGCAATTCTTCTTCTATGTAATCTTAAAGTTTGGGTCTATAAAACGAATGGGAAATAGTCTTTGTAGTAGTTATTACAGAACACTATTCTTTAGAATAGTGTGATTAGGTATGTCTTAGAGGCCCATGTTCATTCCATAATTAAAACCCTTTACACACTATTCACTTTCAACTCTAATAACTTTTGAAAGAAGAGTGCTAAGTCCAACATTGAAAGTTGGTATCAGTCTTGACTTGAATAAGCTGTAATGAGTGTGTGGAAATTTCAGCTTGATCTGATAATCCCTTCATTGTGGTTGTCACAGAGTTTTACGTCCTGTTTTGGTCCCATTCAGTGCACAGAGCACACCTTGGTGAGATTAAGCACTTGAATAGACCATACACTTCAAAGCCTCTATTCTTAGTAAACACTCTTCCAGAGTGTTTACTTTCTTTCCATTATGTAGACAGGTTGAGAGAGCCCAGTTGTATTGGGTTATACATCATTTTAAAGCTTAGAGTCCGCTCTTTCAGAATCTGTCCTTATCTAAGAATCCATGTCTGGCGGCTTTCTGTTGTTGTTTTTTTGTTGTGATGCATGATCACAATTTCTTTTAAATTGTACGTAACCATAAAATCTATTCAAGTATTAGTATCATACACAAATTCACTACATTTTCAGTGATATAGTTTTTTAAGCATGTTACTCACACACCAAAAAGGTATTTTTGCTTATATTTACGATGCCAATATTTGTATGCAATTATGATGTACAGACATACTCTGGTATCACAAGCACAGATACAAAGGGATTTTATCATTGCAAGAAGATTTTCCTTCAACAGATTTTTGAACAAGTCTGCATGAATTCCCAACTGGGTCAAAGGAAATGGTAAAAATAATAAGGGATAAGAACATAAAATCATTACAGTTAATCAAAAACTGATTCTGTGCCATGTAAAAATCGCTTTCTATTTTACCAACACCACCCTCCTTTCTTCCTGTCCAAAAATTGGCAAAACTTACTCAGCAAACGTGACTTTCTTTTTCGTGTTGTTTTCAGCCTTGGCCTTCCTGTTCAACTTCTCTGCTTCAGACATCCTGCCACAGGAAAACAAAAAAGTTGTGACATACATATGAAGAGTTTCTTTCAAAAAGGTGCTAAATCCACTTTTGACGGTAGGGAAAAAAAAACATGAACTTTCATTTTGCATGCTTATAAATGTTTTTATGCAATGACTTTTTGTCCCTTTCGTACTTTATAATGGGATAAAGAAAATGTGCCTCAGAAAAAAACAAAAAAATTGTGTCTACACTGATTTCTACAGTTCTTAGTACTTTTTCTCTTTATTTTGTGGATTTAGCATCTCTTCGAACAACAAATTGTAGTACGGTAACATAGACCATGTAAATGATGTTTTGTTCACTAGTTTTGGTGACCACGTGTATTTTTCTGTGATGATTTGTTATCCCTACACATTCTTCTCTTTCCTCCATCTCTCCAGAGAATCTATATGCAGGAAAATGAAATATTTCACAGCAAATAATCGACAAATATGTGAAAACTAGAGAGGCAGGAAAGCTAGCCAGCCTAGCCCTCCTCTGGGGGTCAAAGTGCGGTCAAGCACGCACAAGGGTTTCCCGATTGGATCCTGCTGGATTTAGCACGTTTTGGAACAAAACAGAAATGGATTTATCACCTTTTGGAACAAAACTCATCTTTCATCTCCCAATTTCTCCATTTTCTCTCAAGCATTTCAATCATGTGAAGATTTTACTGAACAGAACTACAAAGAGTTAATCTATTTCTGTCAAAAAGTCCAATCTGAAGAAAAATGAATTTAGCTTATTTTGGAAAGGAACTTTTTCATATACTGTTGCTGAGATAAGACATCAAGTACCACTACGATATAAAAAAATAAAGCTGCTCTCATTTAGACACTGAATAAGGTCAGTAAGTATATTCAAATATATGCAAATTTTCCTCTATGAGCCTCGTAATAAGCTGTACATAATGAATGCATTTCAATGCTCAGAATGCACTTTGCTTGTATCATCTGTTGCTATGACAGGCAGCCTTTGCGAACTTTTTGGCTGTCAGGAACAATCTTTGCTATGAAGGCATGCATAAAATTTGAATAAATTAGTAAGCATGTCTTTTCAAATTACATTTATGAACTGCACAGATATCTCTCATAAAATTCAGTTGTTTACTGAATAATACTTCTCTCACTTTTAAAATGATATAGGTAATGTAAAAAAAAAGAAGAAAACGCTAGTCTTCTATGACATATACACATCAATGTAGTGAGGTAAGTATAGACTCTAGGTATCATGGAAATTTGTGACTGGGTGCTTGAATATTGCATAATAAGGGAACCTTACTTCATACGATTGGTCTTCGGGTTGTAATATATGAGGTCACTCATGGTCATCTTGGTCCGGTCAGGACTGCTGCTCCTCGCATACCGTTTCCTCCTCTTGGACGGCGTCTACACAGACAGACAGACAGACAGACAGAGGGATGGATGGATGAACAGATCAAACATACATGAGTCAAGACACAGGCAAGGTAAAGCACTGGTGTCAGGATCTCGACATGTAATGCACATGACTCCCCAGTAATATCTTATAAAGTCTAAGGTGGTTTGCAGTTGTATTCCTTTTATCACGATCATTGCCATTTATTGTTAGTGTTTCATACCTCACAGTAAAAAATTATCTTTCAAGTGAGCCTTTTAAGTTCGTATTTCCGTAATATTACAATTCTTTGCTACCGTTGCACAAGTTCAAAAAGCCTATCAATTTTACAATATATGATTGATTCTTAAACAGGAGACACATTTTCATAAAGGTTTATCTTTCTCTCTCAAATGTGAAACTTTTGTGATTCTTTTTTTTTCTTGAGCAGATGTCATCATCATTTTTTTTTTTTCAAATTCAGGATATGCACTTAGGATAAACACTAAAATTCAGAGTTGCCAATGTAATGAGGTAAGATGGTCATTTCTGGAGCAAGAAAAGAAACAATATCTGCAGACTCTAGAATACATAACACAAACAGAAAGCAATAGCGAAACAGTTTGAAACAGACATTACGGAGCATTTTGATGAAAACTTCCCATTTCCTGTTCCGGCAAAGTGCAAGTGTGTGGCACTACCGCCTACTAATAAACTAATGCGTGACTTTTAGCGCAAACACAAGTGGTGAATGCTCTTTCTTTTATTATTCTATTGTACGCTCTCACTACAAAAGACTCTTGATTAGCAATTTACGTCTCATAGCTCCCTAATCATTGATAGTGAATGTGAGGACGAGGCAAAGTAAACGCACAACTCAACACATATTGGAATTGACTCTAGTAGGTGGAGTGAAATCAGATGAACAACAAATTTCATCAAAATTCAAACACGGACTTGAAAGCTTGAAAGTTATGAATGTCATTTTAAAGTTTCACACATTTTCACTAAATAGTGATGTTGGATGCAACCACATTGAAGCTATAAAAGGTGATGGTGTGTAATCCACTCAAAACTCTACAATTCCTCTGCCAATAGATGTATCATAAAACTCCTGTTTTTAGTTGATGCTTGGCAATTATCAGCCTTCCTCCATAACAGTCATTGCTGCTGGGTTAATGAACATAACATCATATTGGTTGGTTCACAGCATAAACATTCCTCTCTTTTCATACATCTGGTAAAAACGGGGAAATTTAGTACAAATTTGTAAATAATAATAATGGTAATAATTTGTAAATGTGCTCCCACTAATATCTCTACTTTGTGAAAATATGCAAAAGTGGTCACCCCAAACTATTGAATGCTCAATGAGCACACTATTGCATCATCAATTAAAGGGAATAATTGAATTGTGTCCCACACAAGGCACAACAGACAGAAATGCAGGGATCTGTGTCCTAAACAAGTATCAACAGCAGGGAATGGAGGGAATTGTGTCCTACACAAGGAACAACAGACAGAAATGAAGGGAATTGTGCCCCATACATAGATCTACCGCAGGGAATGCAGGGAGTTGTGTCCCACACAATGAACAACAGACAGAAATGCAGGGAACTGTGTCCTACAAAAGTATCAACAGCAGGGAATGGAGGGAATTCTGTCCTACACAAAGATCAACAGACAGAAATGCAGGGATTTGTGTCCTAGACAAGTATCAATAGTAAGGGATGTTGGAAATTCTGTCCTACACAAAGATCAACAAGGGAAGAAGTCTCACATCTTCATCCATCTGATCTTTGAGTTCCTTGAGCTTCTTGGTGTACACATTAGGCAGAGAGCTCTGCTGGGGTGTGGGGCGCCTGGATTCACCCTCTTGTCCGCCCACGCTGGGAGTAGTGTTGGTGGTGACAGCCGGCGTGGCATCTCCAGCTGGTGTGGGTTGTGAGGAGGGTGTGGTTTGCGGGGAAGCCTGCACAGCACCTGAGTCTGTGTCTTCTATGGTTCCTGCCGGCTTGGCGATGCCTGGGGTCAATGCATGCAGTCTTGAAGATTCAGCTGTTTATGGGGTGGGGAGAAATTGGAGAGTAGGACAAGTGTAAAATGCACTTTCTTCTCTGAATAAACTCTGTCTGCTTTGGGGCATTTTAGCTGTTGCAATATTAATGTTTTGTAATATCTTTCCTCTGAAGGGAATAGATGGTGAACATCGTGTTTGCATGTAGTGTCATGTTATAGTTTGATATTATAATCTGACAGAAACCATGACGCATATTACTACATGCTCATCAATTAATTTTTTTTTTTTTGCAATGGATTTCAGATCTTCTGAGAAAGTCCATTATACAGAAGATAAACTGAAAAAAACTGTATCACATTTGTTCTTTTGAGTCAAAAGGGGCCTGAGCTTTTGATCCTAGTAAAATCTTTGTCAGAGGCAAAATGACAAACAGGCAGGGAAAGCAATCACATATAAGGACTTCACACAACAGGAACAGTCAGGGACAGGCTAGGGACACAGAACAAAGAAAACAAAAGAAGAGGGTAGGAGGTCATGGGCAAGGAGCCCAAGAGGTGAAGGGAGGGGGGTTAGAGCAGGAGGGTGGACAGACAAAAGGCAGAAGAGGGTCAGTAATGATCCTTAGGACCAAGGGGGCAACCATTGAAGGAAAAGGATGAATAGGGAGGCAACATCAAACAAGATAAGGAACAACAGAGAGATAAAGAAAGGAAAAGAGTGAAATAGTAACAGCAAGGGGAAGGGGGGAGGGGCTGACAAAACAGCAAGCCCTAAAAAGGTGTACCAAGAGGAGGCAACAAAATGAACATGAATGTCAACCAGCAAATGCAAGTAATCAAACAATATACATCAAAGTATATATTTGTACACAAAAATGGTGGCAATAACAACAATAATGATAATGATATTGGATTGAAAGGTCAGGCCCCTTTTGACTCCTTTTTACTCCATTGGCTCGCCACTATTGGATAAGCAGTTTTCAGCAGCTTTTTTTGCTACCTTTGTTCTTTGAAAGTAAATATTATAATTCTGTTTGATACCTTTGACTGTAGACAGTTTAGTCTGGAAACATCTTTACTATAACTATTGTTCACATTTTGTATATTCAACAATACCTAACATCGATTATACTGCTTCAAATGTTTATATGGGTTGTTTCTAGCTCTAACTCACATGCTAGAACTATTTTGAAGCTCGAATGCTGGGTTTTTGTTTCATCTGCAAATGATAGATAATGCCTTTAATCCAACTCACATCTCTTTTGGGCACTGGATGCCATTAGCACCCTCTGCACAGGAGGAGGTGCCATGACTGTCCTTCCCTCCTGGCCCTCCAGGTCCTTGGTCTGGTCCCCTGGCTTGGGTCCCTGACGTCCCACTGCATGGTCAGCACTCTGCACCTTGGGCGCTACACTCTTCAACCGCGGCTGGCCCAGGTTGGGCACTGCGGCAAACCTTCTCCTTCGTGTGGCTGATGGTGCACTCTTTCCAGTGCTGCCACTGCTGTCTGGAGGTGGCATGGCCTCCTTGGAGGTGGGGGACTGAGACGACGACAAAGGGGCCACCAAAGGCTGGACGGACGGCTGAATTTCCTTGGGCTTGGCGGGAACTGACCCCTTGTGGCTGGCTTGCTGCACTTCCACAGAGGGTGGTGGGATGTTTTCGCCCTCACTGACTCCATTCTGTATCTAGAACAGTTAGACAGCAAGGTCTTACATCCAGAAAATTGATATCTAATGCAAGTCAATCTTAGCATTTATTAACAATTACACAGCTTATCAAATCACTGTAAAATTCACACTATTCTAAACTTCATACGTTTTGTATCTATATCTTTTGCATATCATTGTGGTATCAAATTATTCCTTTGCCATTTCCCATTACCTGAGAATTCAATGTTTTCAAAAATTATAACAGGCAAGTCTTGGAAGAACAACATGCTTTAATGCGGTATCACTCAATTGAAATATCTGCATATCTTTATTGGCTCACCACAATCTTCTTGTTACTAATTCAAACCAACTGCAGCAACAAATGAAGTCTCAGTTATGTGCCTTACCATCCGTTGCTATTACTGATACCTGCTCTTACACACAATAGCATCACATGTTCATATTTATGCAGATGTTTCTCACAATTTTTGAAATATCTATGAATGCAATGGTACGGCACATAACTGTCTATCTTTCAGCTCAAGTGTTACAGGAGGATGATGTCACAACTGGAATATGAATAAAGATAATCTGGAAGATTTTTAGGGGTAGGGCTTGACAGGGTGCAAAAAAAAAGAGAAAATATATTTTTCATGAAGTATTTCTCGATTTGGTTATGTACAGACCAAAAGGCATCAATAGAGGTCAATGTACTGTAAAACATGATATATTCGCGGCATGAATTTTTCACGAATTGGAGCCGACAGCCTTTTTGCAGCATGAAATTTTCGCGAACTGCCTCTGGCATTCAATGCATATAGTGTAGACAAGAACTTTCGCTTGCACTTTAATTTCGCGAATCTTGGCACTCGCGAAATTTGCAAAATTAAAATGCCATGAACATTCCTCGTTTTACAGTACATTTACAGGAACCTTTCAAGTTAATTCATGTTCTTGTTCATTCTCTGAAAAGGCAGACATTAAAACATTCGTGCTCTACAGCCATCCAGACACAAATTCTTAGCTGCTACAAATGCCATTCCCAGTGGACAATACCTGCTCATTAACTTTCTGAATGTTTCCATCTGGCTGGATGTTGACTGCTCTGGCTGCGTCCAACCCTTTGTTGGAGTAGTCCTTTGCCACCAGTGCTTTATTTGGGCAGCTACCATCTCTTGTAACAGATGTTGCCGAGGGGACTGGCCCTACCACTGGAGGGCTTCCTAACTTTGGTGCGGCTGGAGTGGACTTCTCTTTTGGCTGCGGGGTTGAAGAAACTGAACGCCGCGATGCTAAGTTGATGCTGGGCTTGATTTTGGAGCGTCTCATTGTGCTCTGTAAGGCAAGAAAAAAAAATTGCAAAATCAATTTAACAATTAGTACAAAAACTTTTATGAAATATCTTCAATATCAGAGGGGGTAAATTCAATATCATGAAGAAGGGTGTTCATCATATATTTTGTTTTTGTATACTTTAATACCAAAATATTAAAAGAGAAGATTAATGAGAAAAAGAAAAAAACAAAAAAGGGCGAGAAGCTAAATCCCCCTCCAACCCCCCCCCCCCCAAAAAAAAAAAGAGGAAGAAGAAGAAACATACACATTGTTATCAAACAATGAATTCATTTCTATGAAGTAATTAGTACTGAATGGAAATTTTACAGTGTTGGTCTCATTCTTACATATGTTACACATGCCCAGATATTATCAAGAAATCCTGTCTGATCACTTCACTGTAATACTCAAAGTGAGAATTTACTGCAAATGCAAAAATTTTCGAGGTACATTAATTTTCATATATTTTGCCTTACTCCTGGCTAGCGTGAATTCTAAAAACCTGCAAAAATATCTTCACAATTTTCTCCGTACATGTTGTATATTGAATGGGATGACAATTGCACAGCACCAATAAAAAAAAATGCAAATATGTTTTTGAGTCACTCAGCACAAAAAAAAACTAATCTCCTGAAAATATTGATGTTTACAGTATGCCACATACTGTACACCAATATAACCTATGCAGTTATGCATTGTGTTTTGGAAGGGTTGCCACACAAACAATAAAAAGTACCGGTACTCTAATATACATGTGGATTGAGTGAATGCAGCAATATCAGTAGAACACATCAGTTTGAGGAACATCAGACAATCAGTACGGATTTTTGAAATTTCAATGCCACAATCGCTGGATGAAAAGACTACCTCAAATTGTGATGTCACATACGTAGAATGATACATAAAAAAATTATTCCACAAAATTTCCTCTTTTTTTTGTTTATAAACTTGTACACATTCCCTCAACTTGTTACTGCTGTATGGTAAGGGTAATATTTCCCATACCTCCTGAAAGAGGCAAGTCAAGTGCTCAAATTCTATTATATGAGAAAAGTGAAAATATGTTGAATATTACCCTAATCGAGCAGTGCATGTGAATTGGAGTGCCTACAACATGTACATGTATTAGGCACCATGAATGGGTTTGACAGCACATGTTCAGGTACTGTGTGCATGTATGTGGGATTTCCTGTTGGGATAAAGTGTGTGTGTCACAGTGTGTATAACAAAATCTTTAAACGTATGCTGCGCTGCTTGCTCTAACTGCCCTTCAACGCAACTCAACAGTGGTAAACCTTCATATGATTTCAAATGAATGAATACTATACACTGTGTCTCAAGTCAGGGGATCACTAATTAACCTATTGCAGGGGGCATATATCCACTGTCCTTGGCGATATCATTCTTTCAAACAATGAAAAAAAAACCCCCACAAAATCTTATACTGATCTGCCTGTTAGCTGTTATTGACTACGTACATGTAGCTATCGATATACAGGCAGCCACCAAATGCTCACACACACACACACACACACACACACACCTCATCTGTGTGGGATGGTTTGCAGCTGTTGAATGACGGAGGCAGAAAAATAGCTACATTTTTGTTGCTAGCTAGGATGTTAAAAAATCACAGGTTGTTGTATCAAAAACCTCTGCACACTGTACACCATCTGGCAATCTCCTATACAACATCATATCGTGCAAGAAATCTTTAAGCTGGTATCTCAGTGAGCCGCGAACGTTTGCGAACGTAGCGAATTTGAGATTCGCCAACTTTTCTGACGAATGTTTGCGAAAAATCAAAGTTCGCTTCTGCCATTAGCGACAGTTAGCGACTTTTAGCCATGTTTAGCGACAATTAGCAACACTTCAGCGAATGTTTGCGAAACACAGGTGGCGACTATTAGCGAATGTTAGCAAATATTAGCAACAATTTTGCAAATGTTAGCGACAGTTTTGCAAATATTAGCAATTGTTTGCAAATCCTTTGCGACAATTTGCAAATGTTCTTGGACCTAGGAAAGTACCAGGCGATTATGTGTAGTTAGACCCATAAAACGAACGTAAAACCTTCCCCTGAATTCAGATCTCTTGTGACAACCGTTCAAGATGGATTTCCAGTATATGGAAATAAATTTCTGCCAAGAAGAGGCTCAACGTGTTGCTATCCTTGAAGAGCTGCTTTGTCAGGCTGCTGCTACAGCTATCGTGGAGCATAAGAGAAAGAAAATAAAGAAAAACAAGAAAGGAAGAAGAAAAGACAGACTGTTTGGGTCAGAGAGTGGTTGTTGCAGAGGACAGACTTTGGTCAATATGAAAAGCTTTTGCAGCAATTACAATCATGATGGAGATGTCAAGAGCTTCAAGAACTTTCTTAGAGTGGAACCTTGTCTGTTTCAGAAGCTTTTATATAGGAACCATATGGTTACTTGTTCGCTAGCAGTGGCATATCAAATAAAAATGTTAGCGACACCGTATTACAACCGTTTGCGAATTCTTACGAGTGTTTTGTGAACGTTTGCAACTGTTAGCGAAAATACAAATTCGCGAAGGTTCGCAAAGAACTTTTGAACATGTTCAAAATTTTTTTGCGACAAGAAAAACTGTTTGCGACAATAAAAACTGTTTGCGAACTTTCTTGCGACTGTTAACGAACCTTATGCAACCCTTTACGAACCCTGGCGAAATCCCAAATTCGCTACGTTCGCCGCTCAGTGAGATACCCCCTTAAGTGTGAGGGGCGTATAAAGCGCATATGGCATGTGGAACTAGACAATAATGCAACAGATACCGTCCGTAGCAACAGCATGCAATATCACTCAACGGTGCCTTGAAATCCATCGCAAGCTATCGCTGATCATAATCGCAGTGTATGGCAGCCTTTACAGCTTTGTCTTTAGCGACCTTACTTGAATTGTCAACAGTGTTCCATATTCCATACGAGAAGCTTACCAGCTGCTCAGTGCGTGGTGGTTCATGACATGGGATTATGTATCACCTATGGCATACACAGATAAAGGTATCAACACTAGTACAGCCCCCTAAAGTGCAGGTTTGCCTAACCACGCTAACTAGGCCTACGCTCTATCGACCAAGGGCGAGGCAACCACTCCATTCAAATCAAATCAATAACTTGTACATTTTGAGGGCTAGGCCTAACGGTTACAGTTAATTTACATTATTTTAAGTACATTTTCCGTTCCACTTTTAAACCAGGTTCATCTATTTCACAATGGGTTTCTTTATAGTCTAATAAATTATGATACTGACCTTCGACCTGGAAGTGGAAGGCTTTCCAAAGACTCTTCCAAGCATCAAAATCTCAACATGTGTTTGCTGAATCAGGCATATTGCATGCGCAAGACACTAAGACAGCTACGACAGACGGCAGACGCTCTCGAGAGCACATGCAGCATCAGCAACGTGTAACAGGATACCTCAAGAACTGATAACGGTCCCACATACTGATTTCTGTGCACGGAAGCTTGAGCATGACTGATACAAATACAGCTAGAAAACAGTATCACAAATTGTGATGGACGAAACCAAACACCATAAAGATACGATAATCTGTATTACGTTACAATACATTTCTTTTAAAAAATGACTTACATTCGTGTGATAATAAAGACAATTTCAAAATCTTGAGCACTGCCGGCTGACATTCTTTCACAGCTCAAACACAGCGATGATGTGTGCTAGAGTATTTGAGACGAGTGTGTTGTGTATGGGTCAGTACGTACTAACATCTATACTATACACGCATAGGCCGGTGTGTATGGCGACGTAACATGTCGCAATTCGCAGGATCCACATCTCGATGCACTTCAAGATTTTTTGTATCGATCGCTAGCTGTGTTGTCAAAATACGTTTTCATGTGGACAGTCATGCGCTGATTCGTGAAAGATACCGGCATCTGTTCACCAATGACGGTGTGTTCTTTCATGAATATTAATCTCTGATGTAATGTTCAATGTTGCGTAAATGTGCAGTTTCATTAGACATTTAAATATCTACCAGTGTTTACTCATTTTACAAGAGACCTCATTTCTGTTGGTCATGTTGGAAATTGTAGGCTTTTGTGTTTCATAATGGTGAAATATATTGATATTCATATTACATATCAATGCATTAATACACAATTGATATAAATAGCTGTAAATCGGGGCATACCATAGCACAACAAAATACAGACATACAGCAAAGGAATACTCGTTCAGGAAAAAACTTCTGTGTGCAGATCTGCATTTTGCATTCGTTTTGTGCTTCATACCGATGTATATAAACTCATAGTCATATAAAAATGAGCTACCAGAGTCACTTTCATGCGCTTCTGTGCCTATCGGGCCATAAAATACGTCACTAAAAAACGTCACATCTTTATGATTACAGTAGGCTTCTTCCTCTGAATGCGAGCACACAGTGTACGAAGGTGCACTCTGCATGAATAGTGTGGGGAAAATCTCTGAAAAGTGTCACCAATTAATAGACAGTTCTGTGATGTACACCCTGTAATTATAATAATAGGGCCCCGATTCGTTCTAGTAATCATGGGCACTATATGGGGCAGATGGATTCTATGGAAAAGTATATCACCATGCTTTCTTGAAGCAAAAGCCAAACCCCAAACATATATGCTTCGTCACTACTAAGTTATGTGGAGTTAGTGGATACGAAAAAAAAAAAAAATGAATAGATAGAATGACAGATCAGTGAATTTTAAGGAAAATTGGACAATCGGTTATGACGTCAGTTGTTGTTTTTTTCTTATAAGTATTTTTTTTTTGTGAAACCGATATATACCTAATGCCGTCATCGTGACAGGAAGATTGCAACAATATACGTGATTACACTTTGAGGAAAAATTATATCTGAAAATACAAGTAATATTTAGGACCAGTCTGATTTAATCTCGATCTTTTAAAGCTTTCATGGTTTCCATGTCTTTTATATAGGCCCCTATGTTTATCAAAAAATGTCCAATCACTGATTTCCATTAGTGCTTCTCAACCTTTTCAACCCGATGTGCACTTTGGCTCCTACGTTTGCTTGTTTTTTATAGGCCCAATTAGATCACGTATTAATCTTTTTTATTTCATTTTTGGCCGAAATTGCGGCCAACTGGTTTAGAAGCGCGGACTAGAACAACATGGCATTTATCATTGTTATACAGTATAGCTGCAATTTCCATGCTCAATAAGCTCTTTACATTATTTTGAACTAGCTTCTTCTTCTTCTTCTTCTTCTTCTTCTTCTTCTTCTTCAGTTCTTCTTTCGTATGAGGTCTGCTGCTACTCCTTTAGATTATATACGTTACAGCTGCTACACAGAAAAGTCAGCTGCTAATATCATAAAGAAAATACCTTAGGGAAGAACAGCATGCGTGTTGTTCATGCGGCTGAATTCGGGCAATTCCGTTCCATGTGTATATATAGCGAGCATTTGTATCTATGGTTCATTTGAAGTCGTCACTATCTATTAAAATGAATATAATGTGATTCGGACACCCAAAGAAATATACAAATAGCCGCATATCAATGGCTTGGCAAAAAGGAAAAAAATAGCAAACGAACAAACAAACAAAGCAAATTAAAGTTAAAAAGGATGATGTGAAGGAAAAGATAGAGTGATAGCCCTGACGGACAGAGACAGACGGGTAGATAGACAGACGGACAGACAAAAAGAGAGACAGACATTCATAGTCAATCGGACATACCGACACAATAAAATAACCGGGGGGCCAAAAGCTAAAAACAGAGGTCGAGTTGCACTCTCTCTACAAACTAAGTAGACCATGCTTATTTTCAAGTTTTTATTATAACAAACAACATTCCACTGGTCTACCTCAAAAAATTTGTTGCGAAAACCTCCAAATCCAAGATGGCGTCCAAGATGGCCGCCATATTTACTGAATTTGTTATTTAAATAATAGAATTCGATAGAAACATCAGATTTCAACAAATGTCATGTCAATGAAAGAGAATAAAATTTTCTACAAGTTGATACCATTTTTGTGGGTTATTGTGATAATTGGATTGAGATTTTAAGGAAAAAACACTCATTTTTTGATATTTTTCTGAAAAAAGGGAAATCATAAAAATGCTTGATTCAGCATAAATCACAGGAAGACTGAAGGATTATCTTGAAACGTTTCAAGAATTTTGTTTGACATATAATTAATATTTGGAGAAAATTAGGGGTCAGTACCATTTTTGGTTCAGGAGTTATAATGTTTCAAACTTGAAAACTCACTACGTAAAAATGGCCACTTTAGTGGTGACCAAGACCTTGTTGGTCATAAAAAAGTCTGCGCGCGCCAAGACTACTACACACACACCATTGGCACTGGCGCTTGTAGCAGTGCCAGTGGTGCGTGTAGTAGTCTTGGCAAATGCAGACTTTTTCTTTGACAAACAAGGGTTTGTGCCTGCAAACTAACTTTTCATACCAAGTGGTAGCTCAGGTGATACTGATCGCTATTATTTCAAAGTAGATTGTTCTGAAGCAGATGAGATGAAGCAAAAAAAAAAAAATTCAAATAGAGGTACATGTAGTAGCTTGAAACTTGGCACCAATCTTGTTACTGATAGTTTAAGACAGAATTTAGATCAACCGCTCAAAAAAAAAATCAAGATGACAGCCATCAAAGTTGACATAGTGTATTGCGCCAAATTAAATGTATTATTTCGTTTTTGGTACAATTTTGTCTGTTGTGCTATCTTAAACCGTCTTAGGTTTTTATGGACACATTTTTAAAACCAGTGATATTCTACTCTCCGAAAAAGAAAAAAAAAAACAAACCGAGTGGAAGTTTTTACTTTTGATGTGAGGAGTGAATAACAAGAAAACGGTGAATTTAGAGTGAAATTGGAGTGACTTTTGAGTGAAAATGTTCATTTTCACTCCTTTTAGAGTGACCTTGATAGGCAGGGCTCCACACTAACTTTTATTTTTGGTGGCCCAAAGGCAAATATCCGACCTTTTTTGGTGGCCCGATCAGGCCACTAGTGTTCTTCATTTCTGACATTTTGGTGACCCGACGTGCGTTTTTGGTGGCCCCGGGCCACCAGACCACCGTTAGTGTCGAGCCCTGCCTTAGGGATCACTTCTCACACTTCGAGTGATCCCCGAGGTTACTCTAAAATGAATGAAAATGAACATTTTCACTCTCGAGTGATCCTGATATCTAATATGGGAAAGCATCTACCAATGGCATAAGCTCAGATCAATTGTGACACTATAACCCACATGAAATTAGCCTAAAAACAATGTAAGAAAAATCTGATAGCAGATAATACAGTTTCAGCATGCTTATTTGTAAGTGTGAATATACAGCACGTATAATCAATTTGGACAATTTTATTCGAACAATATACTGAAAAGTAATTTCGCACAACACATTTCGCACAACAAAGTTGAGAAATTGCCGCCATGTCGGATCTTTTTTTTTTTTTTTTTTTTTTTTGGGGGGGGGGGTCGGATCAGAAGGGCTTTCAAGGACATCTACGGATCAGACATTATTACACATATACCATACTCATTCACGTTTCTACAACAGCAGAGTAACATACAAGTAAAAAAGCATATCTTTGATACAGAAGCATTTCTTTTTTTATCAGAGATTGGGCCTTACCCAAACACTGGAATGAGCTCCACCCCCCCCCCCCCCCAAAAAAAAGACCCTCAATATGGTTTACACTAGTACAATATCGTTCAGATGTATAGGAACATGTAGTAGACAGCAATATAAGAAGATTTAAAAATATATATCGAATTAAAAGTTATAAGTTGAGATTTAACTTTGACGCAACACACTTAAGGTATTCTACCACTGGGAGAGATATCACATTCGATTTATATGTGCAGGTTAGTTGTATTACAAAACATTCTACCATGTAAAAAAATTATAATAAAGCCTACAACATACGGAGATATCACCATTTCTTTTCAAGAAACCATAACCATAACTGTTGACAAATTAGTATATAAAAAACATTCTTATCAGATCTATTTAGTATATCTAACAATATTTAGCATTAATTATACTGATTTAAGTTTGTACATTAGTTGTTCTATCCCGAACTCACAGTTTAGAACTAGTTTGAGGAATTAAGTAAAGCTGGGTTTTTGTTTTACGTGCACTTATGGTAAATAATGCCTTAGTTGAACGACAACCTCGATTAATTACCGCCATCTTGAATTTTGTGTGGATACTATATTTATCGCTAAATATTACACATTGGCAAAATTTGAGCCAAATTCCAAGCTCCTATCTCTTTTTGGAAAATACTTTCTGTTCAATCTTATCTGCCTCAGAACAATCTACTATGATGAAATGCTACAGTAATAGCGACCAGCATCACCTACCCCTTGGCATGAAAAGTTAGTTTGCAGGTACTTGCAAGTCACTAGACCGTTACAGTATTACATGTCACCATAAAACACATTGTATGCAAAATTTATAATGCATAAATGTAATTTTTTCAAGTTTTAGATATTAACTTGTCAACAGTGTATGATATTGCCTGTAATTCCAGAAATATGAATTATGTCTCAATCTCAATCGTAGGTTTCAAAATAATTCTTCAGTTCTTCTTTGATAAATACTAAATCATGCATTTTTACATTTCTTCCTTTTTTTCAAAACAATATAAAAATATGGATTCCCCCCCCCAAAAAAGAGAGAAGCAATCAACCCCCCCCCCCCAATTTATCACAATACACAGCTAAAGTGGTATCAACTTTTAGGAAGTTTTACTCTCCTTCATATGACATCAAATTTGTTGCAATCCAATGTCTCTATCAAATTTTATATTTGAAATGTTAACTTCAATAAAAATGGCGGCCCTATTGGACCGCATCTGAGGTTTTTGCAACAAATCTATTAAGGTGTACTTACGGAACATTGCTTAGTATGCTTAATATTATGTATGGTCTTGTTTATAGAGAGAGTGGAACTCGAAAAGTAAGCACGATCTTGGATTTGACCCTCTATGACGTCTTTGGGAACAGATGCGTGTAAATCGTCGGCCTTATGCCAAAAGGGCCTTAACACCATAGACTTTGTACACTTTTATGGCCCTTTTGGCATGAGGCCGACGTTATGTAAAATGAGATTTCAAGTTTGAGACATTATAACTCCTGAACCAAATACAATACTGACCTCTAATTTTCTCCAAATATTGATTATTTGGGAAAGATGGTTTATTTCTGTATGGTTTTCATAAACATTTTTAATTCAATTTTTTTTTTTACTTTTTAGAGAAATATTCATGGTGCATTCTGAAAAAATGTCTCCGTAAAAACCTAAGATGGTTTGAAATAGCATTGAAATGTTCAGAATATATAAAAACCATATAAATAGATAGAAAAACAGACAAAATTGTATCAAAATCGAAATGATACATTTACTTTGGCGCAATACACTATGTCAGCTTTGATGGTCTGCAATCTTGAATTTTTTTGAGTGATTGATCCAGATTTTGTTTTAAACTTTCTATAGCAAGGTTGTTTCAAGCTTCTACCTCTATTTGAAAGATATTTTTGCTTCATCACATCTGCTTCAGAACAATCTACTTTGAAATAATAGCAATCAGCGTCACCTGAGCTACCACTTGGTATGAAAAGTTAGTTTGCAGGCACAAACCCTTGTTTGTCAAAGAAAAAGTCTGCATTTGCCAAGACTACTACACGCACCACTGGCACTGCTACAAGCGCCAGTGTCAGTGGTGCGTGTAGTAGTCTTGGCGCGCGCAGGCTCTTTTTACGACCAACAAGGTCTTGTCACAACTAAAGAGGCCATTCTTACATAGTGAGTTTTCAAGTTTGAGACGTTATAACTCCTGAACCAAAAACGGTACTGACCCCTAATTTTCTCCAAATATTAATTATATGTCAAACAAAATTCTTGAAACGTTTCAAGATAATCCTTTAGTCTTTCTGTGATTTATGCTGAATCAAGCATTTTCATGATTTTCCTTTTTTCAGAAAAATATCAAAAAATGAGTGTTTTTTCCTTAAAATCTCAATCCAATTATCACAATAACCCACAAAAATGGTATCAACTTGTAGAAAATTTTATTCTCTTTCATATGACATGACATTTGTTGAAATCTGATGTTTCTATCGAATTCTATTATTTAAATAACAAATTCAGTAAATATGGCGGCCATCTTGGACGCCATCTTGGATTTGGAGGCTTTCGCAACAAATTTTTTGAGGTAGACCAGTGGAATGTTGTTTGTTACAATAAAAACTTGAAAATAAGCATGGTCTACTTAGTTTGTAGAGAGAGTGCAACTCACTCGTTAACTAAGCGACTTTTTGGGGTTTGGCCCTCCGGTTAAAAAGGGTTGGGGTTAAAATATGAGAACTGGAATGGAAAGGAGATTGTACCTCGTAGCCTATAGCGTTTGGTATATTATAGACAGACGTGTAGGTATCGGTACAGTGTTATATATCTTAACTGAAGATGATAAACTTAGGCCCTACGTGCAGACATCGACTTTGTGTATGCTTCATTATAAACATCTATTGTAAAATGTTTATGTCATGTTCAATTCAAAATCTGAATCGCTGTAATTTGCTTTCGATGATATTTAAGATATTTCCCCCATGATGTGTTCATAATATTCCATGCCACAAGCAAAGCATTATATTTTATCAAAATATTTTCAGAAATATGAGACCTATACGAGACTTCCAATGGCGTGTTTCCTTTACATACATCACTCTTTTGCTTTTCAAGGTAAATAACGAGAGACAGAGTTGAAACTGCTGTAACGAAATATGACCTATAACAAGCAAACGAACATTATAGGAGGATATCTGGAATCTATGATTCTCTTCCACTGATTTTCGCATTGTTCTTGCCCATCCTCGTGCAACTCTCATAAAAACAACGGCAGAACCGAAAATGACGCAATTCGTCGTGTTTCTTGCGTTACACGTCAACCTCCTCCACTAGTGAAAAATTAGCTGTGACCCCATGCACCCGAAACCGCACTCTCCATTCACTGTTGATTCCATTATACAAAGTCAGCCTCTCAAAGTGATAATGACATTCATTGTGTAATCTCTTTCTTTGTTGCCCGAGCACAATGTCATCCTGATTGTATACCAACGACCGATCATTGAGTCGTTGTAGGCAACTTTAATCCCCCTCTTTGCCCCGTTAAATGCATGAGATGGGGACAACGACTCCATCCCTCCCGGCTCTTTCAGTGTGATACCATGCACGTGTTTAGATTATTACTCAAGAATAACAAAAAGTATACTATGCGATAGTTAATGTCCCCGCAATGGAAACCAATGCACATGGAGTCACATGCATACATAAATCAACTTACCTATATGTCTATGCATGGCAGTCCGAATATTATACACTGCCAAGCTGAGAAACAGCATTTCCCCTTATATTCTAACTTCATTCACGAGAAGTAATTGTAAAGTAAAGAGTTTGATCTAATGTACCTTCACAATTCTCTTGTTATTGTTGATGACGTATTAATTATTCCAACGTATATTTTTAAGCACATGATTTTAATCTGTTTGTTGATTTGTTCATTCATTAGTGGTATAAATATGACGCCATCACGTGGTAACAGGTTACAAGGAAAAACAACCACCACTGTCCTTCCCGGTTTATTCGTGACAGGTTGTTTGTTATCGACTTAATTGTTATATTAATATTGTGAACACCCATCTGAGTGATGTCAGGCGATTACATTGTTTTGGATTTTTTCCATTTTGCATTCACAAGAACAAGAACTATATAGACATGATTGGGTTTGACAATGATCATTACTATACAATAAGAATTCGTCTTTTTTGACGTACAAAAAATAATTCAATTCAATTCAATTCATTTTCATATTTTTCAATGAAGGAATATGCATCAAAGGAATATAGTAAGTTAAAGTGAAACACAATATCCGGCTAAGACGTAGGATGCACAATAAATTATTGTGAACATAAACAGAACATGGCTGTCAATCTTTGTAAGTTTAGCTCCATGTATATGCTAAAGAAATATGATGGAACATACTTAAAAGCAAGCTTGTTAAGCGTAGTCCCCATATCACTTCTGAACAGAGTGTAAAAATACCAGATGAGGAGCACGGATGCAACATAGGACCAAATTATAGAAAAAAATAATTGAAACACATGCTTCTAATAACATAATTGTTTTTTTTTACAACAAAAGGCTTAATGGTAAATAAGTAGTAGTCATAAAAACCAAAGTGTGGTGAGGGGAAGCCTAAACAAAAGCATATTTTAGCTCGGCCCTGTACACATGTTAGCATCGCCAAGCACGAATGTTTGCTACAGATAAAAACTTTTTTTAAGATGCCAAAAAACAACAACTTAAGATTCCATACTATTGTTGATGTGCGAGATTGAGAGTTCTACCGTTGTATTTAATTGATTTCACTATATATCAGCGTTTATCATTTTCCTGTTCAACTTGGTCGATTTAGACATTTCCCTTTTGACGTATACCTTGCGATTCCTCGTATCCACACTACTTCAATAATCGGCCTTTCATTTGTTGTCGTTGTTATTATTGTTATCATGGTTATTATAATTATTATTACATGTATTGGTGTTGTTGTTGTTGTTGTTTGAAGGTGAGCAATAACAGAAGTGGACTGAAAAGAGAAACTGAAACTATTGTGTATCTCCTGAATCTTTGCTGACATCCCTTCAAAACTAATGACAAAGGCTTCATTGAAATGAACTGAACATACAAACACACATAAACACAACACACACACACACACACACACACACACACACACACACACACACACACACACACACACACACACACACACTTGTAGAAAATTTGATGGTGAAGTTTAAGTATTGATTTCATCTCCTCCCATATAAACGCAGGATATTTTTAGTTACGCACAATATGAACGATTATCAGTCGGAGAACATCGATAAACAGTTATCAAGGGTATTACTACAATAAATTTCTTTGAAGTTATAGGGAAGCGAAAACTGTTTTCATTTCGACCTTAAAATTAACATATATCTGTATTTTTCTAATCCTTATTTTCAGTTTTTAATTTCGGTGTATATATAGTATATGTCACATTTCTCACGAGATAAACAATGTATTATGGTAACAAAAATACTTAACATTCGCAAACAAAAAAATAATTACATTTCACAAATAAAATATCATATTTTGATGGTCATGATATGCAAATATTGTAGATCAGTGTAAATTGAAGAAGCAGAGAGAGAAATATGAATGATTAGCCTGCGGAAAAGCTAAAGCTTGAATAAATAAATTCTACATGTTTAAAGAGCTAACCAAAATGATCCTTCTTCTTCCCTTCATGCATTTTGAATGCTGTCCTTATTTTTTTTCTCTGCATGCTGGTTTGTTGTTTATTTTGACTCTTTTTTTTTGGCGGGGGGGGGGGGGAATCATCTGTTGTTGGTTTTGGTTTTTTAATAGAAGTTTGTCGAAGTATACGTCCACTTGAATGTACAATCTCGCCAAATTGTCTCGAAGGAAAATAATACGTACACCTATTCCACTTTGATGACATGCATGCACTTCTACAATGAAATTTTCATCTGCTTTGATATTTTACTTATTTTAAGCACTCCTGTATAAATATGCAGCGAAAACTTGTTTTGTTTATATTTTGAAGGAGAATAAAGAAAAAAAGATATGTATCATGATTCATGATTCATCTCATATCCAAATGCTAAATGCATATCGTTAAAGCAAAATCCATTGTGTCAAGTTTAATTGCAGCTCCAACATTTGTAGTGTCAAATTTAACACAGCTGCCGAGATGTATCAACCTGCTCCAGACACGCAAGGGAAATTTGTGTATCATTTGCATATAATCGTTTTGGGACCAACAACATAATTAATGATGTTGCGATGTACACTCGTAAAAAGGTCAAATATGGTGATAAATTATAAGGAAGCCTATTGAGGTATATCAAATTTCTATTTCGTCTACAGGAACGGCTTTGCAATTTGAAGACACTGTTTGAAAGAGAGAGAATGGGGGGGGGGGAGCAAATGTTGAACTTGTGCATAAACTATAAATTATTTTTCTTTGTGACAACGTTGTACTGATTTTGTGTTACACGTGAATGTAAATGTTTTGTGTTTTTGGAAATGAAATGAAATGAAATGAAATGAAATGAAACTATATGTACTGAAAGCAAATGTCAAATTACTGTGCGACACATCATTGATTCCGAAGATTTATAGGAAAGCAGAGGTTGGAGCCAGATATCTCCCACTTCCCAGCGCCAGTTTTTAAAACTTCTGTTATTTTGAATATTTTCATTTTTATGTACTTTTTTTTTGCTTGGAGGCTGTATGGTTTCATACGTACTAAAAAATATCATGTGATAATGATGATCCCGATGATAAGCCAAATTGCTGCCAGAATCATGATTTACATCTTTTGATTGCATAATTAAACAATAAGAGCCACAACAACAATAATGATCATTTTAACAACATAATGTAATAATGCAAAGCAATAATTTTCGTAGTTATAATTCTGATCATTATTGTCATCATTATCATTGTTATCACCATTAATTTATTTTCATTGTCAGAACTACCACTCAATCAATCATTATTACTGTTTTATAGCATTTTTTTTTTTTAATCGACTGACAGCTTTGAGTTCAACAAAACAATGTTTTATGGCATCTGTCCTGGAAATCATTTTGCTTTCTATTATTGTCAGACCTCAATTAAAAAAAAATGCAATGGTTACTAACTTCTTCTTTTTTCGGAGATAGGCCTAAATATCTGATGGGTCCTCTTGCAGAAGAAGCAAGGTGCACGTATCAGCCAACCGGAGAATTGAGTATTCAGAGTATGTCCCTATATAGGACAAGTTCACCTTCATAAACATAAGGATTGAGAGAATGCAACAATGTTAGTAGAACACATCAGTGAAAGTTTGAGGAAAATTGGACAATCGATGCAAAAGTTATGAATTTTTTAAATTTTTGTGTTGGAACCGCTGGATGAGGAGACTACTACAGCTTGTGAGTCATTTGCGTACAACAGTATAAAGAAAATGTATAAGAAAATTCAACATATTTTAACTTTTTTCGCATAATAAAAGAGCACTTGACTTGCCTCTTTCTAAAGGCAGGGGGAATAATATTACCCATAACATTTGTCGGTAACGAGTCAGGGGAATGTGTACTTTTTTCAAAAGATGGAATTTTGTGAAATTCTCTTTATATTTTCCTTATATTGTTGTACGCATGTGACATCGTACACTGCAGTAGTCTTCTCATCCAGCGGTTACTGCACAAAAACTTCAAAAATTCATAACTTTTGAACGGATTGTCTGATTTTCCTCAAACTTTCAATGATGTGTTCTACTAATATTGCTACTTTCTCTCAAACCTTATGTTTACTAAGGTGAACTTGTCCTTTAAATTTTATGACTTACGTGTTTGATATGCAACAGGACCCCCTAGTCATGTTTGAGATTCTATCAAATGCCGTCTGTTATCCACATAACTTACAAACGTAAATTCTTCTCCTACAGTGTATATTGAACATAATTTTCAGTAGCCAAGCTTCAAAGGGGGGCGTCAACTACTATTTTTGGAAATGACGATGATCTTTCCGACACGAAGCAACCCGTGCGATACTGTTCAACCAATAGCAGCTTGTGTTTTATGAATGGATTGTGCGACGCATAGGAGGGTCAAAGTTCATCAAGGCTCTTGCTGGAGCGATGACGAAATTGACGCGCGCGTACTCAGTATTGCGGGATCGACTGGGAGTGCGATTGTGTGCAATGTTTTAAAGGGGCGTTTCGAACGCGCGCGGCTATAACGCAAGTGCTTACGCACGCATGAAATACGTAAACAAACGCCATGCTGTATATTGGAATTTACATTCTGGCGCTAATGGATGACCTGTAAAATCGTGTTGGAAGCTCTTAATTCCACCGTGCACTAAACCAGCTACGATAACAATAAAGAAACAATTTTGCATAGTGTGACTTTATTATCATAGTACAAGAATCAAACCACAAATGAGTGAATCCGGCGTTGATTTAGACTTCGATTTGCAAATGCAGGCAGATGAAGATGCCGACCAGAGCGAGTCCGTGTTGATGAAAGATGAACCTGACGAACTCGACAGAATTTTGGCTTCGTTTGACTGCCAAAATATCTACGAAATTAAAAGCCAAAGTGCTGAAAGGTAAATTGACAGTGTTGGTACGCTCCGTATGATAGTATTGTTCCTCCTGATTTCTTATACCTTGTTATTGATTCGTGATATGGTACGATGATTCAAGCGAGCGGTGCATGTGTGTGATACAACGATCGCGCCTGTCGCGCTACTTTCCCTGCGATCGAGCGAGCGCTGCGGCCCCTGCTCGGCGGGGTCAAACACGTTGAACTGATATTGGGATGGTGCCAATGCCAGTCCCACCTGTCTATAACCATGTTAGTTGTGAGTGAACGCGTAATGCTTGGTACAGTAAACCTCGGATAAGTCGACGTCGAGTGAGTCGAAAATCACTTAACTCGAAGCAAAATAAAAAGTCCCGATTTTTCCCTATGTATTTTCTCTAAGAAATATTTGGATAAGCCGAAGTACGAGAGTCGAATTTCGGCTGTGTCGAAGTAAAACATTCAGTCCCTTTTGTACAAAATACACGTAGTTTACATCACTTAAGCCGAAGAAGTTTTGCCTGGCATTCTCATTACATTTAGAGGAGAACAAAAAAATCGGCATGTCGCAGAACCTCGTCCCTGCATGACCTGCTGCAGGTATGCATGCACACTCACCGTACCGCTCCGCACGCATATCGAATACATACACATGTATACATGTATACACACAGCACATCGATCCATACTTTATCCATACACACAGCACATCCATACTTTATCCATGTCAAGCCAGAACTCCTTGGTCAACCAATCGCTGCTTTAATATTTTAGTGACAGGCCAAGTGGGCGGAGTTTGTTTGTGCGTGGCTGGCTGGCTGTACAGTTTTGTTCAATGGAGGTGGGATGGGCCTGGGAGAGTGTTTGTCTAAGGGTTGGTTGACAGAGATGGCTACCTGTGTTGCATCATAGACATAGCACATGCACATTGCCACATTAGCGCAGACATTCTCAGAGTATTGATACAAATTCATGTTCAATTTAGAACAAAATAAGAACGTTATCTTCAAGAACAGACAAATTTGAATGCAAACACACACACGCACGCACACACACACACACGCATGCAAATGTACTATAATACATGTACATAACTGTGAGTCGAAAAAAAAATCGACTCTCGCGAGAGTCGAATTTCACTTAAGTCGACGCATTTTTGTCAGTCCCGAGAGCTTCGACTCATGCGAGGTTTACTGTATATTCTAATCGGGACATGGGACTCACAATTGCAATGTATTTGGAAACTTCGGAAACTGCTCACGTGTAGCACTCTTGCTGCGATAAAAAGTTCCTTAACCATGTTGTGATCAGTATGACTTTCCAATTATATCTACCAGACATTTGCCAAAATTTTTTGAGTTTTGCATGCATGGCCTGCGCTAACTACACGCAGCGCTGTCGCGAATCGCGACAGCGCTGCACCCCTTTTCCTTCGCGGACGTTGTTATCGCGCTTATATCGTTCACTGTTTCCTTCATGAATATCTTTATTAATCGTGGAAAACTAAAATATAAGGAACTATCGTAATCTATGATCATCATTCAATAACCGGTATGCGATTTTTTGTTTAATTACGTCTAAGACTTACCGAAATCTATGGCTGAAATCAGGTCTGTAAACGTCCTTACTGCTTCACTCCTCATCTGCGTGTTATATGAATAGCATTCACTCTCGTATACTACAACGTAGGTAGTCGGAGATAGTCGGATGACCCCGACTCAAAAAGGTCAAATCATTGCCGGTGCAGCACGCGCGGATCTACTACAAGTTTTACGTAGCACATGAAACGCACGGGCGCACGGGCGTAGGTAAAAAGCAACCACTTCTGAATGCGCATGCGTGGTAGTTTGTTGATTTTTTGAAGCTCTCGAAGGAAAAGATGCTACCGCACGATCTATACTCCGAAAAATTCAACAATAAGGTCTGGATACCGACAAAACGCCGAATTCAACTCAACCATCAGGAAAATATGCTGTAGGTAAGTGTTGCAATTATATTACTCTTAAAATCATACAAAATAAAAGGTATTTTATGTGATTTTGCCGTCAATAGTGACGGTCGGTTACAACGTTGAAACACTAACACATGTCAGACCCTGTTCACAGTGTCTGGTCAGGCTAGGCCTGCGCCTGCGTGAGTGTGCGAGTGCAGCGCCAGTGGGCCTGGGTGCTGCTGAAATGGAGAGTGGAATGCTGCTGAGTGCTGAGCTGAGCCTGATCTGAGTGAGGATATGTGTGTGTAATTGTTGTTGTTGTTGATGATTAAAGGCACTTCATTCAGTGTTGAATATTTACGCCTTTATCTTACATACAGTGTAGATTTAGATAAAATTCACACTTAAACATTCATTTTCAGAAACAAAAAACAAAACAAAAAAAGTATGGTACCTGTACCAATTGCCAAGGTTTGACTACGCGCAAAAGCTTATAGGTTTGTACATGTAGCAGGCAGTCAAATTTTGGACGGCGTTGTGGTCAAATTATTGGCGGCTTGCGTGATGATCAACTATGATTTTTTTTTTTTTTTTTAAATGGCACGGGGAGCAGTCATGCCTACACACAGTTGAGACAGAGAAGAACACCTCGTACGGAAAATGGCACAATCTGCTCAGCCTAGCTCAGTGTGTTGAGGAGGCTTCTCGGTCGTGCAGTGACCTAGACTACCGGTACTCATTTGCCAACGAGGGTGCTCTACCCAACACATTATGCTGCAGAGCAGTTTCCTGACATCATAAAACACCTAAACAAAGTGATATTTAACTAACTTTAAGTACTTTGTACAAACAGATAAGCTCAATAGTAGGTAAGTGTCCTGCTGTGCAGTGCATCAGTTATTATAATTCTGATTTAGTGACAAATACCTCTTTCCACTACATAGAGATAAGCAGATGGGGAAGAGGGAAAAGAGGAGGAGACGAATTGATTGTGGGAGAAACTTGTCACAATCATATGTCGTACATGTATGTCACATATATAAATGGAAATATCATATTCTGACATGAATACATTTCATGTAGAATAGGACACATTCCTGGCAGCGTTCATCATTTTGAAGCAGATGATGTAATGGGAGAGCTTTAAATGAAAGCTGTAAGCGTTCGCATGAAAGATTTTGTTCTTTGGAGCATTTTTTTTTTTTTCAAAACAGCAGAACGTGAGAGATAGTTTTTTGTTCCCTGCAAATATCACATTGTACATAATCATGTCTTCCTACTTTACACAAATAGTAATTAAACCTTCATTTCCAAGTCTTTCATTTCATTTTAAAAAAAATAAGTACAAAAAGAATATTTGCTCATAAGCGGTGTAGACTGAATGCATGTACACATGATGGTGCATGCTGATACACCTTGTACTGTACTCCTTGGAGCACTAGCTAGGCTTGTGCCTGGTTAGCTTGTGTCCATTTATTCACTTGATGGAGATACATACGATATTGTAATACAATAGACACAACAAATCACATAATAAGTATTTCTGAGTAGATACACGTACCTATACACTTGTACATATGATGTAATACTGAATGCAGGCTGTAAAGTTTAGCTTATCGCTTTAATGTCAAACATTGCTTTATATTGTAAGCTAAGAAGCTTGTTGCTGCAATACATTAAGAAAACTTTGTTGATTATCCTGTATGTATACCCTGTAATGTGTATGTGTGTGTGTGTGTGTGTGTTAGCCATAACAGGCCATCTTGATGTACATGTAAACAGGCCAAATTCAAGGTGCATGCAAATGTACATGTACAATTCAGTTAATTGAAAATTCAAACGTGGTCTTTTGCATTCTGTGTACAAAGAAAAAGAAAAGAAAAATGCAAAACTCATGAGATGAACAAACATTTTTACCTCCGCCAAGGGAGGAGGTTATGTTTTCGTTACTGTTGGTTTGTGTGTTTGTTAGTTAGTTTAATAGTTAGTTTGTCCGTGTCCAAAATAACTCAAAAAGTAGTTAACAGATTTGGATGAAACAGGAAAGGTTTAGAATAATACAAGTAACAGATGATTAAAGGGACTGCAAACCCAAAGAGCAATGTGGATTGAGCAAAAGCATTGACATTAGTAGAACACATTTAGTGAAAGTTTGAGGAAAATCAGATAATCGATGCAAAAGTTATGAATTTTTAGAGTTTTAGTGTTGGAACCGCTGGATGAGGAGACTACTAGAGGTTATGACGTATGAGTGGACAACAATATAAAGAAAATATAGAAGGAATTCCACAAAAATCTATTTTTCTTGCAAAATGAAAGAGTACTTGACTAACCGCTTTCAGAAAGCAGGGGGAAGAATTGCTACGCCTAAACATACAACTTGTACATTATGTCAGTATCAAGTTGATGGAATGTGTAATTTTCATGAAAAATGAATTTTTATTTCATGTACCGGTATGAATATTTACATTTATCTTGTTTGTGTTCATTATTGGCATATACTGGATAATGTTTATTGCCTCTTTGATTTTTTGTTTTTTTAACCAATATTAACAGTGCACTCCCATCATAAGAAACATGGTGAAAATGAAATTCTGGTTACAATGAAGTAAAAATTCAGGCCGCAACATTATCTTCTCAGCTCTATCTATTTTTATTATTTATTTGTTTGATTATAACGAAATTTCGATATGCTGTATAACGAAAGAAAACTGCCGGTCCCGTGTACAAAGTGTATTTTATATGAAACTGTCACATACAGTTTTAAATTGTATGCATCATTCATTAGTGGTGCCATTTTAGATATGAAGGCTTTTGATGACTGGATACATGCACATTGTAGGTTGGTACCACTCCACTTTCCTTGAAAGTACCCTCGGTACCTCTCTCATCCAAAAGAGGATGTTGTTTTAAATGTACAGATGTATACAGTATGTAAATGTACACTGTACATCACTTCACTGGCAAATATGGATTTAAACTAAGTACCGGTATGATTTCTGCTGTACAAAGCTTTTTTTTTTGTTGTCACTTTAGATACAGTACAATGGTGGGTCCTTTGAAGTTGCCTCACCATTAATTCATGATTTTGCCACTAGGCCTAACTGATGTCCATCTCTGAGTTTCAAGTCACATTGATTTCTTTCTTTGAATGTGACTGTTTCTATTGTTGTGCACCATGTACACATTTGTATGAGTACACAGTGCCATGTCTTTTGCAGACAACACAAGTTACATGTAAATACAACTGTATGCAATGAAAGTGCAGTGGACTCCCATTATAAAGAAGTCCTTGGGACCGGCAGTTTTCTTTTGTCATGTCGAAATTTCGTAATAACCGAACAAATACAGGTAAACAATAAAAATACATAGATTGGATAATGCTGTGGCCTGAATTTGTACTTCGTTGTAACCAGAATTTCGTTATAACCGTGTTCGTTATATTACAGGAGTGCACTGTATAGTAAATCAAGCAATCATCAAGTTGATCAGTTTGTATTCATGGCCTCTCATACACATGTATATTGTACATGGCTATTACTGTAAAACGAGGAATGTTCACGTGCATTTTAATTTGATGAAAATTGAATGTATATGCATTGAATGCCAGTGGCAGTTCGCGAAAATTTCATGCCGCAAAAGAGGCCGTCGGCTCCAATTTGCGAAGAATTCATGCCGCGAATATATCATGTTTTACAGTATACCTTTGCTGAAGTATGAGTGTTGTCAAAAATATAAACAAGTGACACTTCCTCACAGTGTTTTGCATGTTTTATTTATAGTGCTGAAATGACAGCAGGAATTTTGCCCTTTGGATCTTGCACAAGGTTCCATACAGTACAATGTACAGTACATGCACCAACATTTACATGTATGTGACAATGAAAAAAGTGGTCACTGCCAAAGGCATATTGTTAGCATCTGTGCAATCTTCAATGTCATATACTGTAGAGTGCATGAAAGTTTGTCTTACGTAGAACCAGGTAAAATGTTAAGCAACTACAGTTGTATCAAAGAACAATGGAAAGGCAAGCTGCCCTTTGACCTGGTATCACTTGTCGGAGCCATATTTGGAGTGAAAATCCCCACTGCATTTCTCTCGAAATTGCTTGGCAGGAAGGAATTGGGATATTTTCAAAAGCCTCCTACCAGGCTGGCTACTTCCTCATCTTTGATAGACCTTCACAGATCACACTACAATCTGTACATAATGCAGATTCGAGTGAATCCATGCTGTCATACTGCACATGTGTAGATTATGCATTGAGGCTTTATCATCCTGGGAAATCATATCCCTTACAGCATTCTCAACTGAAAGCATTCAATCAAAACATGTATCAGAGAGAAAATTCAAGTACACTGGTGTAACATGAGACAAGACAAATATGATATTCTTTGATTAATGAACAAGTATCTGTAATCAGCTAATTTAATTGTTGTTGTGCTGCTATACATTGTAGATCCAAAGATGTACTGTACAGTACATTGTGCCAAAACTATTACGGTACCTGTAATGGGGAAATTGCCTGTAGACACACTATTAAAAACATTACAATGTATGTGTAACCATGTTTTTTTTTTTTTTTTTACGTCAGCGCTTTTGTTCGTCTTGATACTGAACAGGATAAGTTCAGAAGTTAGTTTTGTGTTACTGATATTACAATGTGATCACAATTATAATTGTGTTATTGTTATTGTTAATTGTTACAGTGTAATTGTTATTGATAACAGTGATATTATTTGTTATAATTCATTCTTACTTCAAAGGGTCTACAGTTTTTTTGTACTTGCATTTTCTAACACACTGTAGCCACTTTTGTTGATGAATTTTCTTCATTTTGAACAGTGGTTTATCGTAGTCAAATCTGAACGACTGTAATTTATTTGGATGCTGCCCTCAGTGTCCCATCTTTTGTACACTTAGGGTCAAAGATCACAATTTGGTTGACAATGTCTTTTGTGTGGCCTGTGTGGGTTGCGTTCCTCAATAGATTTGATTCAAACTCAGTGTGGATGTGTACCATTAAAAAATCTATAAAATAACTATTGGTGGTAGTGCCCACGGGTTGTTCCATATTACATACTGTTGTATGCATGACACAAAATGGTTGATTTTTAGGATCTCCTTGTTTGAAGTTGAACTCTACTGGACACATTTCTTAATAGATTTTGTTCAAATTTTGTTCAGGAGCAGTACCTGAGCTGTTGTTCACTCTTGACCTAAACTAGTTTTGGGTATGCTGCCCCCAATGTTCTGTCCTTTATTGGGTCAAAGGTCACCACTGTGTGACAGTGTTTCTTGTGTGTGCTCTACCATCTACATTTCATGATGGTTATTAAATTCAAAATTCATATGAATCTGCATTATCATGAAAGTTACCCCCCCCCCCCCCCCAATTGTTTCTGGTAATGCTGTTCCCAGTGTTCGGCCTTTCATACAACTGTACAGGGTCAAAGGTCACATATTGTTGGGAGTCTTGTGTGTACAATTGTACAATATACCATAGTGGTAGCATTTGTGACGAATAGCAGGGATCTCGCCATCGTATATCACCCTTGTCGGCGCCGACAAGCGTGCGGTTTGAAGAAACAATTGCCGACAAGGGTAAAACTTGCCGACAAGGGTAACACCCAAACCAGCACGCGTGAACTTGCCGACAAGGGTAACACCACGCGTGAACTTGCTTGACGAGCTAAGTTCGGACCAATTTCTCGCCTTTTTCAGTCTTTATTATCTGGCTAGAAAAGAAGCTAGATGTTGAAAGGAGCAGCAGTTTACAAGCGCAAAAAGTTATCCACGCAGTCACCGCACCGATCACAACAACGCAGCTCAACATAGCGACGTACTGTTCTCGCTGATGCCTCACTCACATACGCTCTAATTCGGGATCCACACACACATGCACCAGGGAGGTCCACCTCCCTGGTAGCACCAGCCGGCCACAGACAGCCGCCTGTGTGTATGACGGTATTGTGAGAGGGAAAGAGAGGACGGAAAGAGAGGGTCGGAGGCCGAGGGAGGCTGAGGAAGGCTGACACGTGCTCGCTTGTTGTCACGCTTGTTGTCGGGTTTTGCAAAAACAAACGATATGAAATGCATGCCCCCCTCCGCCAAAGGTTGTATTTTTTTTTTTTTTTGCTGCTTTGGTTTGTTTGTTCGTTTGTCTTCCTGTCTGTCACTCTATTCGCAAAATTTGGGAACAGATTAGGATGAAATTTTCAGGAACAGTTGGTTGGAAAAAATCGTGCAAGGAACAGATGATTAAATTTTGATAGTGAGCAGGATTTATATTACCACCGGAATTCACCGCCAGGATCCAGGATTTTTAGACTTTGTTTCGTATATTTGGAAGGATTCGTATCAATTCTTTAGGAAGCTGGCCATTGGGAATGACGCAAAATTAGATGCGTTCGATCAAAGCATTGCCGCAGAGAGAAAATTAACTCCATCTTTCGTAAAAAAAGAAAAGAAAAAAGAAAGTGCAATGGAGTAAGTAAATGCAAATCGTTATTTTGGTTTTGGTAGTTTCAGCGGGTTATTATTTTTTTTTATTGAAAAAGCCATGCGTTCCATTTGACCCCTTTCACTTTCCGTGGATTTGTAAACGTCATTCGTGAATATCCCATTTTCCTTCTCCGGGCGGAAATTTATAGTAATTTTGTCATGATGGTCTTTCAAGTTCAACGTACGTAATGCTCCACGTTCTTTTGGCTTGGTTTGTTAACAGGTGGGTTAGGGGGCCTTCATGGGCAGAAAATAAATGGATAATCATTCATCAATGTTCCCAGTTGGTTTACATGCTATGTACACGCTGTTTACGACCACTGAAGCCAGGTGGCAGTATACGCGCGGCATTCCTTTATCTGACAACTGGCTTTCGTGGAAATTTTTCGTGGAAATTTCCACAAGCCATGATATCAAGTTTCCCCACTGCTTGTGGTCATGTTTTTTTTTTTTATTCTTCATTACGAACATCAATTTGTTCAACTTGAAAAGAGTAGATAATTTGCTTCGAGCACGTGTTTCTTTCTTTTTTTTTTCATTGCAGCGTCGGTAACATTTGGTTTTGTTCATCGTCCGTGCATGGCAGGGGTTCATGAGAGGAGAACGATAGGAATGACTGGGGAGAAAATAAACTGAAAGAAGGAAGCATCTTTTGAGCAAGCTTTCTTGGTTTTTCTCTACTGAGCACCAAGGTTCATTTTTTTTTCATTATTCCGACAAATTAATGATAAGATAATGCTAGATTCTTTATTCTGAAGGTTCGTTAATCCAAAAATGATTAAGAAAAAATGTCCGTTCATTTCACAACGAAATAAGTTTTGTTATTTCGAACGTTCTGCCAATGAAATTTCGGAATAAAACGATGGCACAAAACAGCATCTTTTCGTACTCTAAGGGTCTGTTATTCCGACAGAAATGATAATGATACATGTAAGATAATTGTAGATTGTTTATTCTGAAGGTTTGTTTACCGAAAATTATATAAAGAAAAATGTCCGTAAATTTCAAAACGAAATCAGTTCGTCATTTCGAACATTTTGCCAGTGAAATTTCAGAATAAAACGACTGCCCAAAAACAGTTGCAGTTTTCTTACTCTGAGGATTCGTTTTTCCAACAGATTAATGATAAAATAATGCTAGATTCTTTATTCTGAAGGTTCGTTAATCCAAAAATGATTTAGAAAAAATGTCCATTCATTTCACAACAAAATCAGTTTTGTTATTTTGAACGTTCTGTGCCAGTGAAATTTCGGAATAAAACGACGGCACAAAACAGCGTGTTTTCATACTCTAAGGGTCTGTTATTCCGACAGAAATAGTAATGATAAAATAATAAATTGTAGATTCTTTATTCTGAAGGTTTGTTAACCGAAAATTGAATAAAGAAAAATGTCCGTAAATTTCAAAACGAAATCATTGCGTCATTTCGAACGTTTTGCCAGTGAAAATTCCGAATAAAACAACTGCCCAAAAACAGTTGCAGTTTTCTTACTCTGAGGGTTCATTACTCCGACAGATTAATGATAAAATAATGCTAGATTCTTTATTCTGAAGGTTCGTTAGAAAAATGATTAAGAAAAAATGTCCGTTCATTTCACAACGAAATCAGTTTTGTTATTTCGAACGTTTCTGCCAGTGAAATTTCGGAATAAAACGACGGCCGCAAAACAGTTACAGTTTTCTTTTACTCTGAAGGTTCGTTACTGCGAAAGAATAATGATGATAAAATACTTTAGGTTCTTAATTCTGAACGATCGTTAATCGGAAAACGGTAAAGAAGAAATGTTTGTTTATTTCCAAACGAACTCAGTTTTGTTATTTCGAACGTTCTGCCAGTATAATTTCGGGCTAAAATGACGGCCCCAAAACGGTTACAGTTTTCGTACTCTGAGGGTTCGTTACTCCGAAAGAATAATGGTAAAATAATACTCTACATTCTTAATTCTGAATGATCGTTAATCGAAAAATGATAAAGGAGAAATATTCGTTTATATCCAAACGAAATCAGTTTTGTTATTTCGAACGTTCTGCCACTATAATTTCGGAATACAACAACGGCCCCAAAACGGTGTTCTCTTACTCTGAAGGTTTGTTATTCCGAAACAATAACGATGATAGATGATAGATTCCTTTCTGAAGGTTTGTTGATCGGAAAATAATAAAGAAAAAATGTTTGTTAAAGGTATTAGCCCACATTTGTAAACCTGCAGCAATTGGTCTCATAGTTAGCAATAATAGCATGGAGTTTGGGTATGATTGCAGTAACACCTGTGCAAAATTTCGTTCCAATTAGTCCATTACTTTCATAAAAATAAATGAAAATGCACCGTATACATGCGTATGTTACTGTTATAACTTGTACTTGAAGTCATATTGGACCTGTTTTATGCAGTTTTGATTTTCGTGGGTTTGCAAATGTGGGCTAATACCTTTAATCTTCGAACGAAATCAGTTTTGTTTATTTTGAACATTCATCTGTAGTACCGACCTTTGGTGTTGTTGTTGTTTTCGATTACAAACCTTCGAAGTACTCAGTAATGAATCGTTTCATTTTATGATAAAACAAACCTTCGGAATAATGACCATCATTACATTTTTGTATGATATCCCTTTGATGTCACGGTCAAACTACCACAGTATACCCAGAAAGGAAAGTGCAACGATGTCCCGAGAAAGTTCTCGATCGCTTCTCGCGCACATGCAGTAGGCCTACCACGTGGTGGAGCAGACGGCGAGAAAGCAAAAACACTACGGGTATAGTTAGTACACGGCACGCGTTGTTGCGATGCAGAGATGGCTAATTATTGCAACAGTGAAACAAAGGCCTAAAAGAAATCAGAACCGTCACCATCGGCACCTACTTCTCTTTCATTTATTATTTAGGAACTGCTGACAACAAAACGTATGGAGTTTCTGCATTGTTTCTGTGAGAATATACCCCTCACAACGTTCATTACATCTCCGTGAAAATGTCGCATTTAGTGGCATTTTAGCGGCGATTTATCTGTGTTGTATTGAGCATTAGCGAAGGCTTCCGCGCTTCACGTGGGAGGGGGAACCCCCCACCCGTACCCACCCCCAGAACAGCGCGTATACTGTAACTGCCGACAAGCGTGAAGAAATTCCTGGCGAGAACCCTGGAATAGTGTAAAATTTTGTACTCAAGTACACAAGATGGTCAAATCTAGAATCCTTTAGTTTTTGGTGATGCTGCCATCAATGTTCTGTGTTTTGTCAGGTCAAAGGTCTTATTTACACATAGGTTGCTGACTTGTGAGTTTACATGTGTTTAAATATATCCACTGGCCACACTTCTTTATTTGTTCTTTTTTCTTCTTCATATTATAGGACAAGTTCACCTTCATAAACATAAGGATTGAGAGAATGTAGCAATATTAGTAGAACACATCAGTGAAAGTTTGAGGAAAATTGGACATTTGATGCAAAAGTTATGAATTTTTAACATTTTTGTGTTGGCACCGCTGGATGAGGAGACTACTATAGCTTGTGAGTCATATGCGTACAACAGTATAAAGAAAATGTAAAGAAAATTCAACATATTTTCAACATATACAAGAGCACTTGACTTGCCTCTTTCTAAGGGCAGGGGGAATAATATTACCCATAACATATGTCGGTAACGAGTCAAGGGAATGTGTACTTTTTTCAAAAGATTAAATTTTGTGAAATTCTCTTTATATTTTCCTTACATTGTTGTACACATGTGACATCTAAGTTATTCATACACTGCAGTAGTCTTCTCATCCAGCGGTTACTGCAGAAAAACTTCAAAAATTCATAACTTTTGAATTGATTGTCCGATTTTCCTCAAACTTTTGATGATGTGTTCTTCTAATATTGCTACATTCTCTCAATCCTTGCGTTTATGAAGGTGAACTTGTCCTTTAAGGTCTATGGTGGCATACTCTTCATAACTATAAAATTAAAACTACATGTACCTGTGGGATGCTGTACATGTCTACACTTCCATTGCATTTCAAACAAATTTGTTAGGGTCTGATTATTATTGTCATCATCATTGTTATTAATGTTTTGCTACCATCATTATCATTGTCATAAAGTAGCACTTAGGTACATTTTGTTGATCTCCACCAAGAAAAGTAAGATAGTCAAGCTAATTCAGCCGAATCATAATGTATATTTTTGTTGTTTTTGCCTTGCTTGCATAGTGGAAGTGGGACATGCATGTTGTACGATGTAGTGTCGCTTTTCCATCACTCTAGTCTTCGTCATTGTCATTGCTATCATCACCATTGGCTTTGCTTGCATCCTCACCAATTTGGTGTACTCTTCACAGGTTTTGTTTAATTTCTCAGAGGGGATATTTTGTTGAAAAATAATTAGTTCTCAGAGGTATTCATATGAATGTACAGCTGTATTGTACAATTTAGATACAATAGTTTGACAACCTCAAGTGCCTTGCATTCTGTAGTAATGGTGGAGAATGCTGGAAATAGAACCAAAACGGTAGTCTGACTTGATCTATATTCGTTTAGGTGTGAATCTTACAAAATGGAGGAATTTTCAACAAAAGAAACAACTTACAGCATCTGGACATTTTTTTGACAATCTTCCCTACAGTCTTTTATTAAATAGTCTATACTATTAGCAGATTTATAGCAGATTTTTCTCTGCAGAATGCAGTGTGATATGTATTGTGCAACATGTACAATGAATTCAGTTAATTGTGTATAGGACACATAATTATTCATTCGATGTAAACTGCCAGAGACTTACACATTTTTAATTAAAGTTTATGACGCATAAAGAGTATATTTAGTGGTTAATGTAAATCTTGAGCTTTGCGAAAAACACCCCATAATTATTCATGCTGGTTGTAACAGAGTATGGTACTGTACATTACGTATGTGTATACGGGCAGATCAAGGAAATGACATAATATACTTTAACAGTTTGTTAAATGCAGTTCTAAGCTCTGGCTGCTCTGCAGTAAATGTCCCACTACAGTGTATTGATTGACGTTTATTGCATTTTATTTCCTGTACGTACAGATGTATATAGCGGAAGTGATATATCTAGCATATGCAGCACTTTCGATTATTTGTTTCTTTGTTTGTTTCTTGTTTTTTCTTCTTTTTTTTATTCATGGTGGTGGGTGGTTAGAAAGGCTTCCTGCACCAAAGACCAAGGTCTTCGGTTTCAGTAAGATTCTCACACTATGTAATGTGTATTTCAGTCAAGAGCAACCAAAAAAAAAAAAAAAGAAAGAAAGAAAGAAAGAAAAAAGTGTTCTGTGATGAATCATAATTGAAAGGATTTTTAGAGGCAGATTGTACATGTGGTATAGGCCTATAGACACAAAATTAGAGATTGATATTGTACATGGTATATACATGTATAGTAGTACATTGTACAATGTATGTATTAGAAAGAAAAAGAGAGATTGGCAGATATGTCATACATATAATGTAGATATCAAATATATGCAAGTGAAAAAAAGGAATACTTTTATCAATCAACAGGATGTAATTATTCAGGCCCCTTTGCCAAAGTCACTTTGGCATTCTACTTTTGAAAGATAGGCTACTTTGTATGTCTGAGGTCAAGGGAAGGGATTCTCTGTTGCCTCTTGCAAGAATCACATATACAGTTGCATTTTCATACACTGGATGAGAGAGGAAGATAAAACAAATACTGTAAAATGAGAAATGTTCGCGTGCATTTTAATTTCGCGAATTTCGCGAGCGCGAAGTAAGCGCGAAGATTCGCGAAATTAAAATGCACGCGAAAGTTCTTGTCTACACTATATGCACTGAATTCCAGTTCGCGAAAATTTCATGCCGCAAAAAAGGACGTCGGCTCCAATTCGCGAAAAATTCATGCCGCGAATATATCATGTTTTACAGTATGGAGATTTCATCATGTATTCAGCTCATTTCGTCAATCATGTCCTGTGGTAATTGTACCACAGAAATCACCGTGCTGTTCTGTTCAAATTGGCAACTCTGAAAATTATTTCGTATAATATCCTACATTAGGGAACTACATTTTGTAGGTTCTTCAAGATTGAACTGGTCAAATTCAGTAAATCTCCACAAAATCACCCATGAAAAATTGATAAAGAAATTTACCCAAATGAGGCAGAAACATTAATTGAAGTTCTTTGAATACAATTTGTTGCCAATTGAAGTTTTGCATTCACCATAGAAAATTTCCATAACATAGGCCTACTTGTATACTACAATCTATTGTATTTTGGCAACGTACAATGTAAGTATGTACAAATGTACATGTAATCTTTGCTTTTCAAGTTTTGATTACTAGTACCCACAACTGAAAATGACGGCTTGAAATTGCATCAGTGCAAACCTATGGTAACCAAACATAAAAGTCTTTTTGTTTTTGTTGAGATCATAGTAAATGCATCCTCGGAAAATTATCAAAAGTTTTTAATATCATGCAAATTTCTACCTTGCAGGAATATTGATGAAAAGTGTGTCCTGTTTTAACAGATTTCCTGCCCTGTTTGTGCAGTACAAATAATGTACAAGTGTTGTACCTCAAAAATGATACTATTGTGTATGAAAAGTCATGTTCCCATTTATGATTTTGTTGTTTAAAGGCAGACAAAAAAACCCCCAAACAAACAAGGAATGGAAACACTGATCTCATACCATAAAGGAGTCTGGATTTGCTGCAGCTGGTTGGAATACAGTGGAGTGGCCAGGGATGATTGATTTACATGAATGGACTCTAAATGAAACAGCTGTGGGTAGAGGATGCAATTCATACAAGACTGCGTGCATGCATGAAAACTGAAAGATGAGGGCTTTGATAAATGGGGCATTACAACTGTCTCTGCATTTTGTGTGACATTTATTAAGATCTTGTTTTGAGTCTGTGCTGCTGCGGTTGTGGTTGAAAGTATACCGTCACTCCTGTAGATTTATGACCGTCTTTTTGATGCTAATATATTGCAGTGAGTTTATCTGTGGGAACACTTGTCTGTTAACACACAAACAAGAGCATGGTTGATATACTTCACATTCAATTTCATAGCTGCGCTTTGAACTGCTGCATTCATTGCCAACCTGCTGCTACATTGTAGCTGTTCAGGGGTGAGAGTTACATGTACATAGAGACGCCAAGCATGACATAAAGTCATGCGTAAGTGGGGAATAAATTGATCTGTACAGTAACTTCATTTTAGATGTAGAGGTGACGTTTCTGTTTCACAATTGTGTTAAGTCAATCATACAAAAGTACTGAAAGTTGCATGTAAACTTTATGGAAGGCTTGAAACTGTGCTTCAATTTACCAAATGTCATGCAACATATTACTAAAGTGTTTGAGCCACTTAAAAAATGGCAGCCTGTGTGATGTACATGTAGAGGAATTGGTCAATGCAGTTCCTGCCAAGAATACAAAACAATTTCTGCCAAGAATACAAAACAATTTCTGCAATGGCCCAGACCATTTGGTACAATTAATTTGGCCCTTCAAAGGTGCATTTTTGGGCCTTTCTGTAGTGGTATACTGTGCATGCTCTAGTTGTTCGCGACAGTTATACATGGATGTAACACAAATATCAGACTATGGTAGGAACGATTACACAAAACTGATGGAAAAACTGTGTCAAATGTAATTGTTTGATGGTCTTTGTTTTTGTTTTTTCTTTTTATTTCTAGCTAGCAATACATTATGTAATAATGAATGATGATCCATTAAATCCGAGGAAGAAGGGAAGAAGACTTCCTGTGCAAATATATCTCTTTCGTGTAGTTGTTTGGGTTCAAACGCAATACATACTCTGATACAAAAAGTAGACTTTCAGTATGACTTCTGTAAAAATCTCAGCAGAAACGGCTACTATTCTATGTAAAACTCAGCAGATTTTAGCCTTTCTAATTCCTATTAAGTAAGTACTACACGTACTCTTTGTGAAACACCCCGGGGTTCCTTTGTGTGCCTTGATTGTGGGTTTTTGAGAACCTTTGCTTAAAGATAATATAAAGTTTTGGTACCTCAAAAGTTTCTCTGAATTTCCTTGTCTTAGTTTGTGTTTCAGGTTATTAAGTACATGTACCTTGCATATAACTAACACTGTGAGACTTACTCGCCCCAAAGTGCTCTCATGACTTAGTAATCATGCAATAGCCGTTTACTAGTATGCGACGCTAGGTAGTACACGTATTGTACAGAACCATCATTGCATGATAACTGCGACCAGCAGCGTGCAGCCCCATACGTATGCATTTTAGCTAACTGCGACCAGCAGCCCCATACGCATAGCTAAATGGGGCTTCGCATTGTAGCATTCAGGATCATGACAGATTTAGTATCGCAGGTAAATATCAACTTAAAATCCAAAAATTTCTTCAATTTGAAGACTTACCAGTTAAGTTGAAGTATTGAAAACAGGCTTCGGGCAACGTTTGGTTTTGCCAATAGTCCCTTTCTGTTCGAATTGATGACTGAATGTGACTCGGTCGAGAGGACCTTGGGAGAGCTACACTGAATTGACGGCCAGCGCATGCGCAAACAGACATCTTATCCGTTCATGGATTTGAAATTTGTGCGCATGTGACAATTGGAAATCCTATACAGTTCATTCTCGTTAGAGCGAACACAGTAATAACAAAATAAAAATTCAGGTCCTAAAATTATTATTTATATATCTTCAGAGACTCCAACCCCAAGCACCTTCTGATCTGGAGATTCTCCAGCCTGAAACCCCTAGCAAACAGGAGACTCCAACTTGATGTGCGCAAAGTTCTGTGCGGCCGCGGTTTAGGGCCCGCTTATGGGCCCTGGGAGCTCTAGAGTTCTAGATGCTCTCTCGTGCTTTCTAAGGCTTATTTTTCAACAAACGATGGCAATAAGTTAGAAATCCTTTCCAACGGGAGACACACGGCCAGGGCAGGAGAAATTAAATCTCAAGCGGGAGAATGTGAGATTTTGCAAAAATGGGATTTCGGCGGGAGATCTCCCATCGAAAGCGGGAGAGTTGGAGTCTCTGTATCTTTATATACTTTACTTTTATTATTTATTTGGCCATTCAATTGTAATATACATGTAATATAAATACACAAATGTCTATGTAAGGGAGTGACACATCGGCCAGGGCTCACAAAAGTGATCATAATCCATCAATTTCCAACGCTAGTGTTATCTTCATGCCACTGCCGAAGCATGCGATTGCCTGTGTTGATGGATTGTAGAGGCCGAGAAAGCATTTTTTATGGCAGTGATTGTGGCACAATTCTGTACTTATAACAGCTGGCTAATTCGCAATAATGATGCAAGACACCCAAGGTGCGCTGGTCATGTGAGTGTTCTATTTGTTTAAGCTGGAACTCAAAAGGTGTTTTCAGGAAGTTTACAGGAACCCAACACCAGTTGTCATCATCCATGCTTTGTGCTACAGTTGTCTCCAGTCACGTGCAGCAAGTGGAATTTTACTTTCACTAGCTACAAAATGCAGCCTTGCATTGGCTGGCCAAATTGTTCCCCTATATATGCCCAGAATATGCACTCTCTTTATTCAAGCAGAAGTGGGTACAAAATGTAGCCCTCAAAACCAGAGAATTGTCATGTACATGTACAGCTATCATGGTGTAGCCGTTCACTGACTGAAGTGAAGTGCAAAGTGTACCAGGCACTGTGCAAGTGTCATTGTGTGCACTGATTGAGGTGCTTTCAGTGCGCATGTGCTGAGGAACAGTGGATGGTAAGTTCAGTCATTCCCCACACTATGTAATGTACAAGTAGGGGAATCCCCCTGTACGTGGTGATGTCATACAACTTGCCTAGTGTACGCTTGTATGTAGCCGTTTCCCTTGAACACCTGCCTATCTGTATACTGCAGCAATGAAAAGGTTGGCCGTTTAGTTATTGTGCCTGGTGTCACTGTCTCAGTTGACCCTACCTCAGATGTAGCAAATAACTTTTGCAGGTTGTGAGATGAAGTAAGGAAATTGCCTCTTGGTTTAACCATGGAGCAACAAACGTTTGTTTGTACAAACTCCATGGTTCAACTGACCTGTGCTCTGGTAGTGGTAGGAGAGGCAGACAGGTACAGCATTTGTGTGAGCATGGCTTTGGAACGCCTGTGGGAAAACTGCACATGAGAAGCCCCTATGCAAGGTCATGCATAGCTGCATTGGTTCTTTGTTAGTGGTTTCTACATTTCAGTTCGTTAACCGAACTCCAGAGTTGCTTTTTCATCCCTAAGGATGCATTTTTTTTGTGCCATAATCAACATTTTGAAACGTGATTAGTACAAAACACGGCTGCATCCCAACTCCCTCTGATGCCAGTGCCGTTTCAAAACATTGATTCCAAATGCACAAAAAAGGTTGCATTTACAATTGACTTGAACAGTACCCCGTAGAAGTGTTTTGGATCAGCATTTTAGAAAAGTGTTTCAAAACACTCATTCTGCCTTCACTAATTCAGAATGAATATACCTATTAAGTAATTATTTTAATATAATTATGTCATTTTTTGGAAGATGTGTGCCCAAAAATAGTCCCACTTTTAAAAATCTGATTCTTTTTTTTTTTATTCTGAATGAGTATAAAGAAAAAAATGTTGCTTGAAGTTCAGAGGTAGAAATATGAGTTATGCCATCATTTTACCACAGTTTCCTCTTTTTTTTTTTTTTTTTAGTTGTACATGCATTAGCACATTAAAGGCTCATGATTTCTCAATCAGTGAATCTGAAAGATGCCCGTTGGGAAAGAAGGTTTTACTTCTTAATCAAGTTAACCTAATTTTCCCCCAATTTGAAAGTTTGTTTTTCAAACTTCCTTCTTTTCCCCCCCTTCAATTCCTGAAACCAGGATAGGAAACTTAAATTACTTTGAAACCAGTCAGCCAGTGTTTGACTTGTCTTGAAATGTATAGATGATAGTGTGGTCACATGGTTGTCCAGAAATGATCAGGATACATAAGTTCGTTGCCTCTGGAGCTGTTCCAGCCAAGTGATATGTCATGGCCTGTGCGTGGAGCCCCGATCCAAAACGAATGAGCCACAAAAACAACAACTGAAATGGCCGAGTCACGCAAACACTCGTCCTGCGATCAACTTTCACCTCCTGTTTACAGAAACAAAACGAAAACCTCTCTTTCCAGATGCATTTATTTTTGTCACATTACTTCACCGAATGATTTGCCAGAGCGTACCTGTCTTTCTGTCTCTCTCTTCCCCTCTCTTTCCCCTGCCTCATTCCCATTAGCCTCGGTCTGGTTGCCGACACTCTCTCGGAAAGACCAAAAGAGATTTATTATTCAGTGGGTGGCATGCTGTTGTACCTTGCTTAAGTTACCTGATGGTTCCCGCTCCCTGGAGTCATCTTGGGAATTGTAAATGTCAGGGTTTTTAAAGATTTTTTCTTCTTGTACGTGAAGCCTGCCCCAACTTTTTATCTTTCTTCCCTGGTGCAAGTTCATTCATCACTCACCACTTCCGCAGCATTCCTTGCATCTACGCTGCTTGGACGTCATCCCTACCCTTTCCTAAGAAAGAAGTGGGAGAGAGAAAGATTGACAAAAAAACTGCCTTGAACACAAGAAAGAAATCAGTATCAAAAGGGTGAAAAAACAGGATTATTCGGAGAGGGGAATTTGCGCCAGAATTTGTACAAGTGGATCGAGTGGAAGGAGATCTTCTCTGGTATCGCTGTGATTTGCTGTGATTACTTGTTATTCTGTGTGGAGTTAACAGACACGTGGAAGTAAGTCCCTCCCGATAATGCCACGACCGTTTGAGAGTATCCTCTCGTATCTCTACGACGGAAACGTGGACGCCAGCATGTTCGACGCTTGTCCATATCAGCATCAGGAGACGAAGTGGTCCAACCGGGTGAATAGGTGAGTGATGGGGGCCATCGATCACGCGTACCCAGTCCCCGCTACTCATAGTATCAACTGAGCGCAGGCAGTATGCAGTCTAACGACTTCCCACAGTGGAGTTTGCCCTCGGTGTCGGTCCGTCCGGTGGTCTGGCAACCGCCGCTACCGTCGGCAGTCTGTGATGGGCACACAGATGGGGCAGAATGGACGAGGAAGTAGTATTATTGTGGCCCCTACATGAATCTGGCAATTGTTTGCGATCAAGGGTGCACAAAGCAAAAATGAAATCTGAATGAATAGTGGATTAATATTTCTCGATCATGCAGAAGAGCCCAGAAGATTTATTGTCTCTGTTCTTATACTGTTGTTAATTTGAAAGCTGACTTTTTGATATGATATGCAATGATCAGAGACTGTATTTATGTTTGGTCCATCTACCATTAGACCATGCAGCTAGCTCTATGGTTTTGACATTGCCATTGTACTCTATTAATATTTTAGGGTCCAGTGGTGTGGTGTCTGTTATGCAAATTTAATTCAATGAACCCCCATAGTTGCTAGCTTCAGTTTGTGCCTAAAAGGGTAGTGATGCAAAACTGTTTTCAGTCGATGGTGTGTTGCAGAAACAATCCATCTGAAACAGGCAACTTACAAGTTGTATGACCTGTGAGAAGCATATTGCTGGGGAGGGGGGGGGGGGGCATAGAAAAACATTGTGAATATTTAATAGTCTTACCTTCAGCATTAGATCCATATTTGTGGACTGTGGTCCATTTTGACCTCTCTGATTTTGCAGTTTATACAAGGCATGCTTGGCAACTTTTTTGAAAAAAAAATATTTCTTTTATCACTTCTTTTAGGATTCACAGGTTGATTCAGGATACACATATAATATGCGATAAGGGGATAGAGGCCAATAGTGCCCCCATGAGTCCAGCAATTAGCACATTTACAAGCAGATACCATATGTAGCAAACATGGCTAGCTTTCAAGTTGCGCAGTGGTTACTACAGGTTTTGGATAGAGTGTGGGTGGAATAAGGATAAGACTTTGCCCATATTAAATATGAGCTGGAATATCAACATATTCACCCCTGTGGTTAGGAGCAGTTAGTGTCCACCTACAGCTGTATCCCTTCCCCCCCCCCCCAAAAAAAAAAAAAAGTTATAGTGGATTCCAAGACTTGCATAGACCCGCTTTGTGAAAATTGTTTACCAGCACATTAGTACATGTTGATTGATATACTATGACATGATCAGGATAAATGATAAATGTTGCCCCTCCCCCCATAAAAAGGGATAAAAGATATAATGCAGTACATGTGATCATCATATTTTATGACTTCCTAGACTGAAGGGGTTTATAGTTTTTCATCAACATGCAGTGCATGTCTGTGAAATTGGCTCTTCTCAAGCTAAGAAAAAAAGTGAGCATGAACAGTTTCCCCGTGAACACTATTTCGGATAAGTATCTTGGATTAGTGTTTCAGAATGTTGATTCTGCCGTTGCCAAGTTAGCATGAATGCACCCTATAAAGAAAGTAATATATTTTGATAAAATTGTATGTTTTGCTTTGTCCAGTACATTAGTACATGTTGATTCATACATTGTACATCACATCGAGCTAATATAGTTTTGGAGCAACTGAAATGAACCCCTGTTTTTATATGCCATGACATGATCAAGATAGATTATAAATAATGTCCCCCCCCCCAAAAAAAAAAAAGGATAAAAGATATAATGCAGTATCTACCATCATTTTTTAATGACTTCCTAAACTGAAAAGAGTAACCTTACATCGGGCATTAAATGACATCATGTCTGTGTGCAGTGCCTAGATAGGACACTGTAGGCGGGGGTTGTCCCCTTACGTTTGCCCTGCGCTTGTGTTGGCAGTTACCATGGACGCGATATATAGTTGAGATTGCGATAAGCACCAGCGAGAGCCGAGCTCTCGTGTCAAAAGTGCCGCCAACTTCCCGGCTGTCGCTGATGGATGAAAGTTCAGACTTTCTCTGAATTCATATTCCATTGCCATTTTCATGAAGGTCAGACTGTGTGAATGTTGAACTGCAGATAAGTCAAAAAAGTGCCATTCACACTGACGTAGCGTGATCCACATCTCAAGATTTTTGCCAGTGTGGACAATGATAATCTCACTTTAATACATGTAGCATGCTCAGCATCGTGATTGCAATAGCAAGAAGTCTTAGGATTATTTTGGAATTATCTTGATTATTTGAGAAATGGTGCAATAATTTGCCCTGTGGAGAGTATCTGAACACTAGACAAAATAATCTTGGGTACTTTTCCTGTCCCATCATTCAATACACACATTACAACAGCACACAACACAAGAGCAAAGTGTCATTGTTATGGTACAAATGTAGATTCCAGGGACGCATAGTATGGGCTGCTATCGAGATGGCAAGTAGCAAGATATTTCTGTATGTCTGAACGAGTGCGAAAAAAAAGAAGAAGAAATCTTATTGAAATCCTGCTATCTTTGTTTATGTGCACCCACCTCTATTCTATTCACAAAACTTGTCCATATCAGCAAAGAAAGAACCATATAACATGATACACTGGTACCAAGTTTTATTATTGTTATTTTATGAGGAAAAAAAGAATGTGCAATTTACATTACAGGTATGTGTGCAGGGAGAGATTAACCAGTTTACAGTGTACTGTAAAACATGATACATTCGCGGCATGGAATTTTCGCGAATTGGAGCCGACAGCCTTTTTGGTGGCATGAAATTTTCGCGAATTGCCACTGGCGTCCAATGCATGTAGTGTAGACAAAAACTTTCATGTGCATTTTAATTTCGCGAATTTCGGTGCTCGCGAAATTCGCGAAATTAAAATGCATGCGAAAATTCCTCGTTTTACATTCTGTACACAAATACTCTCCCCACCCCCCAAAAAAAACCTACAGTAAGACTCGGCTTATTTCTAGTGAAATGCAATGAATTAAATGCAGTGGATAAGTATATAAATCAAATAAATAAATTAAGAGATAAATGAATAAATAAATACAATGTAACGTCCCTAAGGACAACAACAAATGTGTAAAACTCAGCTAATTTTTGGAGAGAAATCTCACAGGTACATTGTATGAATGCAGTAAATGAATGTATAGATTGATTGAATCAAGATGATCAATCAATCAGTCAGTCAGTCAGTCGATCGATCGATCGATCAATCAATCAGTCAGTCAGTCAGTCAGTCATTCAGTCAGTCAGTCAATCCAATCAATCAATCAATCAATCAATCAATCAATCAATCAATCAATCAATCAATCAATCAATCAATCAATCAATCAATCAATCAATCAATCAATCAATCAATCAATCAATCAATCAATCAATCAATCAATCAATCAATCAATCAATCAATCAATCAATCAATCAATCAATCAATCAATCAAAATTGAAGAACATGAAAAACACAGTATTTCTCTATCTCCATTATGAAGTGCGCTTTGATGCCGAGGGTAGAAAAAGATGAATGTAAATATTGATTGCAAAGTTTGAAGTGCAGCTCAGGTCATTCCATATTGAACTTTGTAATTACAGACTGTACGAGCAGCATAAACTTGATCTGGTTATTATCAAAGTTCAATTTGACAGAAGCAAGAAACCTATGCAGAAAACTACATTCAGTTTACGGTGTGGGAATGTCTTTGTGAGAATCAGTCTTACAGTATATGGCGTGAAATATAGAAAGTATTCAAACTTTGAGCTATGCTGTACAGTTAGCTCAGAAATTTCCTGATGTCTACCAGTGCCCAAAACTGCTATCCAAATACCTTGAGTAAAAATGGTCTGTGAATACAAAGTGTGTGTCATTCGCAAGCCACATTGAAGTGTGAATTTGTAAGCATGAAATGTCACAGGGATTGTCTTTGTAACATCTCAACACTTTTGAGACAATGTACATTATCTGCATCTCAAAGAGGATGCAAACGCCCGACTTGTTTTCTGATCGGTTGTCCTCAAAAGTTTGCAGTAGCTGAGATTTGGCGTGCAGCATATTTGGAAATGGGCCTCTTGAAGTCATAATGCGAGTCTATAAAAAAGCACAGTACACTGAAGTACATTGTACTACAGTCTCATGAGAATTTGAAATAAGTATGATTACCGTGGTGTTTTCTGCAAAAATGAACAGAAATGTGTGGCTTTTTTGGTTTTTTTTTAAAGGGATTTGAGTTTCGTAGTCTTTATAAGTGAGAATTTAGCCTTTTAGTGATAGATATTTGGTCCAAATAATGCTCATGTGATGAACAACTTGTGTGTATAAATTCTGTTCAGGTTTTCGTTTTTGTCTTTGTGGGTCTTTTATGAATGAATATGATTGGTGCTGTTGGGTTAGAAAAGATTCTTTTTTTTAGGTTTTTCAGTGATGAAATGTGATGGAGGAAACATCCATGGAATTTTAATGAATGGTTGCAATTGCCTTAAAAACTGACGGTAAGCGTATGGACCTTTATGCAAGATGAAACTTCAGCATACAGTATCATGACCCCGAAAGCAGTTTTTGTGCCAATTTTAATTCTTGTGAAAATGCCGCTTAACCTGTCATGCCTGCAGAAACACATCACATAGAATGTGGATAGGTGGAACTGAAACCCATGTTATTTATTTGACAGCAGCCTGCTCTGTTATTTTGCGAGTATTTGCATACAATGTGTCATTCTCCCGAGTGAAACCGTGCATCATTGTTTCGCACTGTGCGAGAGTTGCCTGCTAGAGTTTAGGAGGATAGATCGGTGGAGATATATAATATACACCTTGTACAAGTTCGGGTTGGGTTTTGTTAGCTCTTTTCTCTGGGGTTACTGTGATCAATGCCAATCGCAGATCACCGATGCGAGTCCCGATACTTCTATGAAGGTCCATGTTGACAAAATACCATTTCCGTGTTCGATCAACACAACACCCTCCCTGCCGAGGTCAGTTTCCATTCCCTGGTGAGACTCCTGTGGTCTGAATGAGCTGACAAAATTGCGTGAGACAATGCAGAGATAAGTTTCCATCTAGTAACTGTGGCTATGATTAAAAAAAAAGAATAGAAAAGAAAAAAACAAAACAAAACAATCAAACCTGCTATTGATCTGGCTAACCTTTTTGCTCAGAGTGATGTTAGCTTGTGGTGGCAGGCAGAGTTTCATTGCGACTTTGCCGAGGACTGTGCACTTGTCTGTTGGTCCTGCTTCAGAGAGAGAAACACTCTCCACTCTTCTCCAATCGTCTGCACTTGCGCACAATGCCGATTCCATACTTTTATAGCGATACCTGTGGGTAAGTTTTGTAGTTAAAAGAGATTAGGTGTGATTTTACTTTTCTTTTCTATTTTTTTTTTCTTTATGATGGTTCATTCTAATCACTGAGTATTTTACAAATGATGGTGTAGCTTGACAGTTCTGAGATGAGTGATAGCTACAAACTGTCTGTTTCATGGCTAATTGTGTTCTGCCATCAGGTTTTTACCAAGTCTCTGTTCATTGCAGTGCATTGATGTATGCTGTAAATTTTAGGGCTGCTCAGTTTTTTTTGACTTATCCCAATGGACTTGAATAGCTAAACATTTTAATCCTAGGTAGTCCAGTGGAATTTGACCAGCCAGCTAGCCATCAGTTCTAGCCCCATCTGGCTAGCCATTAGTGAGCTCTAGATATGCGACGCGAACGCTGATGATGATGCTAGTATTAGGCTAGAATGGTGTTCTGCACCTATGCGCAAGAGAACTATTTCTATTGTTCAACCCTGGAGTTTGCGTTGTCTTAGCATTTGCATTGCAGATCTAAAGCTCGTTATTATCTAGATGGTGAGCACAAATTAAACTCGACCCTCTTATGTGTATGTGTGGTGTGTGTGTATGTATGTGTGTGTATGTGTGTGTCTGAGCATCTCTTCCCACCTGATGTTGTGTCTGCCAACATGAAATATTTATTGATGACTTTTCTCTGTGTGTTCCCACTTGTACATAAATACGTCTTGTGAAGTCACAATAACGAGTGTTGCAAGCTGTCTGTTGTGTCTTGTTTGTCTCAGGTTGTATCGCTGTCTCAAGCAATTTTTTTCTCTCTCTGATAGTGCATTTGATTTCCTAGTTATTAATTGATCTATATCCATAATTAATCTTGCTTAAATGTTACATGAGGCAATCAAAACATATTCCTGTTTACTCGTTCCCCTATCAGCACATCTATCTCTTTAAGTACATTGCATGTCAGTCTTATATTTCATTCGTATTCATGTTTGTTATTCATTTGAATCTCCCTATTAAGGTACATGGGGGGGGGTGGAATTTTCATAAATGAGAATGTCACAGACATTTTTGCGAGATGTTGTTTACGCGATTTGACTCCAAGGCAATTGTAAGTGCACAAATGCCCATTGGTTCAAGATCAGGTGGTGATATTTTCGCATCTTGTTGAATTCGCGGCCCAACAGTGATTTGAAATACTCATCAAAATTAAACCCTTGCGAAAATAACACCTTTTACAGTAAATGTAATATTAGCATGCCCAAAGCTCCCCCAAATAAAATCACACATTATTCAAAGACGCACCCTTTGTAGACTTTCTCAAAGCTTCAATATAGGTAAGATGGGCAGGCTTTTGCAATTGCTGCTCCTAAAGCCTGGCATGAAATATAAAATGTCTTGTCATACATTTAAAATTCCCTGCCTATACTGGTAGATTGAAATCAACAAGAAAAACTTATAGCTCTCTCTTGAGAAAACCATCTGATTTTTTTGCGGGAATGCTACTTTTTGTGTGCAAAATACAATTGAATACTTTGTGTAGTACACATATGTAGCTTTGTAATTACCCACGCCGATGAAAATCGGCAGGGGGTTATGTAAAGGGTTCCGTATGTTTGTTTGTTTGTTTGTTTGTTTGTTTGTTTTTTTGTTTTTTTTTGTTTGTTTGTTTGTTTGTTTGTTTGTTTGTATGTTTGTTTGTTTGTTTGTTTGTTTGTTTGTTTGTTTGTGTACAAGATAACAAGAGAACGGGTAAACGGATTTGCACGAAATGTTCAGGGAATGTTTGGATAATGACAGGAAAGAATCGATTAGATTTTGGTGATAATCGGTTGACCCTTGCAAATTCTGTGTGACCTTGAAGTTTTGACCCCATGGTATAGTGACCATTCCGAAAATTTCCCGTTTCTCACTTTGCGATTTTCCGCTACCATACGAACACATAAACTCCCCAACGATCCGACTTCGCTGCTCAAATGTTCGTAAGAATTCCGAAATTTACGTTTAGGCCTATTTGAGGGACTATGTCCTTCTAGATTTATGAAAGTTCGTTCTCCGTCATCACAAACTGGCCCGTATTTTGATGATTTTTCAAATTAACATTGATTGTTTTTTTCGTTAGAGGAGCATTTTGCTCGGTCGCAGTCACACTGCACGATATGCGTGCTCAATGTCAATGCGTGTGCAAGGCCGCTGAAAATGCATCGCGCTCTACACTGTTGGTGCAAAATTGCACCGGGGACGTTGCGGCGCTCGTTGGTAGCCGAATACTGGTGCAGTAGACATTTGCATTCAACCCTTGCATTGAATAATTCCCGTAGACACTAATCATAGGGGTAATTGCCTAGGGGGTACGTAAATTTTGTTTTTCTTTTTTGCTTTTGTGGATACCATCAAAGATCGTACACTCATACGACCTTTGATATTTGATGATTTTTCAAATTAACATTGATTGTTTTTTTCGTTGGAGGAGCATTTTGCTCGGTCGCAGTCACACTGCACGATATGCGTGCTCAATGTCAATGCGTGTGCAAGGCCGCTGAAAATGCATCGCGCTCTACACTGTTGGTGCAAAATTGCACCGGGGACGTTGCGGCGCTCGTTGGTGGCCGAATACTGGTGCAGTAGACATTTGCATTCAACCCTTGCATTGAATAATTCCCGTAGACACTATTTCATAGGGGTAATTGCCTAGGGGGTACGTAAATTTTGTTTTTCTTTTTTGCTTTTGTGGATACCATCAAAGATCGTACACTCATACGACCTTTGATATTTGATGATTTTTCAAATTAACATTGATTGTTTTTTTCGTTAGAGGAGCATTTTGCTCGGTCGCAGTCACACTGCACGATATGCGTGCTCAATGTCAATGCGTGTGCAAGGCCGCTGAAAATGCATCGCGCTCTACACTGTTGGTGCAAAATTGCACCGGGGACGTTGCGGCGCTCGTTGGTGGCCGAATACTGGTGCAGTAGACATTTGCATTCAACCCTTGCATTGAATAATTCCCGTAGACACTAATCATAGGGGTAATTGCCTAGGGGGTACGTAAATTTTGTTTTTCTTTTTTGCTTTTGTGGATACCATCAAAGATCGTACACTCATACGACCTTTGATATCATCACACTCTCGGCTTGCTATAATCAAAATATCCCGTAAGAAAACGGCGTATTTCTCGATTTTTAGCGCTTTTTCCGCGACCCGTCGTGTAGACAATACTCTTAAAACTGGACTTAATTCGCGCGCGCTTGGAAAAGTTCCGATTCTACACTTTTGACGGTGGAATTTGGGATTTTCGATGGATTTTTGGAGGAGACTTAAGGACTTTCCTGTACGTGAATGAGTGTTAATACCGTATGTGTAATGATGTGATTTGCGTGTGATGTGACTGTAGAACCAAAGATCGTACACTTCAGTGTACGATCTTTGGTAGAACTCACTGGCTGGTGATAAAGCACACTGGCAATTAAGTGGCCGAATTCTGGTAGATGACCGAATGCACATTATGTTTACCCCGACTTTGTACTTAGGCGTGGGTCTGCCGCCTTTGACGGCCCCTCTCTAGTTTTAATTGCAAATGGCATTTTTATCAGTTTTTGATTTTTGCATAGATTTATCTAATGCCATTCAGTGAGGATGGACCTTTAGGAATGCTCTTCTGTGTGGCAAAGATTCTGTGAGGTGTTCTCCCATGGGAAAATATATTTTTATGTGAGCACGAGGCAAATTGTATTCTAACAGGCCTGCGCTAGTCAAAATTGTATTCTAACAGGCCTGCGCTAGTCATGGTTTTCGAATGTGCCATGATGGGCAACGAACCAAGATCAATTCTATCATAGAACCGTAATATCTGATGACAGACTCCCTTTAAAGGGGTGGTATAGTTTTGGCTGAGATGGGGCTCCAGGTTTCAAACTTTGTGTGTGAAATAATGAGAAACCTCTCGTAAAATATGAAAGAGCATACAATTCTTCGAGGAATTCAAAGTTTGTCTGATGAAAATTGGCTTTGAAATGGCTGAAGATGTCAAACAACAAAGAGGGCATAATAAAAGGTGGAACCCACCACTTATTAGGACCACTTTTCTTTACTCTGTTTTTGGGTATCTTGGCCATTTTCAAAACTGACTTCCATCAAATAAACCTTGAATTCATTTTAGAATTGTATGCTCTGTAATATTTCATAAGTTGTTTCTAATTACTTTGCAAAAAGTCAAAACCTGAGTCCCCCCCATCTCAACCAAAACTATATCATCCCTTTAAACCTCTCTGAGGTGGCATTTACGAGTCCCGAGTATACTCAGGCAGGTGTCTATGGGAAATGCGTGTTGTAGCAAAATCAGTCTGTCGTCAATGGGTTAATTAATGTTCACTGTAAGGCTGGTCAACAACCTACTTATCCATATCATGTGATCATTCACTATTCTTTCTGTAATTTCCTGTGTTTCCTTTTGGATTCTTCTGCTTTTCTGTTTTTTCCTGTTTCATCCAGACTTTTTCCCCCCTGCGTTTGGACCGAAAATCAGAATTCATATAGCTTTCCTCGGATGACTTGCAGCATGGTGTGATGTGTAATAATGGTGAGCTTTTATCTGCTCCTTAGACATTCAATGTGAAGGGGGTTTTCCATGGATAAACCACACTTTTTCCTTGTCATTGTCATTCAGCTTTTGTGGCTGTAAATACAAGTATATCTGCCAGGAACTCGAAGGTGATGTCAGGGTATAAAGATGAGGAATTTGAATAGAATTGTCAAAAGTCATGTCATGCCTGAAGATTTTTGTGAGGAGACATCGTAGGGTTAAAGACCAGGTACAGGTGTGGGGATTTGTGGAGTTAGAAGGCTGGCCTGGTTTGGATATCCCCATAAGGAATCGTTGAAACTTTTATCACTCATCTTTATGTAAGTACACACACAGCCGAAGAATCTCGACTGTTACCAATGAGTGAACGCTTCGATGCATCCTCAGTATTTACGGACGGGTACAATTTGTGGTGTTCGAATGTACCCTGGTGGGCATCGAACGAATTGGGCCACGCATGAAAGCCCATGCTACCGCGTCTTTCACATATGTTCAGAGAGAGTGCAATGACATTCCTTAGACAGCTTGATATGCTTTTTTCTTTAACAAATGTTTGATACTGTACTTCTTCCTCGCTGCCACTGTACAATGTAGTTCTCGATCACAAATCAAACCATTTGAAAAATTTTTGTATACCCTATTTCGCAAAATATACCAGCAAGTTTATGACGTATATGATATTAGGTTGTGTGTTAACATAGTTGTATGATGCTCAGCTGCTTATTACCTCCGCCAAGGGAGGAGGTTATGTTTTCGTTACCGTTGGTTTATTCGTTCGTTTGTTAGTTAGTTAGTTTGTCCGTGTGCAAAATAACTCAAAAAGTAGTGAACAGATGTGGATGAAACTTGCAGGAAAGGTTCAAAATGATACAAGTAACAGATGATTAAATTTTGGTAGTGATCCGAGAATTTTTGGGGAATTTGTGAAGGACTTTTGACATTTTAGCAGGTGGGTCAATGAACTTGGGAGTTCAGGCTGCATGTATTGAGGTTTGCATGCGCGCACTAAAGTGCGTGCTCTAGTTTCTGCTAGGGCGAGGGGCGCCGTGCAGCTGAGGGTTTATGACATAACAAGCTTCTATATTGGGATATTGGGCGACTTTTTAGTGCACAATGCTATAATAAGTACGTATGGGTGGAAATCGCTAATATCTCTATGGAAGAACAAGATCAGTGGTGGAAATGAGCTGCGTGCTTGGCGGAGGTCTGCGCTCTCAGAATGCTTTTCTAGTTGTATATTGGTCACCTGGTTTTATTACATTTGTAATGCGTGATTGATGTACATAGGTTTCAATGTTAGTGCTACTCAAGTCAGGAGAAAAGTCACATAAGATGTGGAGCATGAGTGGCTAAGACCATGGAGCTACAAGAGCTATATTGTATAAAGCCCTGTGGATATACATTGTACACTGTACTTTATAAACAACTAATGCAGGAGTTGGCATCTAGACAGAGAATATATATTTTGTTCACTGGAGTAAACAGATGAGCATTTTACTTACATCGTAACTGCTGGCAATGCCAATCTTTCCTGTGAAGAAAATGCAACTGTAGTGTGATTGCGAACCATCCGTGAAGACAACATGCAGTATGTAATGCACATAATCCCTTATTTAGCACATTGTCTATGGTTGTCCATACTTGATTTGTTGATGAATTGAGGTCTTACGTGGCATGTGAAAATGTCTGTACATTTTTTCCCCTTTCTTTGTGTCCCACTATTGCCCAACCTTTTTTTTCCCTCTGTCCAGGAAGACATGACCAGTTTGTCTTAATCCACAGCCTGGTTGTATCAATGATTTTCATGTTATGACCATTCTGCAGCTTCGTGCTCCATTTTTGTGCCTCTTGTTTAGTTCATCAGAGAGGGGCGTGTCTAGCAACAGTGGGTAACAAGCTCCAGGAGTCATATCGCAGCAAAATCATCACAGTACGTCCAGTGGCAAGAGCAGTGCAGCTAATTGCAAACCACCAAATTCATGTCACTCATTAGTGATTGATTAGCTTCGATTCTAACGCTCTTGCTTGTCACAGAGATGCGAAACTAACGGTACTTGGGGACTCGATTTGTATTCTCTTGTGAAATGAGCAGTTTTGATATTGGGCAGGAGAAGGGACCGTGCAGCTAACAACATCTCAATGAAAACCAAGCGGCACAATCAATTTGTGGATTACTCATATCTACACTTCCCTTTTGTTCAGTTCAAGTACCTTGGGAAGTACGTCGGTGTACCAGGCACGAGTAGTTTTGAATGCAACAACCTTCCGTACAATATGATGTGCTTTATTTTTCTCTCTACTTTGCGGGGCTTCAGACTTTTGAAAGAAATTTTCTGTAAGTGGTCGGTAGAAACACATTTTGCGTTAATTAGCACACCCTCATAGATCTGAATTCAGGGAGAGCAAACTTGAAGTGTGTTTCTGCCAAATACATTTCTTGAATTTGTTTGGGCAGGTCGCAACTGGACAGTAAAAATGCAGCAAAAATTTGTTCAATTCTGTTTGCATGTGATGTCTTTATACTGTTTGACCTCTGGAACATGAGGGGAAGGTAGGGCAGTGATGTGGCTCAGTCGCTAGTCGTCTACCACCCAATCCAATTGGCCTGGGTTCAATTCCCAAGAGTCTAGCCAAACAATAGTTAAGTTCACACGCAGTCGCCAAACTTGAAGTTTAGGTCGAAAACTTAACTGTCGATGATTAGCTTCACTCGTGAATTCATGACGCAGGTTCATACGCACACCTAAACTTACTCATAAGTTACAACTTATGAGCGAATCCCACTCGATGATTACTCCAGAAGTACAGAGTCTTTGCTAGATGACCTTATGCCCACACAGAATAGTGCAGCTGGAGGTTGACCCAGATGCAATCAAGAAGTGAGGTTCATGCTAACTCACAAGCTCGTTGATTATTGTGTCCACATGGAGCGAAACTACGAGTGGGGACCACTCGTGGCTCGTGGAGAGAGCGTAAACCCTGAGATATCTTGTGGTTTAAATCATCGACTAAACTTTAAGATTGCTATCTTTCAAGTGGGTCCACACGGTGCTAAACTACAAGCTAATCATCAAGAGTTAAGTTTTCGACCTTAAACTTAAAGTTAAGGAATAGCGTGTGAACCTAACTCATGTTGTGTGTAATCATACCAGCCCCCTCTTATCCTTGAAAAGATGGCACACAGAACAAACTAGGGTTTGTGAATTTAACCTTTTTACCAATTTAAATCTATGGGCCTGATTCATGGCCATAGAGATACAACGTAGCAGGTGTATCTCTATGTGACAACTAATTGTAGACTGTGACTCTGTGGAGGGCATTGCCATTGCTTCCAATTTGATAGATTGTTGCCACTAGATTGTCCAAAAAAAAAAAAGAAGGCTGAAATAGTGAAACTGATCCACTATTTCTGCATCTTTATTTTCTTTCTGGTTCAGATATTTGCATTTAAGATTTCAATTCAAGCAATGTAAACTGTATCATTAGGTCTCACAGCAGCGTCACAGCTTCACAAATGAAGCAGAATGCAATGGCTGTTCTCAGCACGTTGTAGTGGCCAATTTACAGTGTCACAAAGACGGAAAGAGATTAGCTGTCAAGTGATCATTTCTAACATCAAGAAATAATTCGTTCTGATGTTGCAAGCACGGAGTGTTTTTTTGTTGTTGTATGTATGTATGTGCTGCTTGTTTCAGACTCATTTGTGTTTTTCCAATATTAAGCTCCTTCCTAAACAAAGAAACAAAGAAACAAATGAACAAACACTTGATTGTGCAAGGTGGCATTACATACCCCATGTCCAGTGACATCTTTAGTCGTACAAGAATAGATTAGTGCACAGTCATGATGGTGAGCCTATACTTGATTCTATCCTTAATAACCCTGTACAGAATTATTGCATTCTTTATTTGTGCTGGTGGTCAGGAGCCATGTTTCAGCTGGTTGCCACGGGCGATAATCTGACATTTTGCCAGGTTTTCTTCGTGCACCAGATATCTATTTCCCTTCCATCGAGCATTTGTTGTTGTAGACCAGCCGATCAGTGGCATAAGGCTGCACAGACAGATGAAATAGCAGAGACGACACCATACGAATAAAACCGAGAGGGGCACAAGCTGTGACGATGCGCTCCTGGAAAAATGGTTCTGCAGTTCCCACTGCTCTCCAGCCAGAAAATTGAAGAGTTGACGACTTATCTGCCAACAGGAGGGATACTCTCAGTGGAGGTACTGTATGCTGGTGAGATCAGGGCGAGATACAAGGGGGCAGAGTCGGAAAGGGGAGAGAAAGTGGAGGGTGGCGTGGCACGAAACGCCAACTCGCTGGTGTGTCCTATACTTTCTCTAAGTCGGATCCTTCTCCGTACTGGGGGCTGAGAATGCAGTTCTACTACCCCCCATCTACCACACTCAATAGCCAAGTATGCTGGCATCCCGCTGGACGACAAATGCAGTATGTATCGGTCACTGACCCTATTCATCTCTCTTCTTCTACCTCTTCCACTCCCCCTCCTCTTCATTCTCTTTCTCTTTCTGGGTAGCTGTTTCTTTCTCTTTCCATCTGTCAGTCTTCTTTGTCGCTCTCATGTTTAACCAGTTGAGGATGAACTGATTTTGCTACAACATGCATTTCCCATAGACACGTGCCCGAGTGTACTTGGGACTCATCCTCAACGGGATAATGGGTGATGATGTCATGTTTTGCCTTGATGGTCAATTTGCAGTTTAGAAGATGGAGCTTGTTTCAATCGATGCGTGGGACATTTAGTCTTCCTCTTCGTTCTAAAGAATGGTTTCATCAGCTCGGCCAGACATGAAGTCCATGACTATTTAATGCATTTTGTTTTGTGTTGTTTGTTTTTTATTTCTCTTCAGGTACATGAAATTTTTGTGTATTCTCTGTCGTGTACCGGGTATAAGGTCTTTGTTTAATCCAAAGTACAGTATTATGGTCCGTTCTTTGTATGTGTGTGTGTGTGTGTGTGTGTGTGTGTGTGTGTGTGTGTTTATTCATATGGTAACTTCTCAGTGATTTTGTGTGTGTGTGTGTGTGTGTGTGTGTGTGTATATTTTTTTTTCTGTAAAGTGCAGAATTAAATGCTGGCATCTCTCAAACTCTGGATGATGAGAAAGCTAGACTTTTTAGTGCCATTTGGTGTCAAACAAGCACACTCCTTAAGCATTCCACCTGTATATCATATTTTTTTAAAAAACATGAATGAAGACAATAAAATTATGGTGAAAATGTTGTCGGTATATTGGTAGCTTTTCGTAGAATTCCAGCCGTGGATTTTTTTTTTTAATGATTTTTTTTCGATTTACTGGCAGGATTGGTTTCATGTTTCGAACACATAGCTTTCTCCATTGCAAATAACATTCATGACAGATGCTGGCGTAGACTATAATCAGCCTCCCTGTCCCCAAGCATATGAAGATGCGCCAGTGGCTGACTTTATTCAGTGTGCTGGTGGTTTCCGGTCGTGTTTGTGTAGTCCCAGTGGATGATGCTGAACTGAAATAATCAGAAAAATTGGAGGTACAGATTTGGAAAGAATGCAGTATCAAGGGTCTTGGTGAGTATGCTGTACAGTTTGGATGGTATTACGTATGCAAATGATCTGTATGAGTTCGTCTGATATGACAAGTTCATATTCATGTCTGGTAATGACTAGCAATATGAGACCCATTACTTTTGACATAGTCTTCGTACAGTGAGGTGCCTGCACCTCGCCAGGTGCCCGAATACCGCCACCCGGCTTAAAATTGTTACTAGCGCACTGAACACAAAATTATGCCCGGGACTGTGTTCAGTATCCCTTGAAAAACTTGAAACGTGGCGTGGTTACCACAAACAAGGAAAATGTGGTGAAAAACAAGCAGTTTTTCGTGAAAATTTGAAATTTATATTAAGAATACGTGTTATAAGTATCATCACGGTCACCCCCATGCATCTTTTACGTGCTTGTCTATGGGAGCATCACAGTCACCCGCACATGTCTTTTACGTGCTTTGTCTATGGGAGCGCGTATGGCGAGTTGCGGGCCCCTTCCTTAGCGCACAAGTTTTTCGCATCGTTTGTGTTTGAGGACGATAACTTCAAATTTCCAGTATCGAACAGTAAATTTGTGGTGCCATTGGAATCTTCAGCATTTTTCCAGTATGTACATGGGATTTCATAGAATTTCAGTGATGAAATGTGATGCATAAACATTAACTATGGCGAGGTGCGAGTCACCCAAGTATACATGTACATTGATAATGGGTTTTACGAGTTTTACTGATGGACAGAGTACATACTTTGACAAAGCATGATTCAGAATCCGCCCGATGGTTTTTGTAAAAAGTGCTCTACTTTACATAATAACAGTCAGATCATAGAAAAGCGCTAGTTTCGATGTTCACTTCCAGTGTTGAATGAGATTCGTGCAGGATGTGTGGAGCAGATGCGCGCAACTTTTCCATATGGTGTGCCACAGACCGCCACTGGTGGTCAGCGATGCATGTGAACAGGCCGGACAATGCCAAGACAGAGGATATTTGAAGCGCACCATTCCATTGGTCAACCGGAACCTGTTAATATGACTCTTCAGTAGGGTTCATGTGTCATGAATAATTATGTTTGAAGCAGATCTCAAAAGGTTCTTGCGTTGTTGCACTTGCCTGGGCTTGCTTCGCTTGCTGGTTGTAGCCATCATACAGCGAGAGGGCCTTGACAAAAGGCTAATGCAATGCAGACAGGGACCTGCAGAAGTACATTGCATATGGTGAAATAGTTGTACAGCATGAAAAGGGAAGGGAAAACACAGACACTGTGGAAAGGACTTGAAGAGAGACCAAACTAAACAAAAGTGGTGATAACTGTAATAGTAGCAACAAAATATGGGGCAAAGAAGCCATGCATATGATTACTGGTAGGTCTATAGGCTAATTTGAGTCTGTTGCATCATAAGATTATAAAAGAGAAAAACTTGAATCTTGATGCTATACAGGCAAGAGAAGAAAAACACCCTGAATTTGTTGCTCAATATATTTGGTTTGAATTGATGGAATGATTGCCAGCAATCTACTTTACATAATAACAGTCAGGTCATAAAAAAGCGCTAGTTTCGATGTTCACTTCCAGTGTTGAACGAGATTCGCGCGGGATGTTTTCTTTATTTTTTATTTTTGTTTAAATTGATTTTTACGGAACTGACTTTGCTGCATCTGGCTAGTTTGATTTTGCACCACATTTTTGCCAAACCAGAAACTACTTTTATTTATATCTGTGTACTCCTAAGTGCTGCAGTGTCAATCACTAGAACTTTAGCAATATAAACAACCTGTAGTCAGAGTTGTAGTCAGTTTGACATTTTATCAGTGTATTCTCTGTAATCAGAGCAAACTTTAATCCAGGTTAGTTTCATTGTCCCTATCTGTTGGAGCTGATACCTGTGAGGTACAATGTGCAAAATATGTAGTTGTACTCTGGTTGCCATTTCTCCCTGTGTTCACTTTATACCCTGCATTGTGGAGACGGTCACCAGAGATCTCATCCTTTTTTACGACTGACCGTCCACACTGCTATCCCCGACTGTCCCCAATCGGGACTTGTGGCAAGCCCTGCCACTCTGCACTCCAAACCATTAGACTTCATGCATGCGCAAATTTGATGAATACAACTGGGCGCTATCACATATGGCCCAAGGCCACTCTCACCTCCAAGTTTTGTCCCCGGACCGCACTTGCTTTGCGGGGACAGGGGGACAAGTCCCTGTGAGTGTCCACACTATGGTTTTGGAGGGAAATGACCAGCTGCATGGGACTTTCCCAATGACACAGGACCAATGTGAACACAGAGAATGTGTTGCTCTGAGTATATTTCTCTCTAGTTCTTTCTTTTTTCCTTCTTCTTTTATATTGATGAATTCTACACACACATGTTTTCTACTGAAGTCTGGCTGAAAACATGGCAGTAATTCTGCCTCCACTTTATGGATTACCACCATGAGAAAATGGCAATAATTACAAGCTTTATGGGAAATCACAAACACTTAAATTTGACCGTGAGAGGCATAATGCTGTATTGTGTTATGGCCAGAGGTTGCCTTTGATATATTGACTCTGCACTCTTTGTTTGCATAAATTTCAAGGGCTGGTTGATAACACGACAGTCACTTCTCTTTGCACTTCCAAAGTTCCAGAAGTTGAGGTATGCAATGACTTATAGAAGTTGTCAATGTCACGCTTAGGTGGTAAATTCACTTCATTCATTTGCATCGACCAGAAATTCTTGTAGCGAGGAAAACAGTATTCTGGCTTTCAAAAAGATACATACTTTTATGTGTTTTGGTATTGTCTTCCTCTCCCTTTCTTTCTTGTAGCTTAGTTTTAGAAGCACTAAGCAGTGTATTCATGTGATTGACATAGTAACATCAGAGATTTTCATGTGGATAGCTATTAAAACCTACCATGAACAGACCCATTCACACAGCCACTAGAAGTTGCGATTCATGTGATTGACATAGTAACATCAGAGATTTTCATGTGGATAGCTATTAAAACCTATCATGAACAGACCCATTCACACAGCCACTAGAAGTTGCGATTATTCAGTCAAATCGCAACACAAAAACTGGTTTTTAATGGGTGTGAATGTAATGGTAGTGACTATGGTAAGATACTGGTATGAATTGCAATCAGTACACATTATAAAAGTGAGACATTTTCTAATACATTGTAGTTTAGCTTTTTTCTTAATAGTTGCAAGTGTTTGTGGTGTGAAGTTCATATAACACTGTGCAAAATCATAACTTTTTTTTTATAACCCAAAATGCAAGGCATGTAGGACATTCAGATCAAAGTTAGGTCAAACTCTGAGACTCACCAATGGGCAGTTAAGCTGTGCTTGAAACGATGTGATTTGAGTCGCAATTTTCTTTGTGCACCAGTGCAATTTGGATCACAATTTTTATTTTGTATTTTTTGCATTTGTACTTGTGAACCAGAGCGAAAAAAGGGCAATTCAAATTGACTCACGCTTTTGAGTGCATTAGAATGGGCCTAACAATTGCTTACCGATCTAGCACTTTTATGGGTAGCTGCCACATTTGCACACTAGACACTGAACCACCCCCACCATACACGGTACATAGAAGGGGATTCATCGTGAGAATTGGGTTTAAAGTCGGACAGAGATCAGCGAAGCCAAACCATGCAATCAGAAACGACACCAGGCTAATTACTGATCCAAAGATTCTACACTCAATAATTTGCTGGTCACTGTTTACATATTGTGTAAATAAGAATGGCCTTCGTTCAAATAAATGATTCTTTGGTCGAGTCAATCATTTGCTATAAGCATAGTCTTTATTTTCTTTCTCCAGTGCAAACATACAACTGTATGAGATGTGCATTGTGTTATATGTCTGCCGTCTCAGAAAATAATATGAACAGAATGACAGTGAGATTTCGTTCTGTGTTTATGTTTCTCTTCTAAGGTGTGCTAGAAGTACTGTGTACTGTAAAAGTGGATACTTTTGCACAAGCAGTATATCGTGCTCTTCCAAATGAGATGAATTTTATGTGTTTTTGATTTTGTGAAAGACATTACACAATGGTACATTATATAACGAGCAAAAATATCACCAGCTTTCATTTTCATGCTAGTTTTTGGTGGTGTGAAATATACGTATGTGAAAGTTTCCACACTGCAAAAAATTCTACTTTTGAATACATCTTTTCTTCTGTGTTACCAATTGAAGGCAGGTGGATTACCGTTGTAAGCTGTCTTTGTCGACCCCATTTTGATGACTTCATATTTAAATACTGTAATTTTGGCCCAGGGTAGGCTTTAGTTTGTAACCTTTGTGCCATACATTAAGACTTGCATGAAATGATTTGCTATAAAGGTACAAACATTAAACACAATATACGTGCAAGTGTTGCATAAGTTCCCAATATGTTCATGTTAAAAGTCTGCAACCTTGATAACAGCAGCAATCCCAGATTTGTGCTGTTGGTAGCTTCATACTCATTATAGTCTGACTGAAAGTTCAGCACACACTTCTTTTTTTTCTGACCTCTCTGTGGGGAATAACTTCCCTGGTTCCACATTGCGATTTGCTATTCATTTTCTAAATCTTGTTTGTAGCAGTTTTGTAGCAGTTTTCCTCCACAGAATTGTACGGGAAACCATTTGAAATTTCGCTCATCAGCTGAGACGGCGAATCAAATTTGAGTTGGAAAGTTATTCCCAGCTCTGTCGCTCTTTCTCTTCTTTTTTTTGTTGAAATGTCTTTAACTTGTCTCTTTCTGACAATGTAGCCATCAACGTTCACACGATGTACAATCTTGGGGATTGACACAGCCCCTATATCGAGCAGTCCCTCCTTGTAGACTATAAAGTTGCTCACATTTACACAATACTGTATAAGCTGCTATTTTCACATACAGGTGATATTTTCGTGAATTAGAAGGTCACAAACATTTTCGTGAGATGTTGTTTTCGCGAATTGACACCAACGCTACCTTACATGCATTGTTACCCTAGTGTATGGTGACATTTTCGCATCCAACTGTGATTTGCAAAATTCGCAAAATTAAACCCTCGCATGAATAATCGCTGTACAGTAGGCACCCTTCTCCTCCTTCAGGAGTGAACTTTGCTGTAGTGTAGGAGTAAAAGACCCATGTTTTCACTCTACATATTGCTCCCCCTCACCCCAACAATGTGTTTCATTTCATAAGGCATCAAAAAATTAGAACGGTTCCCTACTTGTAGGGGAATCACTTCTGAGTAATTATTGATGGACAGCAGGTCAAGGTATTGAACCTAATAAGGTGGGGGGGGGGGGATAAATTGAACCTTATCACAATCTATTGCGTACACAGGACATGCATGTTTTGTTGACATTTGCTTTACAGCATGTCTGGTACAGGGGTATACAAACCTGTAGATCTAAAAAGTGCTGTTAGCATTGTAAATGGTGTACCAGCAAGTTGATCTGTATGGTTATATCAAATATGCGGGCAGATGTCCTGCGAAGAGAGCCTGATGTAGATTATGCTTTAAAACTGCATAATTGCCGTGGTAAAAGTTATTTATTTCAGAGAAGCTAAATAGATATTGCAGTGTTCGATCCTTGTGCACTGATACCCTCATTCTTTATCTTATTGTATTCAGTGCTAAAGATGAAACTAAAGGACAAATGGGGAAAAAAATTGTTGTGGTCCCCCCCCCCCCCCCCCCTTCCCCCAGTCGAACTGTCAAGGTTGACCTTTGTAAAGTTTGTATGGAAAAAGACCTTATCTCAAACATGCACTCGTAGATTGTATGTTCAATGCAGTACGTGTACAATGTGCAGGTATCGTCTATGTCTACGTGATAACAGATGTACTTGACACACAACTGACAGGGAGAGGGTACGATGAGGGATTGTATACTGCAAGTGTACTTGCCAGATACACATTGAAATGTTCCAAACTCAGAAAGATTGCTTGGTACAATGCTGGTACATATCAAAACAGGTTTCACACTAATCTGGACCTAAAATATGGAACGGAATTTCTCCTGATATTCGAGGCAGCACATCATTACGATTATTCGAAAGGAGATACAAGTTTTACCTTCTAAATCAATACCTTGAATTTTCTGATTGTTAGGCCGTTTGTGTGTAGGCGTGCGTATGTGTGTGTGTGTGTATCTGATAGATGTGTACAGCCATGTTTCAACTTGCTGAAATTGAGATGTTTTATATTTATCAAAAATATTTCCATGAATGATTTGTTATAATATGTGTATATTTTTTTCTGGAGACAGGCTTAAATATTTTTATAAGGCTGTGCCTTTCTGCTTGTCTCCTAACACTATCCAATCATTTTGTTTTGTTATACTTCTCATGGATGTTGTTGTAATGATAATGCTTTTGTGTAGTCTAATTGATTGTAATGCTGAATGTTTTCTGTTATATGTTGATTTGTTTTTATGGAAGTGTTAAATAAACCTGAACCTGAACCTGAACCTGGTATTTGAAAACAAGTGTAAAAAAACAAACTTGTATCATACATGGTGTATTTCTCAAACACATTTCTCAAATTATGTATGGTCACTAGCGGTCAAGAGGTGTCTTCCGATCAGGTTTGCTTGATTCTGGATACGCAAACATGTCTGAAGTCTGGAATGGTTTCACCTCTAAATTTAGGAGTTGCAGAGCTCATCTTGGCCTTTGATTTCACATCCATACTTGTAGTCGTACAAAACTGTGTAAAGAGTCCATAAGGGTATTGAAAGTTGTGTACATGTTGTACATAGAAGAGTGCCAGGCAATGGAGTAAGATGTACAAAACCGTGATAAGGAATGGACTTACAGCTTGATAGAAGTTGGTAAAGAAGCTCACTGAATGATGAACACAACAAAGCTCTGAATATGTTTTTTACTATCTTTCTTTTTTCATTGAGGCTTTTCATTTGTTGCCACAAATTGACGGCACAAACATATATATATTTTTTTTAATGGCATTGCCTTGTGACAAATAAAATAGATGTGACAAGGGTGTAATGAGGTAACATGCCCAACATTCAGAAATCAGAAAAGAGTAAGTTTGTGCGTTGAAAGTAGGAAAAAAAATTATAATCTGTATGTGTTTGTATTTGTAAGTGTTATAGATATTTAAAAAAAAACAAATAAAAGCAAACAAATCTTGTTCCATGTCACATAACATCAGAGTCAGATCTCCGAGATGGCTTTTGAAAAACGTTGAACAGTTACCGGAGATTCTGGTATATGCTCTGAAAGTCAAGGACTATATAGATACGCTATTTAGTGAGTCTAAATTTTCGCCAATTGAGACTTCCCGACGAATTCGCGAGTGGTTAAATTCACGATCGTGGAGTACTCTACTGAACGGAGAAATATGTGTGCGCTGCTTTCATATCAAGATCAGAGTCATTATTTTCGCGTGTCTTTAATTTTGCGAGTAGCACCTGACTTACGAAATTTGCGAAAATAAAAACCTCTTGAAATATTCGACGTATGTATACAGTATTCTTCCTGGGAGGCTGCTGGCTTCTGTCGTTACATCTCTATTTCTTTTTCTTCTTTTTTTCATACATATTATGTGTATATAGACATTGTTGTCATTGCAAAACAACAACAAATATACAAGCCCTGTTTCATTTTTTTTTTTACTTCCACCCAAACAGCTCCCTCCGCATGGGGACGGAGTTCTCCCCGGGAGCGATGTCGATGAGGACTACGCTGCGGCAGGAGCTGATGCGTCAGCAGGTGCACCAGGAGAAGGAGAAGGAGGACCAGCTACTCACATCCATCACCCCGACGACGGTTGCCGCCCCGGCGACGGGGGCAGGGGTGTCCAGCTCCAGCTCCGACACCGGCTCCTTCATGCACATGTTGCAGGGGGGCAACAACCCTCTCCTCTCTGCCAGCGCTCCGGGGGCGGTGGAGATCCCCCAGCCCAACAAACTCAGTCCAGTTCCTGAGCTGTCCTCGCTACCAAGAGAAGTGCTAAAGGTATAATAGAGAACACCATTGTTCAGTGTCAAGGTCTGAGAGTCTGCTATATGACTTGAGAAGTATTCCATTAGGCATGGAATATAAAGGCAGCAGCTATAGCCTCCAAAAAGGAAACAATTATATTAATGGTCATTGTTGATATAGTCATTAGCAATAGTACCATTATCAATATTGCTATCACTTCTCTCTTTTTTTTTTCTTCTTCACCTCCACAATTTGCTATAGATAGAGAAATCTTTTTCATTTTATATGTGGGCAATGACATTTAATACTGGAGTTTATGTATTCGAGAAGCAAAATTTCTGTAAGGCAATTTCTTTCAATCTTAATGTCAAGTCCAGGTCAGTCCTATAAGTCGCACTCAAAAAGTTTGATTTTGAACATTTTCTATCTGTGCTTGCATACGTAGTGAAATGCAGCTTGCCTCCAGGATACCATTCCAAAGTTTGTGAGAACATACATAGAGGAGTTGTTTCTTTCTCTCAGTTCTAAATTTGTATGTGTTTGTTCAATAGGTGTCGTGACTAGGTGTTTGTCAGGGCGGTTGTCGGGCAAAGTTATGTGAAAATTTTGTGATATGAACTGTACACCCATCATCTCTCCACATTCATATTTTTACAGACGTCTGAGATAGGGGAGCTGTGTGTCTCTGGACAAAGGATCATCACAAAGCCGTCTCATTTCATCCATGTTTGAAGTATTTTCATCTCTACAATTATTTCTCTTTCTTTGAATGTGTGTAAATCGTGTGTTTCTGTTTTAGAAAATTGTTCCATTTCACAGGTTTTGTCAATTCCGCAGATCAATTTTTTTCCCCCATCATGTTGTCTAGGGGAACTGTCTGTGTCATGTCGTAACCCTAGGAAGTGATGATTAAATATATATCTGTTGAGGAAACTGGTTAAAAATCTGATGTCTAGAGATCAAACTTCCAACCTAGCTTGGCAAAGGTTTCGTCCACAAATTTTCTTCTAACCAAGGAAATCCCCTTGGCAGTAATCTAGATCCAGATAAAAATCTCATGTAGCCTTATCTTACTGGTGTTATGAGGTAAATGTTGGGACTATCTTTCTCTCCTTCATTCTTGTGGAAAGACCATTTATCTTTTGTGGCTTCTTGTTTTTTCCTGGCCCAGAATTCAGAATGGATGGAAAGCATCTTTTGATAGGCTTGATATGAGTGATGAGAACCAGGTGTATTGAACATGAACATGCCTTTTTTGTAGGTGTTTTTTTTTCTTCGCCCATGGTGACAATCTATTTTTGTGGTTGTAAACACATCTAGAAAGTTTAGTGCCTGCCTTTAGAAAGTGGCCATTTGTTTTTGATGTTTCGGGCAAATGATGCAAGAATTATGTTTTCAAAAAGGAGTGTGGGGAACAAAGGAATTGGGACTGTTCTGTTTTTATAACTTACGCAGCATCATATTTAGATTGGTACAAGGAGGATCGTCTTCTTTGTCTGACCTTTTGCGATGACCAGATAGTGATCATTGCAGAGCAAAAAGTGATATTGTTGAGCGGAAGTACACAGAAAAAAAAAATTGACTTGGCTTTATTTTTAATTTCTCTTCTATGGTCCTGTGACCACTATCACATGGACTGGGGGCGGGCAACAAGGAAAGAAAAAAAAAATGGGGGAAAAAAAGAAAGGAATTTCGTGGAGTAATTTGTTGTATTTTGGGCTGCTGATGTAAGGCCTGCTTTCAGCTCGTTTGAAAGTTTTGTTGATGGGGGTTGACATTTTTGGTACTTAATTATGCCGATGTATCTATGAGGGCAATTGCTTGTGCTGCTAGATGACCTTTTTGAAGGGAAATGAGGAATAGATGTACAGGGTTAAATATGCTGATAAGTGCTTGCCAGGCAGTGCTACTGTATTTTAGTAGTTTTAAAATACAGGAGAGGCTTTTAACACACACTACACACAAAGGACCTATATAATACATTATATGTGTTGACTTGTGTTGATTCATGATACCTTCCCTCATTATCACTTACAAAATTGTATGTGGCCAAATGAATTGTCTAAATATGTGCCATATATATTTCATAATTATTTTTCTACCAAATTTCTTCAGATTATGTGGATATGCCAGCAAAATACAGTCAAAGATTCTGCTGGTGATATCATCTTTCAATCACCGCTTTAAGTACTAACATGATTAGCAAAAGACATTGGAATGCACCTTCTGCTAAGTTGAGCATGATGTGTTTCACTGTTACTGATTTGATTAACAAAAAAAAGCTATTACATACATGTAGAAACATGCAAGTTATGCTCAGTCTAAGGAGAAAGTGCATTCTGTTGTCTTTTGTAAATCAGTCATCTTGGAGTTGGAGCTGGCCTGGGAATCGTGAAAATGGGCTGCTGTGGAATTTGAATCATGTCGCCATCTTATAAAACAAATAATGCACATTGCTTCATCAGGCGTTGATAGAATATCCATCATCCGCAATTTTTTAAACAGTTGGAAACATGCTCAGCTCCGCCTTGATTTTGTCTAACAGTTCCAAAGTTTACTATCGGGTGAATAATTTGTACCAATGCCTTGTGTAATATGCATTAATTGTACAATGGCCCCCTGGGTAGTTCCGATTGGGAAGAGCTTGGTGTGGCTCTGGCTATTCAGTGGTTGGTACTGGGGGGTGCTCACACCTAGGGTACCGAGGGTGCTCACACCTGGGGTACCGAGGGTGCTCACAGTGTATTAGGCACTCTCTGTGTGTTCCAGTATCCTCTTAGCCTGGTCATTCAGAAGAAACTTGAGGCTGTCCTTGAGTTGCTATGTTATTATGAATATTCACTTCCTTCTTCAGTGGCTACATAGACTGAATCCAAAAGTGACCAATAAAGAGGTGGGGGTGGGGGCAAGAGAGTACAAGAAGAAGAAGATCATGAAGAAAGTAAAGAAATCACTCACTTGTATTTTAAATCTTGATGGTTAATTGAAGAAATGACAGAGTTTAATGATGCCAAGACATAACCACAGAGCAACAGGGTAGAAGTAAAAGATCGTGAAGAAAGTTTAGAAATCATATACTTTTAATCTTGATGGTTAATTGACAAAGATGACAGAGTTTAATGATTGCCTAGGCATAACCACAGAGCTTCAAGTGCAACAACTTGGCAAAGCCATTAATTTTTTTATGTAATTGTATTTGTTTGTTTTTGCTTTGTTTTGTTTTTTGGTCTCAGTGGTTACTGTGATCAACAAATAAAAACAAACATACTCCTGTTGATGGTTGCTAGTATCGATATGATATATGCCACTTGTGTAGGTTACATATCGGGGACAATGTCTCATAAACAAGTCTTCACAATAGAGGCAGTCACTATGGAGATTGGAAACAGACTTGTTCACCGGTTGTGTGCTTCATACTAGTGCTAGACAAAAAAAGAAACAGAAAAGAGGGATGGACCTTCTGTGAATTGCTTTCAAGTTGGCACGTTGGTGCTTCTTTTACCACTATCAGGCTGTTGCTTTGAAAAGACAAAAACTGCTGTGTGGCAAATAGCTGGATTGAATGACTAAAAACTAGACCAGGACTGACTGACCGGACCCCTGTAATGTAGTGTAAGTTTATTGCCGGTGGTATTCCGTTTGGGGTGAGCACATAGGGTCCTTTCAGGCACATGAAAAACAAATTCACACACTCGTAATACCCGTGTTCCTGCATTTCAGTGGACTCCAGTTAGAGCGCACATACACTTGATTGCTTCCATACCGGTATCGAATCTTACGTGGCACCGAGACCACAATACAAGTACATTATGTACAGGATAGTGCCCAGCACTTTTTTTTTTTTTTTTTTGTGGTCTCTTTCCCAGATTCCGGCTCTACTTTCGTGCAAGGGCAATCAAAAGAAAAAGTAACAAACACCCAAAAAAAAAACAAACAAAAAAAAAAAACCATCAATAACGAAAACCCCCCAGTGAAAAGTTCGCTGTTATTATGAAAGTTCATGTTACAGGAAATGACTTTCACTAGTGGTAGTTTTTGTGCCGTGTGTTTGCCAGATATGAACAGCGCCCCCTGCTGGCAGAGGAAGGGATGACTATTGTCCATGCGGATGGCGATGGGATGTGGTTGGCTGCACAACTCATGAGCATGCTTTTCTGGAGGTAGTGTTGCGGTCTTGAGGGGGGTGTAGACATGCTTTGCAAATATCTGCTGAGGCGGATGAAATCCACCCCCTTAATCCAGAAGCTACTGCGTAGGATTTAAAGCATTGTTTGAATCTCCTCCAGGAGCAATTCTCCAGTGAAAGTTTCTGTATGCTGCCCTCTGTTGGGGAAAACATGCCAAGAAAAACCCAACCACCTTTTTAATTGGGAGTCACTCTCATGGTAAACTCTCATGGTAAGCTCTCATGGTAAACTCTCAAAAGTTCTCAGAATCAAATCAGTGAAAAATTGAGAAGAAGCATGCAAGGGATTTGGATGTCATAGAGTTTTGAAAAATAGGAAATATAAGGTAATCTCTAGTTGGCTATAATCTCCACTCAGTTTTCATAAGAAAAAAAAACCAACAACTTGTCTGATTTTTGTCTGATTACCACTTTTTTCATAATCAAAAGCCAAAGATCTTTCAAAATAGGCCAAGATGAGTACTATATGAATGGCAGGTACTAGTTTTGTTGAAAATACCTCAACTTTTCCAAGTTGGCTCAAAATCAACAGAGTGAAATCATACAAAACCAGAATGGCAGAACTTTGATTGAACTAAGACATATAAGATCTCATATCAACTTCTAATATGCAAGTGCGACTATAACCAATGTCACAACATCTTTTACCTGGAGAAATCTGAAGTTGTCTTGCACTCTATGTTCGTGTAGTGTGAGGTTTGAGTTTCCAAAAATCATGGTGTTCATGCTGTCTTTTCATCATTCCAAGTATTGGTAACATATACCAGTTGAATATGTTGCATTTTGTTTACGAGCTTTTTATTCCCCCCCCCCCCCCCTTCCTCTCTCTCTCTCTCTCTGATAATCTTCCACATAATCTCTCTGGCACAACATCAAGAAACCTGAGAAGCTATTTGCAAGTGAAGAAGACCTGTCGATTCTTAGAAGCAATCCAACTTCCTCATGTTTCCTCCTCCTAGTAACATTAATCCGACTTCCCCATATGTCAAGGTCATCCAAGCAGATTTTTGTAAATAAAAAAAGAGAGAAATAAAAAAATGAGGGGCTCATTGGACACCCACAACCTTGGTCTCGCCCTCAAACTGCTTAATTAGTGCCCTGTAATGACTCTGACCTTCCTATCGTTAGGCCCAGATTTGGGGGAATTTGTCGGAATGAGCAATGGTTTCCTTCTCTGGGGAGGGAGGGGGAGAGAGAGAGAGAAGGTGCAATATATGACGATCGTGGGCTGTTCAATGTTTTGCATGTTTCGTATGGACTTTGTAAACGTGTGATCTGCAACTTTTGAAATATATACCCAAGTGGCAAGTACATTTATAGTTTGTCAACAAGTTATTAGGGGCTGATTTCACATCAGCAAGCTCTTCATCCCAGATTTATGGGAGAGCCTTATTTGACACGGGCATATGTAAAAAAAAAAAAAAAAAAAAAAAACCTGCACGGAACTTAAATATCTCTTCAGTACAGTTGTGATGGCTGTTTCACAGTTGTGTTTCATATATCTGCCCTCGCTTCCAGACTTATTATCGCAATGTTGACCAAACAAGTTTTCAAGGATATAAACTTCACCATTATTAGGCCATGTCTGTCTTTCTTGTCAGTTTGTGAAGAGCAAATGATCGGTTTTTCACCTCAAGTTTCGATAGCTCAGCAGATATCTTTACAAACACCTTGTTTTAAGATAATTTATTCCTTTTGCAAACGTCAAAAAATTTTGCATGGTTGAAGAATAATGGCTCCAAATATCGTTCATGAAATGTTATGGAAATATACCTGACAGGTTTTTAAAAACAAAAATGGAAAACTAACCCCATGTCACTTGAGAATATGCTCCCCTTTTATACCGAGCATAACAGTTGGAATTTTTCCGGGGTCCGTAAATTCACTGGAAATCTATAGTATTGTTTTCCTCTCCATCATAAAGAAGTTTCCAGTTTTATTGTTCTGACGAAAAATCTGAACTACCTACCTCTACATTATTACAGCTTAATATGAAAGGAATCTAATTTTCTGGATTTGCAAAATGGGCACACAAACTTTGAGTTGAAAACAAAAAACACAAAAGTATCACCTCGCCGTGGTGAAGAAGAAATGAAATAAAACTGATGAGGTTTGCTCAAACAAGAACTGCGATGGTCGAAGTAGTGACAGTGACAAAGTGGAATAGTCTTTGTCAAGGTATTAAGGATGGTGACATGACATTTGGTCCTACAACAATTGCTCCGGACTTATTTTCTCCAAAGACTTAGGGTTAGGGTTAGGGTTGTGATAAGGTTTTAGATTTAGTTTGATGTGAGGAATGGGATTAGGGTTAGGGTTATGTTTGTGGGTAAAATTTATGTTTGGCTTACCGTGCAGATATTTCATGGGAGCGATTGATGCAGAAGCAAATGTCATGGAACCACTGAGGACAACCTTTAGTGAAAGTAAAAATAACAAAGGACATTGACACTTCGTTGGTGAGGTAGCACCATTTTTTCTCCCTTTTGGCTTGAGCCCCAGTTATGTAACTTTAATTAATTTGATTCATGCAACAAGAGTTAGCTTTGTGTCTGTATATCCAGTGTGTGTGGCATGCATTGTAAAGATACACTGTAAGTTTATAAATATTCACAAGTCGGATCTGGCACATTGCTCTGCGTGAAGGGGAAAAGAAAACCCACAACAGCTCGCCAAATGCTCCCAAATTTTAAGCAGAATTGGAGTGGTGGAGAGGCAGGAGTTATAAGGTGTAAAAATCATGAACTTCTCACTTCTAATGCATGCATGAGTGTGCTGTATTCAAGGTTCAAAACTTAATTGTTTTGAAATTCAGTGATTGAGATGAATTATGTCATTGCACTGGCAAGGTGGTACTTGCAATTGATTTTTCAGACAGTTTTATTCCGTCGAGTGGAGTATTGCACCCTGCCAGCCTGGTAAAGACTGGTGTGGTGTCCGGCGGTGCATGCAGGATTCTCTGGAGGGGGGAGGCTTAGACTCCAGAATGAGCGGTTTGATCAATCTTGGCCAAAAGTGGAGTAAGGAGATGCTGATTACTAAGATGCCGACGGACTGGGGTCCAGAATTCATCATCGGACCTCGCCCTGTACCCCCAACCTCCTTTTGTTCCCCCGCCTTGAGTCAGGCCCTGCTCCAGCTTAATCCCGGTGGCCAGAAAGTGTCTTTTGTAGCTTGCCCGCAGACTCAGCTGATGCCTTTCACAAGGTCCGCTCCGGGCCTTGATGGGATGCGACATAGAGAAGCCCCCAAAAGGAAATGACCCTCTAATTCCTCTTTTCCTCCTGGTTTAATTGCAGCTGCACCCACGGTCTTAAGCCTACCCTTCCCACAAAGGCCTGCGCAGACATGTAGCATGCACGTGGGCACCTATTTGGTTAAAGGCGGGGTTAGGAGGGGGATGGGTGGAGAGGAGTCGTTCCCTCTCTGGTGTCTGAGGGGTTAAGGTTGCTCCACGTAATCCCCGCGACAACAGGCCGACCAGCCGGTCATTAGCACTCGCAGAGTTTCTGTGCATGTAGGGCCTTGTTACCAAGGTCAATGGAAAGCTCATTGTTAATCATGGCAATATAATAAGCTATAATCCCTTTGCTGCATAGGTGGCATTCTTTGTGCTGGCCGCATTCCATTCACACTGACCCAAAGAATGAGACTTCCTCCCAATGAACTTGATCGTGAGGATGCTGTTTGTGACTTCTGTATAAGGGCTCTCAAGGACTTAGTCTCCACAACAACTTTCATTTTCTTTTTGTATTTCCTTTGTTTTTTCTTTATTTGCCTGCTTCAAACAGAGTTGTTTTGTAGGTTTTTTGAGCGATACGGTTAGGCACTGACAGATCACAATTTATGGGGCAAGGACGGGCTATCACATGAAGATGAAAATTATGTTTTGTTTTCTTTTTCTATTTCAGAAACAAAAACTCGCATATCGGAGTACATTAATAAGTGAATGCCCGATGCTGCATCCATTGCTGTAGTGATGTTAAATTTGACCTTTAATCTTTTGCAACTTTTTTTTTTAACCGTCTGTGCATTACACTTAGAGCTCTCTCCCTCTTTTTGTAAATGTTTTGTGAACCTGAATTGAGCAGTATATGCAATAAAATTGAGATTGCAAACAGTGCCAAAATCATGACTAATGGAAGTGCCCAATTTTCCGCAAAGTTCCGCCACTGACGGAAGTGACGATGCTAGATGGGATACCCAATTAGGCACTGGAAGTTAATCAACAATCTATGATTGAAGACTATTGTGATCAAATTATGTTTTCCTTTAGACCAGTGGTAACAGTTCGGATTGAACAAGACAGCTCATATCCACGCCCACAAAAATAAAGGCTGGGTAATCGGTGCGGGAGCATATACGTCAGAATAGTTAATTACCGTGGTAACTGTAAACAAATAAATTCTATCGCCCTGACTTTCGACGCGAGATGCTGTCTGTCTGACGTGCGGGCTGGGTGTGACGTCACTGCCCAATCGTTGTCGCTTGCTACTGGATAGGTGGCGCGAATCCTGTAACAGGGGGGTCACAAAGTTCAGTCCGTCCGATCTGAATCAGCGTTCTCGTAAAAAACAGGATATATCAATAATCCAGTACGCATTGGAGAGGAAAGCTTGTTTGTGAAAGACCCGGGGATAAGAAATTAATGAGAGATAGGGAGATGTGAGGGGGACCAGAATAGCTGAAGGGGGAGGGGGGGGGGGGAGGGAGGAGGGGGGTGTCAGGTGGGCAGAATAGAGGGGGGAGTTCGGCAAAGGAGAGATAAAGAGAAGATGGCCCTCTGTGGGCTTCTACCGTGGAAGGAGGTCACAACATTTTTTTTTCGGGGGGGGGGGGGGCAGTAGAGTAAATCTCTGCTGAAGTGTGAAACATTGGTCAGAATGACAGCAAGTCAGAAATGTTAGGCAAAGAAAGTTTTATTCATTTATATGTACATGTATCTTTCGTATACAACGTATGTTTGTTGAACATTGTTTTTCGTTAGTCAACTACAATACTTGCTGAGCCCAACATCACCCATGTTTTTAATAATGTCTGTCTTTGGCTGTTGAATTCTGTACTGAAATTTAGGGTGTGTTCTATTCATTACATCGATTTTTTTTTTTTTACTTTTGAGATGTTCATGTAATTACTGAGCTGCTATCATAGTCAACACAACTTCTAATCATATTTGCTGCTGTTTAATTCTCAAACAGGACATCTGAATTTATTGCAAGAAATCATTAGATATATATTTTTTTTAATGGCAAGGTCAATTTTTTTTTTCAATTTTATTTTCAAATTTTCTGAAGAAATTAGCACAGCCAGTGAAAGTTAATGGGTACTGTACTTGCCAGAAAACAAAATCTGCATTGAAAATGATGAGAGAGAGTATCTTTTGGTATACAGTTATTATTAGTGTTGTTTGTTACTTGCTTGTTTGTTTGGTTGGCTGGTTCCTTTTGGGGAGGGGGATAAAATTTTGGATAGACATTATTTTGGATATCTGCCATCATAGCTAAGCTCAATATATCATAAACTGCTAGTATGACTTGTACTTCTAGCAAAGATCCAATACCCCACATGTATATATCATGTCTCTGTTTTAATGCCGGCAAGGAATAAATTCCCTTAATGTACAATACCTATCACACAATTCATAATGCAGGCAAAAGTGTTATAACTGAGCTTTAAGTCTCTCGACCGTCTGTTTTCCCTCCTGAGGTAATGTTGATCGTAAAGTTGACTTGCGGTGTTGCAGGGGGCCCCCTCCATATCCATCCCATGTATTTTGACCTTGAATTAGTGGATGTATTAATTGTCCGTGTACTATTTCAAGGTACGGCCCTGATAGTGTTACACCACTCCGCGATCCCACTTGTGTGTCAATTTCTAACTAGACATGGCAGTAAGAGAAAAAAAAGAGAGTACTAAAACAGTAAGTGTCATTCAATACAAGTGGAACCACCATATCGTATGCTGGCAGGAAGCTAAAAAGACCACTCCATATTGCATGAGAGGGACTGAGAGCTTATAGGCTTTTCTGCACTAAACTGTGGCTCAAATAGTCTCAATGAAAAGAGATGTTTGACTTGTATTAAAATTTTTTTTTTTCATTTCGTATGCTTTAATTTGTTCGTGTAATCAGTGCATTGTGCTTAAAGCGGTAAAAGGCTGTGCACATGTACACGTATGGCTTGATAGTCTAAATTGTCCATCTATGAGGTTAGTGATTGAGCTCCAAAGGTAGCAAAGTCTAGATGTGATGATTAGAGTTGACTCATTGAACCCAAATACCACATCATTACTGGCACGATCCAAGCATATTCAAGTATTTCTTTACTCCCTGAATACTTCTGGATGCAAACTTTATATTTCTTCAACAAGGTATCTCTTTGTTTCACGGTTTATAGTGAATGGCATCTAAATTGAATATATTCACATTTCTTTTTCTATTTTGATAGGGCATCACATTCCAGATGGACTTCTGTTTTTCGACTTTGGATGTGTTTATCTAAAAAATCTTTAATGCAGAATCATGATACTAAATGTATTTGAGGCATTTTGGGGCATTACATAAATGCAACCATGTTTTCAAACGTGTTTAGAAATGCCAATTTGGAATGCCATTCAAAGGGTGTTTTGAAACGTGTTTGAGACCACGATCGCCTTTCTGCAAGTAGGTAAACGCAATGCCGTTTTGAAGCACGTTTATATCTTAAGGTCAACTCTCAGCTGTTTCTGGTTGTGTTTTTTACTCACTATTAGTGTGTGAACGATGAGGCATGTTTAGTGGTACACAGTTGACCTTTACTTCCCGGGTCAAATGGCGCAAAGTAACTGCGCAGTGACAACACTCGAATCGTGATTGTATGATGGTTTAAAAACACGGCATTCCGAGTATCACATTTTGAACCACATTCGTAAATGCCATTTGAAACGCGTTTTGAAACGTGACTCACTCTCTCACGTTAGATAAACGCAGCCTCTGTCTGTCCTTGCAGTAGTGATTATGGTTTTCGTGCTAGAGAGTGTGCCATGATTCTCTCAATACCCATGTGGTAAAATGACAAAACTAAGTTGATTTATGTGAGCTAGTCTCTCACCAATCCTCATCCTATATCCCTACTTGTTTCTCGCCGATATCCTCTCTCCTTATCCTCTGACTGCTTCAATATCTCTTTCGGCATCCTGACCAGAGCGGATGGGGCATCAGAGTGTGCCACGGGCGCCTGTTTTTCGCACTCTCGGCGGCTAGCCCAGTCCGATGTTATATACACAAGCCAGGTGTCTGCAATTAGGCCGTCGGGAGATCGGCGTAGCTTTGCCGCGGGGGCCAAGGCGTCGGGCAATTATTCTCGGAAGTGGTCCGCATGGTGAAGGGCTGCACACATCGTTTTGTAGATTTCATCCTCCACCAACTTTATAGCAGGAAACAACACTCGCTTCCTCCTCCCCCCCCCCCCCCCCACACACGCACACACAAAGGAGAAATAAGTTCATGGGATTTTGAAATAACCCTTGTAAATGCTGTTCTGAAGAAGAGTGTTTGTGCGTTCAACTGTTGAATATCTAAACTTTACGAGGGTTTTCCTGTTCAGTGAATGTGACTTTTTGTCCCATCTTCCATTGTACAAAAGATAAAGACTTAATGGCCAGGTTGGCTAATGATGTTCCTATTCCCATGCATCTAATCTACCATTTGATTTAAACTCGTTGGAGTTTGAACAGAGAGGTGTACTGGTGCCTTCATGTATTACAGTGGTATTATGCAGAGCATTTCAATTAGGACTTAATCCATTCTTCGAAGCAAATGATTTTTAAAGTAGAATGCTCCTGAAAGAGAGTATTTTTGCTCGTCAAATCCAATGTCTAATCTTTGATATTTCCCAGCAAGCAGATGGTTCCCTGTCTGTTATCCCAATTTGTGGTGATTTCCCTTCCAGTGCAAACTGCGACTTGAGAAACCTGAAGCCCATCAGTAGTCACTGGGAAATTTGATTTGACGAAATGGAACATAGACTTCTCATAAGGCACCACAAGGGGTTTCAGACTTGCAGGAGAACTAGTCTTGTGTTTTAATCATGTTTTTTAGAGTGCATTTCTATACATACATGTATAGGGTTATAAGTACCTGTATATGGAGTGTTCAGATTGCAGTGAGTGTCATCACTGACTACTAGTGTACACATGTAGCTGCAGGTGACATTCCATTCAACGGCTGTGTCATGTTTTTCATGAGCTATCTTCCAAAAAGCCCCATTCATTTACACACGTGGGAGTTAACGGTTTTTGCATTGTGATCTGAAATTGATTTAAATGCTTCCTGTTCACACAACCAAAAACAAACAAATGAATTTGTTGTCTGCAAAGGAAGAACATTGAATTCCCAGGATGCAAATGCCTAAAACAATCATGGGGCGCAACTCTGGGCACCCGAGTGTGAACCTAGACGTATGAACCTAGTGTAGCCAGTTAATTATCATGGGATTGAAACAACTGAGAATGTACTTTGAGTGCAAGCCACAAGTGCCATGTGGGGCAAATGATCACAGGAGTTAAAAAAACCAAAGAGATCAAGTTAGACTAATTTTCGCATTGCGATGCGTATGGCCAGAGTTTACGATTCTTTCTGTCCGTACTCAAGAACTAACGGTTTATGCATTGCATGGCAAGAATCGATTCTCAAAAACTGGTAGTTTTGGATGTGTCTGAACAGGAATAAAGAATTAACTCTTACTATGCATGCATGGAAGAGTCTGTATGTGTTTGCTTGCACCATAGTGGAAGTACAAATACAAGATCAAGGTGAACTCCACCTCTGAACTATTTGTGTTTCAGAGGACTAACCATTCAGACTGCAGATCTCAACTGAAATTGAAGTAAACTCGACTGGTTAAAAGCCCTTCATCATTGGCCAGACATGACTTGAGAAATGTGTCTGTAGGGTAAAACGTGTGCTTCAGACTTACAAATGTACCTGATAAGCATGGAACGTGTTCCGAAAGACGTTCATGAGCAAGTGCTTTTGCAAGTGTTAATAAAACCCCCTCGACATTGCAAGTGATGTCTGCTCAAATTTGCCCAGTGGCAGTTCCATCAGCACAAATGTGAATCACATTCCTATCCCCTCCCCCCACCACAGACTACTCTTTGGATCAGTATGAACCTGTGCATGTTTTCCCCCTGCATTTCTTTAATCCGTGCAGAGCTTGGGCACACATCACGACATTCACACATGTCTCTTATGGACATGTGTTCATGATTTCGCTGTGCTTCATAATCCGCTGGAAGCTTCCAGAGACTTATTGGAAATTTGCAGGTAAAAAATATGTCTGCTAGTTTGGGGGAATAAAGAAGTCACCGTGGTACCAATTTAAGCGTGATGCAAATACGATGTAATCTGGGATCAGTGTCATTTAGTCACTGATTGGCAGCCCAGCTACCTCAAATCTGTGCTTTTAGCGTAAGTGATAAACACAAGTTCCCAAAGGGGAATGGATCATGTGGCTCAGGCGGAGAAAATAGACATGATGGTCTTGGTTGAAGATGTTGAGGGATGCTGGTGGTCTGTGTCATGGTAAAATGCAGATTGCATCAGGGGCCCCATAGGTTCGCCACCTTTTTGTCTGATATGCTCAAAACCACATTCAGACATTTTGAATTGACTAAAAATAGCAGTGGATATTGGCGCGATTAAGATGAAGGCGTAATGAAATTATAGCGTGTCCACTGCGATGCCGGACATCTGGACACATTTGAGGAATTCGATGAAGGAAAGAGAAAGGCTACCAAAAAATGGGGAGCAAAGTCTCGCCCTGTCTGTGTATGAAAGGGGGAAATAACAGACAGCTATTGGTGTGTTTTAACAGGAACCCTGGTAATTGGCACTGAACATGTTTATCTAAATTTGGGTCTTCTGCAAATTCTGCAACAGGTTTTCGGCTTCTGTAAGATGATTTTATTGGGAAACGGGATGGGGATGAGGGGGATGGGGGATATTGTCCCAGTAGCCCGTGAAATAAAACGCTGCAAGGAAATCAATTAGTGCTGGATTGATGACTATAATTTGTTTCCTGTACTGCGTCCTTGGGGAGACGCAATATGTAATGACAGGAGCTCCCCCGTAATGCGACAAATTATCAGAAAAGTTACACTTCCAAGAATGATTACAGTAAGAAAAAAAAAAAGAGAGAGGCATTATCATCTTATTATTTGTGACAAATGTCAAGAAAGTCGCAGTACTTAAGATAAGCAACATCACGAAAAAAAAAAACAGGGGCAAGATGTTCACAATCTGTTTTCCTGTATTTGTGTTTTGGGTTTTTACATGTTCTAGATTATCCAGCTCACTTCTAGTGGCAATAATATCCACATAAACTTCTAAATTAGCGAGGGTGTTTAAACATGTGACTTTGTATTTGACTTCAAGCGGATACAGTTGGCTCTCCCAGGCACTAGTGAATGAGTATTTACGTCATTGCCATGCACACCAAGGTTTTGTCTCAATAATTAATGCTCATTCATACTGAGCACAACTGCTGTCAACACAATCATATTACTCTTATCCTCTTCCTCATTAACCCTAATATTATTGTTTTCACTATCATCATTATGACTATTGTCATTACTACCATCACCGCCATCGTCATCACCATCATCACTACCATCACCATCATTGTCATAGCCATCACTACCACCATCACCGTCATCACCATCATCATTGCTATTATGAGCAGCAGCATCAGGAGCAGAATTAACCCTGCCAGTATGATGGGCACCATGTTTGTGTACGATGTCTGTGCGTATTTTTCGGCAGTGGTCCTTGAAGAGGTCCTTTGAATGCAGAGCTGTATTCTGCAGATCATACAGAACCATTGAGAGAGTTCAGAAAAAGTTATACATGCTGTAGCTTATTTCCCTGAGAGAGAGAGTTTTGATCATAAAACCAAAGTAAAAAAAAAAAAGATCATTAAGAAGGCATTCTCAGAATATGTCACTTGCCCCTTCCCTCAGTTAAGTCAATGCTTGTTTCTGTATGTGTGTACACCTAGTCGTAAAGCAAACTTCCCCTCACTTGTTTGATCTTAAATCCATACCATTCACAGTGCAAGATGGAGGGAATTATTCCTTGTCTACAGTCAGGTAGTTTGGATGGAGTTGACACAACTTGTCTCTCAAAAGTTACAAGAACTCCCCTCCCCCCCCCCCCCCCCCCACGGATGGACAGATTGTGAACAACAGACGTGTCTACCCCTTGAGGGATCCCAACAGCTATCTTGAGCGTATACTACAGGAGCAGACCAACAACTTCCTCTCAACATTGAAACTTTCCATTTATTGTGGGAAGTCGTGATTAAAAGCCCATCCCCCTCTCGCAGCTTTTTCACCCCAAACTTTCTTCCTCAGACACATGACAAGAAAAGAAAGAAAGAAGGGGGGAGAAGAAGAAGAGATAATTACAATCAGGATGCAATAGTAATCATTTTGGGGGAAAAAACTCCCTTTTTCATTAGAATGTCAGAGCTAGGATGAGGATCAGTATTTACATGTTTTCATAATTTATATTGTTTGATATTATGTTTCACATACATTGTATATCACAGGATGTGTAATCAGGCTTTGTATTGAAAACAGCTTGTGTGGGTGAGAGTGTGCATGTGTGAGTGCATGTGTGTGTGTGTGTGTGTGTGTGTAGACATTTTAGATGAATTATAAATATTTTCTATTTATATTAGACACTGTCTGTGCAATGCTTTTGTTGGGCTGTGATATACTATTATGATTATATGTACAATGTATGTCGTATGTTGTTGGTTTTTGTCATGTTTGTTATGCCAGTGGAGAGCGAATTTCGGTATTCATTTTAACAGACAATAAAGTACTTTGTTTCCTTTTATCCTTGTTGTAGAACACAGAAGTGCTGAAGGAGATTAAAAAACAACAAGTCTTCAGACATGAAGGCTGTGTTTTGGGTTTTTTTGTTTTTTGTTTTTAAATAGATTTATTTACACGAGGCAACCTTGGCTATATTGATTTCCAGGGCCTAACGCATTCCTGTCTGGGGCTATTGGAAATTTTTTATTTAAATAATTTGTACAATATGTACAATGTATGTCGTATGTGGTTGGTTTTTGTCATGTTTGTTATGCCAGTGGAGAGCGAATTTCGGTATTCATTTTAACAGACAATAAAGTACTTTGTTTCCTTGTATCCTTGTTGTAGAAGATAGAAGTGCTGAAGGAGATTAAAAAACAACAAGAAGTCTTCAGACATGAAGGCTATGTTTTTGGGTTGTTGTTGTTTTTTTTTTAAATAGATTTATTTGCACGAGGCAACCTTGGCTATATTGTTTTCCAGGCCTAACGCATGCCTGTCTGGGGCTTTTGGAAATTTTTTATCTAAATAATTTTTTTGAAGAGGTAGGGACTTCAAACCGTATGATACTTTTTTACCACCGTTTCACGATGAGGCAAGTCAACAGCATGTTTTCTGTTCCCACGTGATGTGTTCTACCCTGCATTAGACAAAGAGATTTAGTGCAGTGCCGTGCTGTAATTTGATTAGTAACCTGTTATGCCTATTTGTCTTTATGTGTGTATGTGTGTGTGGGTGCGCGTCTGTCTTTCCTTTTTCTCTCTGAATTGTTCTCTCTCTGAATTGTTCTCTCTCTCTCTCTCCCCCTCCCTCCCTCTCTCTCCTCCTCCTCGGCCCACCCCTTACGTTTCGAGGAATCAAGGGGGAAACGCCAAAGGGTACGTGGCATGAAATTTCTGCAAAATTGGAGCCAACTGCCATTTTTCGTGAATTACCTCTGCCATTCAGTCCACAATGTAGACAAGAACCTTCTCATGCATTTTGATTTTGCAAATCTTGGCTCCTTGTGAAATTCACGAAAACTTCTTGTTTTACAGTAAGTGGGCTTCTGTACCATGTGTGTAGGAAAGTGGCATTTGTGTCTTGGTAAACGATTGGGGATGGGGGGGGTGTCAGTGGTCACCCCAATGATACTACAATGTAATTGCTCTCAGCTTGTGATTTCATCTTCACAGTCTGTTCAATACAGTCCGTTACACAAAGTGGCCAGCCTCACACATTTGCCGACGGGACTGCGCGCAGACACAGGAAAAGGAGATGGACACCCATCTCAATGCTAAATGAGTAGTGGGCCCCATGCATGCAGGACTCTTTTATTGCTAGCTGTCAGCTGTGGCATACTGTGCGCTGTTGATGACTTTGTAACTGACTCTAATCTACAAGATTTGCTACCATCCCAACTGACATGTGCATCTCTGGTCTTTGGACTGGGATACCTAGGCTGATTGGGCTACCTAGACTCTTTGGGCTACTTGGACACAGACGCAATCTCACAATTGATACTGTATGGACTGAAGTTGTCCACTATGGTGCAGTTCATTTTTCAGTGGAGGGGGAACCAGTATAATGGCTGATGAAGTATCCAGAGAAGTAGTAACTTTTTCTGTATGTCTGTATCTTTTTAAACAAGCTCTTTAAAAGCAAAATGAAATAACAAAGACAAATATGTAATCTTGAAATATGAAAGCAAAAACAAATCAATTTAGAACTTCAAACATACAATACAGACGTGACATGATTATCTAAGCAGCAACCTACTGTGTAAGCAGTCATTTAAGTGTACCCTGTGGCTATTTTTGTCCTTGTGGTTTGTGTCATTAGGAGGCTGTGCAAGAGTCTGTTGATTCAGATGGGGAAAAAAAAGGATGGAGAAAGTTTGGCTCATGTTCAAGAATTGGTTACTACGCTATAAATATGAATGTGGAAGCTCCAGCTTGTGTGGTGATGTTGCGCTTGCACACATTTGCTGCCCATTGTGTAGCAGGAGACAAACTTGCAGTTTGTGTGTGTGTGTGTGGGGGGGGGGGGAGTGGGAGTACCAGGATTATAAGTCCTAACTCCATAAGGAGGAACTCAGAAGAGGGGAATACTCTCCCCTACTTTACCCCCCCCCCCCCCCCCCCCCCCCCCCCCGTGATTGTGTTTGTGTTTGTGTCTGTGTGTTTGTGTCTGTGTCTGCATCTGTGTTCTTGTTGGTGTTTTGTGTGACGGTAACTACATTGTATGCCTTACTGCAGACAAACAGGGGGATGTTTCATCAACGTTTGTCAGCGCTGACAATCACCATAGTAACAGTCAGTGACCAGAGCATCTCATCCAATCAAAACCAAGGATTTTGCTGAAATTGTCAGCACTGACAAACATTGATGAAACACCCCCCTGGTGTGTATTTTGTTTGCGTGTCTTTGACAAAGACCAACTTAGTCCTATGGGACATCTGCAAAGGGTTGACGGATTTGTGTTTAGATCAATAGAAATATGAATCGTAGTAGTGAAAAATAATGATAATAGTGACGATAATGATGATATTACAAATAACCATGATAATGGTAATGAATGGTGTTTATATAATGACAATGGTTAAAATATATTATTATTATTATTATTATTATTATTATTATTGTTATTATTATTATCATTATTATTATTATTATAAAATGGACGAGGTAATATTTTCAAATTGCCATAATTTTCCTTGATTGTCCAACCATTCTGAGAAGGGGAGGGGGATTTCATTCACACACTCTGACCATGATTTATAGAAAACTGTGGAGAAGAATATTCTGTTTAACTTATCTTTTTTATTTTTGAAGACATAATTTTCCTCATCACACTAAACACAGTTTTCTTGTGGCAATAAAGCAAGGTTGAGTCAAGCTTCTCTGATCACATTTCTCAAATGCTTGCCTACCGGTAATCGTCAACTCAAAACATGATTGAAAGTGCGTTTGAGTAACGACCATGTTAATAGACAAGTTCTAATTTGTGTTTTCCAATCTGCAAGCGAACATAGTCATGAGAGATATGTGTTCAAACGTGTTTCAGAGTTACATCAAGTTGGTGCAGTGCAAACTCCGAGTGGACTGGAGTGGGGAATTTCACATCACCTTACAGGTTTGCACAGGCCGATACGATGTTGGAGTAAAATGTTGGCTCAGAAACATGTAAGATACTTTTAGCTGACAGTAGTTCGGCCTGCTACTTAGCACAGATTTTTGGCTCAATTGTTTATGCTTTCCCGCAAAACGGACAACGTTTTGGAGAGGGCACAAATGACACAGAAAAACAGGTGAAATTCATCATTAGTTGGCATTCCGCAATGGATGGCATCCATGTCTTCTTGACCACAGCGACCGAGGGGTCTGTAGGCTGGTGCAGAATTGGCTGGTGACTTCATTTCGAGATTCCCTTATGTTTTTTGTTGCCCCTGACCATCCAAATCTAGGGAAAACATGCTTTGTGAGTACCTGAATTGTTTTTCCAAAAACAAGTTGATGGCCCTGCCAGAAAAACATTGCCTGGTGCTCTCCACTCCAGCCCCCCACCCCAAACTACCCCCCTTCGCGCAGGTTGGGAGTTGATGATTGGCTCGTAGGAAATGAGAGTTTGCCCCAGTTCCTCTGTGGAGAATGGCACTAATAATAAAGCGCTGGAGAGAGGGATAGCCGCTACAGGCAGTGGGCAATTTAGGGGGAGGAAAATGACCTCATTGGTTCTATTTCTGGTGCCTCTGTGGGGGAGGGAACTGCGCAGGCGCAAACCGCGCTTGTCGGGACCGTGTTCCTGCGCAGCCTGTTGCAAGCACTCGCTGTCGCGGTGCTCCCCTCTTCATTCAATCGTGTCAACCCGGCGCTGGTAGCTGGGGTTTTATATCCATTCCTCTTTTACATTCACAAAAAACAAAACAAACACAAAGCAAAACAAACTTGTTCTTCCATCGACTTATTTCATCAAGGTTTTGGTTTTTTTCTTCTGTTTCATCTATCATCCGCCAACCTTCATGTTGCCTATCCTCGCTGTACAGAGAAACGCAACGCCCGTCCACCGCTTCTGTTCCTTGTAAATTCATTGTTTTTGAACCGCCATTTCTCTAAGCGTGATTCTCTGCGTTATTCGGCTCGCTGGTAGGGCTTGAGACGTCAAGAATGTATGGTGGAATAGCTGTCATGCTGCCGTATTATGGCTCCCATTCACACCCTCAGGTATGTCTTTGTGTTATCGCAACTTTTCCGGTCTGCCCGTCTGCTTTACTTGCAACACGTTGTTCTGCTTTCTCAGCCGCGATGCAGATATAGTCGTCTGCTTGCATATATTTGTGTGTACACATGTATTTAGTGACACCTCATGATCTTCACACGTTATCAAGATGAAAGGTTCTCTTCCATTATTGCATGAAAGTTTAGCTTGTACTTCAAAACTTGTTTTAAAAAAAGTTACTTATTGAGTGTCTAAGTGACTACGTAAAAGAAATAAACTTCATGTAATGATGTGGGTAAATTTGACCATCTCAGTTATGCATGTTTTCCAAAGTTTGATACAGACCTTTTGGCCAGGTAGGTACGATAACTCCTTGTATTTGTAGATTTAGTAACGTGGTCGTCATCTGCCAAAGAATGAAGTTTTTGTTGTGAGTTTTTACCATTCAAAGTATCTACTTTTCTGGCCGCTTGTTTGGTTTTGTATCTTACTATCTTCATGTTTGTCTCTTTCCTTGGTCTATTTTATTCTCCCCCCTCAATAAGGGTAAACATCTTTGCTAGCTTTAAAAAGGGTGATCATTGTATGCATTTAGTCCTCCATAAAATGCCTAGCCGTTCAAACGGGTTCTGAATTTCTAGCTGTTTTTAAACATCCAACCATTCTTTCATATAAATTTTGTTGTATGTATATCAGGCACCCAAGGGATCCAGAGAGAAAAAAAGAAAGAAATAGATTTCATCTGTCCAAGGTTTAAGAGAGAAGACAACAAAAACACTGCTGTGTGTTGTCAGAAAGAAAAACACTGCTGTGTGTTGTCAGAAATATATTTTTATTTAGAAACACCAGTTGAAAGGGGTTGATTGCGGCATTCATATGATGTTTTATGTAGGAGGACAGAGAGGATAGTTATGTCATGCATCGCAAGCAGAACAGATTAAGGATTATCCGTATTCAGTCCATCTTCTCCCGGAAGTAAGGAATATAATACTTGGTGAGCAAATAAAAAGCACCAAGGCCGTGCAATTTCCTAAATACACCGAATACAAAGTCTGGTTCTATTGTCTCTCTTCAATGGGCACACTCCTTAGTCTTAACTCTGCCAGAATTCACAAAGTTTTAATGCTAATGTGTTATTGAGGACAGTATTGCTTTTGTTTGTCCATTCATTTGTTTGCTTGTTTGTCTGTTTTCTCTGTGTGTTTGCTTGTTTTTTCTGCTTTATAACAGGCAGCTAATCCTTGAAATACACATCAGGTTTTCTTGTACCACCAGTATTGCCTAGAACAAATTGAAATTTTTATTGCAAAATTATTTCATTGGAGTGGAGTGAGAAATTTGCTTGATTTATATATTTTCTTTTCATTACCATCACTTTACATATATTTTCTAAATTGACTTGTGATGATGAGGTTAAGATCTCTAAGATGTCACATGCAAATGAAGTGCTTGAAAAAGAATTACACACTTTCTCTTCCAAGTTATTTTATTGTCCTTCCCTCGTAGCTACTAGTAACTCTATACTCCTAACCCCCTTTTCATTCCTTTCCTTCAAGGAAAAAAATCCATCATGATATTTTGTTGCTTTGTATGACAACAGAAAAGTCAGAGAAGATCAGTGAAAATTTGGGGAAAAAAATCAGACTCTTTAAAAAAAGTAACAAACAGTTAAGGTCTAGAGACTGAGATAAACTACTAACATATCTGCATGATCTCTTTGTCTTTAAAGTACTGGCTCTCAGTCTGTTTTGTCTACAAAATGTCACTAATTTCATTTTTCTTGAGTATGTGGGCACATGCCAGGACTTATTTACTGATCAACTGAGGAGGACACACAAAAAATGTATTTCTCTAGACATGCACCAAGAACAGGTCTGGAGAAAATTTCTCTTGGAAAAAAACCCCAAAATCTAAATTGGTATTTTCTGTGTACAAACTGACAAGCTGCTGAACACCTTCATGTAGATCATACAGAGTTGCCAATTTCCTTTTCTTTAAACCCCCCCCCCCAAAAAAAAGTTTAAGTTATTGTTTTTTTCTGATTCTGTTTTCGGACAAAGCAGCATAGGATCAGATGGAATTCCTCTTTAAAAATGGATGGATGCTTTGGAAGTGTTTGATATTGTGGAATGATTCGGTCTTAAGATACCACAATCAGTCATCAATTTTGTTTATGTTTTACTTTGTTTTCATAACTTCTCTCCCCCCCCCCCCCCAACCCTTCCGGATGTGCAATGTGCAAAAACATTCCTGTCATGGTTATGTTTGTTTATTTGGTGCTTTAGCTCACAAATGATTGCTTGCTGTGTTGATGAAGCGTGTCTGTCTTATCATTTTTCTCTCTCTACTTCTTCTTTTGCCATTTCTTCATACTACTTAGAAAGGGAAGTTGGCCAGTTAAAAAAAGTTCATAGATTACTCAGTAATTAAGACATAAAACTGGTATGTTATATCAAATTCTTTTTTTTTTTTTTTTGCTGTTGTTTAGTAGGAGCTGTCTGTGATTCCATATTTCACTTTCTCCTGGCTGATATTTTCTTAAATTATCGAATTCAGTCATAGAATGTGATCTGTGGCACTAAAAGATTTTGGTTGGATCTCGAGTAAGAATAAATTCAGCCAGCCAATCAGAGCCATGTATGCAAGACAGGTACAAAATCACTCTCATTTGTTAGCCGACAGCAATATTATGCACTTGTCAAAAAGGTCATGAGAAGTGACGGAAAAGAAATGAATGCATGCTGTTATTTTTTATGATACCATTTTGTGCACTAATCATGCTCTAAAGTCATGATTTATTTTGGGATTTATGATATGATTTGATATGATATGATTTGATATTACAATTGTAATACAAAATCTTTCTAATATAACTTTTTTCCCTTGCAGTATGAGTGCCACTAGTGTAAATAGTAGTATTACGAGTATTTGTAATATTTGCTTAAAGAATATGAAGTACTACTCATCTTTGTACTGGCACACTGCTATATGTGATATGCAAAATCTATACACATTGATAATTACGTGTTTACTTTTAAAACTCTTACAGGTCATAGAAAGCCTGAATGGATAAGCACTCGTGAAAAACAATCTTGTGTGATATTTATCATACTGTTTGAGTTTTGTGTCAATTTATTGCTGGGGAAAAAAACTCCTTAAAATGAAGTGATGTAATAATCTTTTCCTTTTTTAAGATTGAAAAATAACTGTTGAGAAAAATCAAATCCAACTTTGTGTATGGCTTTCCCAATCAATATTCCATGTTAAGTTTTGTGGTATTTGTTGAAAGTTCTGGAGTTCCGCACAGGCAAGGATGTGTTTTTATCTTGATTTATGATTGTGTTGCCATGGCAATGACTGAAATACTCACCAGTCATCAATACTTTCCCAGCCATTGAGCCACTGCATCAATGAACCAGAGTTATTGTTGGTTGCAGCCATTGCAAAGTGCATTATGAAATCTGGGCCAGGTAGAAATCAAGCTGGGCTTTTGCGATGATGAAAAAGTAGAATTATAACAATTGATTACGCATCATGTCTTCCACAAATTTGCTTTTGTGAGAGTTGAATTGTCTACTGCTTTATACATCTTCTCTGAGCACTATGGGTCAGTAACAAAATTGTTGTGGTGAGGGGGGGGGGGGGCTGGTTGAAATGTGTTTGTCCATGAGAAGTGAAAAGAAGACATTGACCCTCGGTTGACCTTACCAACATAATGTTCCACTTCCATCCGCTGCTCCCTCGGCTGTAATGTTCTCTTGAGCCCCAGACAGCACATGAGCAGCATCACATACGCATCGGCAACATTCAAGCCACAGTCTAATCTCTTATCATTCCCCCTCCCCTCTCCCCTCCCCTCTCCCTCTCATCTCCCCACTCCTTCCCCTCCCCCTCTCCCTCCCTCCAGCCCTTTCCTGTACCAAGAGGCAGTTGTCGTTGCTTTTTTTTTTTTTGTCCCTTTACAGCATTTGTGCCCCTCTCACCGTTTTTTGCAGGGTACGTCAGGCCTGTAGACACTGTGTCTGCACACGAATAACAATTCCAAATCTCGCGTAATTCCTTCTTCCTGGACTCCCCCGAACGATTTTGGATCCGTCAAAATGGCAACACCTGCGAGACGCAGAGATTAAGGGCTGGCCGCAGATGTAAGAAGTCCTGAGCATCATATCATAATGGCTCGATCTTCACATTGGGGACCAAGAATCAAACACATCGAGGAATATCCATGCCTGACCTGTTGATTTTCATGGGTTTGAAATTTCTTGTATTCTGCGTTGTCCAAATGTCTGCCCACATGTACTTGACTCTTCAACCCTTACCAGGCCGATGTCTAGTGAAACGGAATCCTTTACAATGTAGTTTAACATAAAAAGAGAGACAGAAAATCCATCCAGGAAGCCAGCCCAACGTGGGGGGGGGGGGGGGGGGGGGGATGGACATGAAAACCTACGACCAGTCAAGGATGTCATCCATGACAATGATCTCTTTAGTGCTGTGCAGAGCATGCCTAAGATGGGACTAAAGCTTCCTTGCAACCAGTGCAAAGAATTCGGTTTGGAGATTATCCCTTTCTCCCTTAATCCCGATTCTTCATCTGTCAAGGTGTAGGAAAGTGTCTGACCACTATCTCAGCTTGCACTTCAGACAAAGAATAAAGTCTGATAGCTACAACTTTTTTTGTTGTTTAAATTCCAGTGTAGGAAAGAGAAATCAAATATACAGGAATCTGAAAGCCAGTGTAAAATTTATTGAAAAGGTCGTTCAAAGAATAAGAAATTAAAAGATAGAATTTCAATCTCTGATAAGATAAAATGTGTTAGGATATCTGTGATACCACAAATGATCCTGCTAAGTCATCTACATGTGTATCCTGAAGCGTGCTGGTAGGAGGATTTGCCTGGATTAAGAATCATAGTGCTTTTGCTGTGTGGGCGATATTCACTGGTGTGTGACGGTGATTTGAGGAAAAAAAGATCTCTGCATGCACTGTACCATTGCCACGATGCTAGCGTGTGCTACTCCCAACTGCAGTGGTCACACGCTGACCACCCGTCCACCCACGCCTGGTTGGTAATCTTGAAAGGACATTGTGAACCATGCAGGACCGGCCCACGAAACCCCAGGGCAGCGTTCTATGCAGAATGTTTGCTACATTTGCATAGCAATATTGAATCGTCTTCAATTTAAGGATGGTCTTTACCTAGCCATGCATACATCCTTTTTTTTTTTCTTCTTCTTCTTTTTTTTATCTTTTCCCAGGATGCCCCTCCTACTATTCCTGAGACTTTTAGTTTTAGACAAAACTGTGTAATTTAATTGAATGGGGGTGGAAAGATTGATATATAAGCAGGTATGGATGGGATTTGGGGGATCACAGCATTTGTCGTGCAAGAGACTTGTTGCTTGGTGGAACCTGCTCCCAATTACAAATTTTGTACTATCCTGCCTGTCCGATAGTCAGCCAACATGTGGTATAGTAACAACTATTGGCCTGTGGAGGTGAGAAAGCCCATTTGCTTTTTAAGGTTTAAGAGTTATACCTTTGAGGTCTAGTTTTCTGCATTTAATTCAGCTTTTTTTTTCTTAAGATTTTTTTCGTCTTTTTTTTTTTTTTGGGGGGGGGGGTCTTTAAATATGATGTAAATCAGGGTTACTTGTGATAGGTGCAATAGATCATGAATCATTTCACTTTCTTTTTTTTAGTGCACACTGTACATGTGCTGCCATTTAGATTCTTATCTTATTATTGCTAAGATTGATTCGTACCCTAAGCCATTGTGTATTGCACAAACTCATATTTTGTTCAGTCTTGGAGTAGAGAGAGGGAGAAAAAAAAATCCCTTTTTATTGCTCGGACCATTACGTGTCAGAAGTAAGCCAGCAGTGGGAATGTGTCAAGTTGTTTTAAGGTATTTTTTCCACCATCTCTTTTCTGATATGCACCAATAAAATATCTAGCTTTTTTTTTGCAGGGAAATATGTTTGAATACTATTTCTCTGCCTGCCGTGTTATAAAGAAAATGGTGTTTTTGTCTCGATCACTCTTTCTGTAGTGTAATGCCCTATGTGGTCATTAAAGATTTGTAATTGATTAGAATCTTTGCTATAGAGTTGTGGATCAGTTTTCCCCTCCCCATTTCCTTCACCCTTCCCCTTCCCCCTTTCGCCCTCCCTCTTCCTCTTCTTTCCAGTTGTTTTTTTTTTAAACTGTGCACATATCTATTGTCAGTCTTAGATATTCATTCCTGTGCCACTTTAGTACAAAAGGTAATACATTGACAACTTTAGTAAGCTCATGGTGAAAAAAAAAGCTGTACTAAATGAAAGACATATGGTAAAGTGATCTGTTTACTCTTTTAGTTTCTATTTCACTAGGTTTCTTTTTCTTATTTTTTTTTTAAACAAATGTAGTAGAAAGTTGTCTTTTTTTCTCCTGCATTATATCATTTCAGTTGTGCTCTTATATTGGATGTGGTTTTTCAAGCTGTAGCTGCAGCGGAGAGAAAATTAAATAACAGGAAGTTCAGTAGCAGGGTCGAACTGACCCCTGAGTAATGCAAGGATGTCATGGGTAAAGTTGGTGCAATAGCGAGATAGTGGTGTCATGGGCAAACCAGAGTCTTTCAATACTCAACCATCTTTGATCGTTGGGCGGTGTTGCTGATGACCATATTTTTTATTTTTTTAATTGGTCACCCTTTCTCCAGGGATGAGATTCAATTTGTAATTCTGTATCATTTGTGTGTGTTAGATTGGTTATTTACGTTATGGTCCAAATACCTCAATATTTATGGCCTTGCCAATCATCCCTTGATGGATCACTTCATCGGTGTTTTTAACAATAGCACCTGCAGATTTATTTTTTTCCCCACCATTGAATTATGGGATGCGGCCATTGCTTTGTGTGGCTTTGCCATTGTTGAACTAATTGGCGATGACATCAGCCATTAGAAAAAGGAGAAAAGCGCGGTTCCAGCTTTCTGGCTGTTGACAACATCGGGCAAACCTTGTGAAACGAGATAGACATACAAAAAAGAGCGTTTCCGGCCCCCCGACGTGGCAGTCTATGCAACAAGTGAGTTGTGCGAATAATGGTGGTTGCCTGGCAACAGGATGAGGCGATGGTGAGGGAGACTGTGCCTTTTGCTGAAAGTTTTTGCAGGTAGGCAAAACAGACAGGGGAGGGGGCTGATGGGAAGGGGGGGGGGGGGTCTCTCCATGCTGTCTTTTCTCTCTTTTGTTTAGACTTCCCAAAGGGATGAAATCACTTTTTATGAAACAAATTAACTTTGTACCTCCATTGGATACCAATTTATAGGTTGTGTCACCATTAGGAAGATGTGTTAAGGATATTCAGCTAACTGTGTCTCCTTATTTGCAGGTTGTGCAAGATGGGGGGGGGGGGGGTGAGGGGGATCTGGAATGTAGCATGAAGAATTATGGATACTGTTTGATTAGATTGTGGCTAATTTGTGAATAAAAGTTGCTCAAAATTTAACCCACTCTGATTTTTCAACAGTCTTGCTCTTTACCAGTAAAATAGATACAATGGAGTTGCGGTACTATGATTTCATGATAATCAGAAACTAAACCAAAATATTTCTGAAGAAGTGCCTTTATCTTTTTGACTTTCCACTTATCAGAGTAATTAGTCAATCCATGGTAGGATAAGTCCAGTATGATTATCAGAACAAACTGTTGAATAATTTTTCCCTGCTTCGCCTGCATCAACTCTGCAACATATTTTGCTGTACTTATTCATACTGTAGCAGTGGATTCTCGGCATGATAACGCTATTCAGGCAAAAAGCAAAGCAAAACATAAGAGCTTTGCTCTTGTTGAGCAGTTCTGCGAAGGTGACCTCTGAGTTCAAGTTCCTCAGTGTGCTTAAAGGTGATTTCATTGCCAGGTTGCTCTAATTTTTTTTCCTCCACTCCGACTGAACCTTTTTGTAACCACATAAACTCTTTCTACCCCCCCCCCCCTACCGTGTTCCCTATGCCGTGTGTAATTGTATGCCTGTGCCCAATATCCAACCTTTTCTTTGGCAAGCTCCCTAGTGTGTTTTTATCTCACTGATAGTAGCCCATTTGGAAAATTGTCATGAATTTACTCACCCCTAAATATAGTCCTGAATGATGAGTCCGAAATAGACCTGCGGGTCCCTGCGGGCCTAAGTGAGGGAGTTTGGTCTAAATTTAGGAGCAAGCTTCGACTTCTTTGAGTCCCCTCCCCCTTCCCTCCCCCCTCCCTAACCATCTTTCCCCCGGGCACATTGTATGTAAAGTCATCGCTGCTGCAATGTTTGCTGTTCCCCTAAAAGCTGTCTGTCTGTTTGAAAATCCACCAGGACAGGTTTGAAACTGCCAACGGATGTCGGAACCTTGACAAGTGACAGAAAAATGATACTGCGGCTCTGAGAGGCAAAGCAGTTTACTGTCGTTGATTTGGAAAAGGGAGGGAGGTTGTGACAAAAACAAATTATATTACATTGTACATTCTAACTAGAGAAGAGAGCATTTTTAGAAGAAAATGTGACTGGTTTATGAGTGAGCCAACTCAGACTAAACAATTTTGTGTTTTACCCAAAAAAAATATTGTAGAGAGGAATTACTATGTAAATGATAAATTGCAGTGAATTCAGATTAATGTATGTTCTGGAATGATCTCTTAACATCGTTATTGCAGGGATTGAAATTGAATGCCCTGATGTGCTGGTAATAATTCTTTTTCTCTTCCCAGGGTAGACTGAAAAAGAAAAATGGAAATGCTTCTTAGCACTTTCATGGCAAATATAGGTTGAGCAATGACGATTACAGATACAAAGCCTGTCCTTGTTTAATTGATGCTTTTATAACAACAGTAAAATTACTGAAAATTCCCTTAAAAAAAGACAAATACGTATTTATGAACCGACCAATTGAAAAATAATCCAAAATGACCACCAGGGATAAGTTGGGTGGTGGGTCTATTTAGGTATGGTTGGATAAATAAGTGAAGCTTAATTATGACTTGAAAGAAGCCCTTTATTCTTTTTTGTGCATGCATCACATTTCTTTATGTCTGTCTCTATTTGAAAATGTATTTTGCGGCGTGGCCATTCAGGCCTGTCTAATGAAAACGCCTACAGAAGTGAACATGTGACATACTGCGCTCAGACATTGGCTCAAGGCTTTACTTTAAACCCTTAATAGTGGGGTGAAGCGACCTTCCCCCATCCATCCAATCTGTACCCCAAGAGGGCAAAAGAAACAAAAAGGAGCAAACACATAATAAGAATATCCACGAACAAAGGCCCCATCGTATCTTTTTTGCCAATTTCTTTGGCATCAGATGACCCTAGTGGAATGAAGTCTCGTTTCATGTGATCTTTCATAACGGGCCACTCCCACAACCTTGCTGGCCATCCCACGCAGTACCCTTTCCATACTCTTACCCCTTTTTTTCTCTCCAACTCCCCTTCAAACCTCGCCCCTTTTTTCACCCTAGCACTGTCAAAATTGTAGATAGGTATTCATTTAAAAAAAAGTAACAAATAAATTTGATATCTCCAACTTGTTCATGCAAGGTAAATAATGTGAAATTCTACAGACAAGCCACACTTTGTTCTGTAATCAATAGAACACAAGCTATCATTTCTGTAAAGTCTTTATTATTGAAATGGCAAATCACAAATTAGCACGAATGTTTAGTGCATGATTAAATCTTCCATGCCTTGCAAAACGAGAAAGCCCAAGAGAAGAGAGTTACTACATGTATTAATACAAGTTTAGGTTCTAGCGTTGTACTGGTGGCTATTTTGCTAGATGAGGGAGTTTATGGTGCATTGTGGGATTAAGTCCAGAGTTTTAAATCTGTCAAATTGTGTTTTGGTTAAAGTCTTTTCTTTTAAAATCAGAAATCAGGGATTGACCTTTATGTTGAGGAGTAAAAGGTCAGTGGACCAAGTATGACCACGACATCTCCACGTGAATGACCGACTTCCTTCTTAACAGCTTGTTCAGATGAGCATTTTATATCTTGCTTTTAAAAGACCATTTCTCCAGTGTTTTTTTCTGGGGGGGGGGAGATGTGGGGCTTTATCATTTTGATATGCAAGTGTCCCATCTCTTCTACACTTCCTCTCACGCTACTCATCTTTTCACTTTACCTTCCCTCCTCTCTCTGTGCTCATCTCTTCTCCGTCTTCTCCTCCTCCTTTCACTTGCGGTGATGTTCCTGTCTTTGCATCATTACCCTTTCCGCCATTCCTCTTTGTTGAGGATCAAGTGAAGATGACTATGAGCTAAGCCCGTTGTCTGGACCCCCAAAGCTGCCAGTTACTAGCAGGATTTCACTCACAGTCGATCCGTTTTGAATGGAGACCAGACCGGCTGAACCCTGGTGTAGACTGGTGAAGTCCAAAAGCTGTTTGACGGTGGTCGGAAGGTGCTTGACTCCTTCTCAAAATCAGTGAGCGAGGACACGGTGCTGGTTTGGTGCGAGAGGGTTAGAGGACATTGACCTCCCTAAGGGTTGCCCTGGGTGCGTAGAGTTGCCAAAATCTGGAAGTAACTTGGGGTGCTATGAACCGGTCATAGATGTGAATGACACAGCCTCTACCGTGACATTGTAACCACCGTCAGCGTTCTGTCATGTCTTAAAACGTGTAATCTTCTTTGAGGTTTCTTGGGCAAATTGTTTTTTTTGTGAATGTTTAGCCCTTTACAATCCTTAATCTACTTACACTGATTTGTTTTCTGTTCTCTGTCTCTAATCCGTTGACTGGCATGTGGTGAGATGGTGGGGGGGGGGGGAGGGGGGTGAGAGCTAGGGATGGGGGTCCGCTAGCTTAGTATTTGTTTTGCCTGCCTGCAGAACTTAATCTTCTTGGTATTTTGAAGCACAAAGATCTTCATTGATGTGACTGATAAGTTCTTTATTCGCTTTGTGTGCGTGTGTGTACGTGGATGAATCCGAACACAAACATACACATGTTCATCTTTACTTAGGACCCGAATGCCCTCTTTGGTTTGTTGAACTCCAATGAATTGCCCAAGTTTTGTCGTTTGCTGTGGTAAATGCATTGTAGCTGATCATCTTGTCAGTTTCCCTTCAAAAATGTGTTCATGACCAGAAACATAAAAGCAATCTAGGAAAAAATATAAAGAGGGCTTTATATTGAAGATAGCTCATTGATGAAAGTAGGCTTTAAAAATCAACAACAGGATGAAAATTGCTCATATGAAAATTTGATGATACTTTCATCCACTTCATTGCAACACAAGTGGTAACCCTCCCTTTCCCTCCCCCCCCCCAAAAAAAAACAACATTATTTTGACCATGACAGGAATATGTCCTTCAGTGTTTTCATCTCTTCTCTTGAATGCCTTTGTTTGTTGGTTTGTTTGCTTGCTTGCTTTTTCTTGCACATGTAAATGTGCTAGGAACTGAGAATGCTCTTACTCAGTGTAGGGAGGATTTGATGATTTTGAGGTAAGTTTGTTCATTACTAGCAGAAACTTTATTGATTGGGGTTATGCTATGCTTTTTTTGTAGTTGTTGTTCTACCAAAATCAACAACATACAAAGTTGATAAGGTACTACTTGGTTGGTGGAATCTTGTGGACAGGTAGAATGTGAGTAGTATCTTTGACAAGCTGTCCAAGATGTTATACTAATCACATAGAATGGGAGGGATTTCACATCAGGTTTAGATGAGTGTGTGTGCTACATGATTAAGGGTCTTGTAGAGTATTGACTACCCCCCCCCCTTTTTTTTGGTTGACTTTGTGAATTGTGATGTTAAGAGGCAAGAATATTGTTTTTAGAAGACATGAGTGTGTTTGTATATTGCTGAGAGGCCAGCTGTACAGTTTATAAAATAGTACCAAAAAAAAAAAAAAAAGAAGAAGAAAACATTATGAGAGACAAGACGCCCCGCTTTGCAGGCTTCCGTCTCCCGTTTTCTCGCCCCCACCATCGTTGCTGCGGTTGATCATGTCACGGTCACTTAGCAGATTCTGACGCTGAGTTCGTCAGTAGAAGGGAAAGAAAGCTATGAGATTATGACATCAAGGTCATGACCTTTACTGCTTCTTTTTTTTCTCCCCCTCATGTTCATCAAAATTTCTGAACGGAGTGATGCTATTTTTAGAGGGCAATCAGCCGTAAGCATATCGTGTGGTTGGACGATGTTTAGAGGGTATTACTTCTGGCAAGGATACCACATTCCCTTTCTTTTTTTATTAATCTTTTGTGACAGTCTTGCTATGGGGGGGGGGGGGGGGTGGGCAATGGGGATGATAATGATGGTGATGAAGAAGGCTAGGGGATTATGACAACCAAGGTGCTTATGACCTCCTTTAACCCGTCTTGAGGACCACGCCCGATGAACATCCAGACTTCTCCCACAAAGGCACGATAAGACACTGGTTGATGACTGAGCCGTAAGCCAGGACAGGTCACTGATGCCGGGGATTATGGGAACATTTAAAGCAGGAAAAAACAAGTTGTACCCATACACATGGCCAGCTGGCTCTGCTAGGGTTCAAGAAAAGGTCACCAAGGCCTCAACAGCCCGCTTCCCATGTCCAGTAGCTGTAATTGATCTATGAGCATAGTGACACTGTCAAACACAGTAATCTCACCATTCTCTTCTATGTCACAGCGGACTTCGAATCATTGTTGCTATCGGACACTGATTTAGCCATGCCTTTATGCATTTAGCACCATTTCATGTTTGTCTTCATATACCTATGTGCAGAGAGTGCAACTAGCTGATTCATTACAAAAGTTACTTTTCTGGTAACATTGAAATTGATTCCCAGCACTTTCATTTTCAATAGTGAAAAAGAAAGTTATGAAAAGGCATGAAATTGCACGAGATTCATGCTGTTAGAAAGCAGCTCAGGCCATATTTTTTTTCTTTGTGTGTTTGTGTGGATACCATTTAGATGACAATTGACTATAGGGTTCGTAAAGGCACACTGGTGGGAGTTTGATTCGTTTTTGTGCAGGAAGAAGGGGATTAAGTGATTGTCTGCTGGGCCGAGAGAGGTGTCAATGTTGCCCAAACAGGGCGAGTGCTAGTGTATGATTCAGCTGGGTGCTCCTTAATAGTTTATCAACCAAACACCCAACTACTGTACCTTTCTCTTCCCCTCCCCCCCCCCGTATTTGTTTCCCCCTTTCCTACCCCAACTGTAAAAGAGCAACAGATTATATAGATGTGGTTTGTCCCTATTTCTTCCCTCTCCCCCTTTCTGATATGACAGTCTGGCTGACCTGTAGTTTGATATCGCGGATTTGGAGGTGCTGTCACCATCAAATTTCACAAGTCTCTCGTACGAGTTTGTCAATGTAGCTGCACTGTTCATGGCACTGTTTCAGATAGTTCCTTCAGTAATCAAGCCCCAAGCCTTATGTTCATGACAATTTTGTATGTCAACATCTTTCCTGATTTGCCCTTTGTGCATGTACAAGAAAGAATTTCTAAGGAGTTTCATTGAGCTCACATAAGTTGCCCCAATCATCTTTTGATTCAAGACAGACAGTCTTTCTTGCGCATGTGACAGTAGCCACCGGCTTTCATGTCCTCGCATACTAAAGGTGTGTGAGTCACCATTTCAGGCTGCGACATAGCTGTTTCCCTCCTTGAATTTTTAACCATAGGAAGCGGTGAATTTGTTGTGCACGAGTTTCACAACATTCCAGTGGTGGACAATGGCTGTCACCAACAGTGAAATGTCCCATCTCCAGATTATTTTGTATCCATGAGATACCTCAACCTCAGAGTAGAAATGTTTTTACGTGATGAATCGTAAGAATAATTCGTTTCGATGAGATGACATGTTCGGTAAGACTTTCAAAAGATGAAAATTTTCATGAAATTTTTACTTTAAACTGTCAAGCCCGTAAACTTTTCTGCAGCCTCCAGTGCAATTAAGTGGTATGAGGCCATTGTTCAAAGACAACTGAGAATTAATTTTCAGTAAAATGTGTTTACTCGTTTATAGGAATAAATTAGTACATTCTCTTTGTATGAGAGCCTAATGCACTAGAGGATGAGAGCTCAGCAAAAGGTTGAATTATGAGGGAGTTTGATTAACAGCTTCCTGAGCAAAGAATAGCAAACTTCACCGCACCGTGACTCTGGGATGAATTCCTGGTGGTTTCATGGGCAAGTCCCGAATGATACCACATTCAAAGACGTTCAGTGGTCATTTGTTTTCTTTGTCGGGTAATTGTCGAGTAACTTATTGCATCAAGAGCCACTACGTGGAACTCCAAACGTGAGCTGCTTGGTTTTATTCCCCGAATTGAGATGCGTGTCATTCAAAAACTATGATGAATTAGAGGGAGGCCCTTGTCTTTACCTCGACTACCACAGGAAGATCTGTCAGAAGTCATTACGTTGAGCTCCCCGTAAGCTAATTGTGTCGCTGACAGTTACGATGTTTGTGATTCAGCGCCTCCGAAAGAAAATTTCCTTCATGGTGACAATCTGTAAATCTTTCCCACAGTTTACATACATCCTTTCTTCATAAAACTGATGGTATGAGCCTTTGGAAAGAAAAAGAAAAGGAAGACAAAATAGAGTAGTGATAAAAGCTCAATTATGCTTCTCTTAGATGTAGCATTAAAGGTTATTACTGCAGTACATCCTCCGTGATTAATGAAGAACAATCCCCCCCCTTCATATCCCCATGCTCGTCATTTCCTGATGTTCCTTTTTATGTACCCTTCGTGTGACATTTCGAGAATTATCTAGGTCCATCCCCACGTAGTCGTAATTGGCTTGGGTCAGCGACTGGGACAAGGAAAAAACAAGTGCTTGGGAAGTGGCGAAAATTGACGTCTGTGCACGGGAACGAGAAAACAGACGAAGATATATGTAAACAGCGTGTCCTTGGGGCCATGACAAGAGTACAGCGGAAAAATACAGCCGGGAACTGCAGAGTAGTGAGGTGCAATGTGGGTACGGGACACGGTCTCCAAAAGGCATCCAGTGCGCTTCCTGTTCTCTCATTTTCAATTAAATTCCCTGGCGGAGCACGTCCGTTCACAACAAAGTCGAGTGTTCGTGGAGTGTGGAAATGTATTCCATGCTGCCCTCGTTTGCTGTGCTGTGCCTGGAGTTTTCAGCGTTGCGCGTCAAATTGGGATGCAGAAGGAGAAATATGATGGTCGTTTATGTAGCTTTTACTTCTTGATAAATGTTTGTTGATGTACTGGTCCTGTTATGTAATACCCATTAAAAAGTCTTCTCCTGGTGCATTTACATAAGAAGCTTTGCTTTTTATGAAACCTTGCTTTGGTAAAGTGATGACATAATTACTACTGGGAACACGTCAGCACTTTAACCCCTAAAATCAGTAAATGCCCTTGCAAGTGAAATGAAACGAATGAACCAGGGAAGTGAGGGCGAATCCCTGAATGAACGAAAGAAAAGCTCTGCTTTTTATGGTTATTTTGATTGCTGAGACTGTGTAGTTCTTTTTAGAGTTTTTAGTGACAGTCAGTGACTTGTACATCTGATTGCTTGTGTCAGACAACCTTCAATTGATAAAAATATCTCTCAAGTTACAAAGAAAGGAAAATCTGTCACTTCCTGGGTAGTCAAAGTAGCTGGGCCTGCCGACGTATGGCTTCCGCGCAGTCTGTCCAGGTTTTCTTCCTCTCTATACCCTCTCCTGAGATCTCGTCCAGTATCACTGTCAAGTTCTGCTCAATTATATTCCACAAGTTTATACAGTATCTGTCTTTCCCTAAAGCCATCGTAGCCACCAGACCCCTACCACACCCCATACTGAAGAGAAAAGTACAATTGTACTTTCACTGTGTTGCTGTTCAGGATCACTCTAGATACTTCCGTTATCTCAGCGGGGGGAAGGTTCATCTATCTTTTCACTTTCGTTTTCAAGAGGGGAAAAATAGGAAACCGGAAGTGATCCACATGTTGTTATGATTGGGTGATTAGGAAGGGAAAGTTTACATCCACTATGAATTTTAATATCATGAAATACTCATATGTTATACTGAAAGGAAGTAAACACTAATACTGGATACATTATATTGAAGTGGGATTTTTTGGGTTAACTGGTAATATGAAATAGTTACTTTTCGAGGAATTCTGTTATCCCCCTTTACTTTTTCCCCTCATTTCTTTCCCTTTTGGGGGGGGGGGGGATAAAGTAAAGCCCTCAATATTCATAAATAGCAGAGATGCCCAATTCATCGTCCAGTTACTGGTCTTGACTTCAAGTCATGAAGGTAATGGTACACTTGGTTGTCGTATCTTCTAGCCCTAATACCTCCCTCAATTCTGTTTTCAGGACTTCAGTCAATGTTCCGTGTCCAGAGTTATTGCTGATTTCATGGCCGTCTCTAATCCAGAGCCTTTTTCCTCCTTATCCTTTGTCCTTTCTTGTTACTTGAACAGGTTTTTATGTGCTCCTCGTCAGTCCAACGCGAAAAACAACAGTCCATAAGTGTTTGATGTAGCATCACAAATTTCCTTGCGCACGTACAGTAGTCTTTACTGTTTACCTTTCCTTACAGAATGTCACCGTTTTGCAAATTTTCCCTGTCAGCGTTCATGTGCATTGTCAGTTTGCATTCACGTAATAACTTCATGTAAAGCAAAAATGCTGTTTTGTATCTCGTACTGAATTTCAAAATTTAGATACATGAAGTCATGTCTGTGAATAGAAACAAAATGAGTACTAGTATATGCAAACTGCACACAGGTATACATATCACCTTCAAGGTCCTTTGCAGAGATGCCTGTGATGGTATTTGAAGAATTTGTGTGACTTTCCACTTGTGCTCACTTTACAGGTTATTCTAAATGCATCACTGTGTTCTATATGTAAGTTACTAACCAGGAGTATCCATTTCTGTGTTCTCTCTCTGCCCCACCCCCTTTTTTTTCTGTTCCTCTGCGTCTATCCATCCATCCTTCCATCCATCCATCCGTCCCTCTCACTCCTCCACCCTCCCCGCTACCCTTGCAGGTTAACACCAAGCTGGAGAACCCCACCCGCTTCCATCTGCAGCAGAACCAGCGGCGGCAGGTGGAGCAGTACCTCTCCAACCAAAACAAGCCCAACCCTCACATGCTGGGGATGATGCCCGCCAACTCCCACTCGCCTTCCAACCGGCGCATCAGCGGCTCCCAGTCCAGCGTCCCAAACAGCCCCATGTCGACATCGCAAGAGGTGAGAATCTGTTCTTCTTTATTATCCTCTGTCTCTGTCTCTCTTTCTCTGTGTGTGTGTTCATTCTTTCCTATGTTATCTTATTTCTTCATCACTTTTTCACTTTACTAAGGGAGGAGGGAAGGGGGGAGTTTGAAAACTCCTCTTTTCCCCCCTCCTTTCTCTTTCATCTTCTCCCTTTCTTTTTGATTGTTTTTTGGTTCTTCGATCTCTCTAGCTCTTCCTCTCTCATACCCCTCTTCCCTCTCACCGTCTTTCATCTCTGTATCCACGTACCCATGTTTCGTTCCCCTCACATCTCTCTGCTTTTTTGCTTGAACATGCAGGAGATGAATTAAGCACGAAGGTGAAGTAGCTCGTGCAGGAGCTTTAGAAATCATGCTAGTGTTAGGGTCTGTCCAAAGACCTCAATGGGCCATTTTCATTGGGCAAGTCCGACAATATCACAAATTTCAATCTAATCTTTGGTAGAATCCATGTTTGTTCGTATGCAGTCCGCAGTATAGCATCAGTCAGCTATACCCTGTTTAACCCATTGAAGACGGACTGATTTTTCTACAACACGTATTTCCCCATGGACCCCAGCCGGAGAATACTTGGGACTAGTCTGCAAAGGGTTATGATTTAATGGAAATTCTTATCTTACCAGTTGATGAAGACTCAGGTTGTTTGGAGTCTTGCCATCTCACACAGAGGTCATTTGATGGTAGGCTACTGATTATATCGGGTCATTGGCACTGATTATTTACATACTTTTAAGTGTAGGCCATCTCTAGGGTCAAATCCTATGTGTGTGAGTGTGTGTGTGTGTGTGTGTGTGTGTGTGTGTATGTGTGTGTATGTGTGCATGCATATTTGTGATCCATGACTGTTTGTTCCGTTCATCCACACATACAAATTACCTTGGATGGCATGACCTCATTATCTTGGGGGAGGAAATTTGCCAAACACTGCCAAGGATAAAGCTGGAGTGTGCATACGTTGTGCGCGGTACAGAATTAAAACATTGAACTGTTTGCCTTTAGTCGTAGACTCTGGATTCTGAATCAAGGATCTTTGTGCGGTCAAAGACCACTGTCAGTTGAATATCCTCGGGAGTATAATGCGAGAGAATAGCAGCCATTTTACAGTTTGCTACGTGATGCTGCCCGAAAATGCGCAATGAAGCCTGATTATGAGTGGTGTTTGGCTGCAGGAACCAGATGGGATTTGGTCTAGGCCCGACGGAATGCGATATTTTGTAGTCTAGATTCGTCCAAAGTGTTCTTTAAAGGGGTAGAACGAGTCAAAGAGGGAACAGTCTGCGAGAGGGACATCACTAAAGATGAGGGAGTGGAAGGTAATTCGTTTCTATCATTTTATTGCCTCTCATTAGCTTATTAGAGTTGACCTTACGGACATCAATCTTCATTATGGCTTTCTCATCTGTACATAGCGAATGCATCTTCATGCAAATTTCAAGTTTATGGAACACTTTCTTAATAAATATACCTTAGATTTCCTATCCACCCCCTCTTTCCGATTGACAGCTTATATTGCTATGTCTGCTAGGATTTCCCCAGTTGTGTTTTCTCTAATCACAATTAATGTCTACTTTTCAAGGGCATTTATAATTCTTATTTGAAAATTGATATACTCATGTTTGCATACACATCCTTTTGATATATTGATGAATTATCGGCCATGTCCGACTATCATTGGCCTAATATTGTATATTTCCCTTTGGAGTAAAAGCCACTAGTAGCTCACCTTGTTCCTACTTCTCATTTTTCTGTAAAGCGCTTTTGGGGTCGTAATTTCTTCTAATACATTATTAGGTTAATGTAATTGCTGCCCAAAATGTTTAAGATCTGTAATGTCTCAAATGAATTATAGTTTTCTATATACGTGCACATATGAACTTTGGAAAAACCACAGGATTGTTTTTTTGATACCATAATTTGAGCAGCTGCATGCTACATTGAGATAAACTGCCAGCCCTTACAGAGGAAACTATGCATGCAGGAGAAATTAAAATAGAGTTGTGAGACAGACAGGGGTTCTTGAAGGCCCCTCAGTTTCTTCTTGTTTTTTATCCTTTTCTTTTTTAAATCTTGCGTGGACCCTGACCCGTAATTAGCTTTGCTGCCTTGACCAAGTGTGAACACGCACTATGTGCAAAGGGAAAGCTACGTGCATCGAGTTTCTTGGCTTCTGAACGCAAAGTCTCGATGGTTATCCTATCCTCCCTCTTTTCTCTCTCTTACTGAACGTACTTTCCCTTTCGGGTTTATGCCTGTTCGATGCGTTCCTGTCATTAAAATACAGACTATTCTCTCGATGACTCCCACTTCCTTCCACTTTGTACTCCTTTTTCTTTTCTTACTCCGTTTCTGGTAAATCGAGAATTAGTCTGGCCAATACTTTTGCCATGGAGTGTGGAGTCTTAACAACAACAAAAAAGAAAACCTGCTATAATCTTTATCCTGTACTTTTAGTGATTGATAATGCAGATCATAAGGATGGGATAAGGTTTTCATTTGACCCTACCCCCTCGAAATCCAAGGTGTTGGAGTGTACTGTATTTGCCTGCGATAAGACCATGCTATAAAACAGTAAATTCAGAAAAAGTGGAGAAAGTTCTGATCGGCATAAAATCCTACTGTATCAAAGAATGATAATAATGATAATAATTAAAGCTGCTCTTTATACAACACTGCGACCTTATCGCCAGCAAATATCTAGTGAATATCAGTCCCTTGAAGGTCGCGGCAGTGAGCGTGCAGTCTCCCCGACTTGTGTAACGATCCATCGTCCGTGTAGACATGCACTGTCTGGTAGGGAATCAGAAGAGAAGATGCTCACGAAACCCCATTGGTTTCATGCTGGCTGGCTGCCATTGTTTAGATGTACAATGGGGCAGGTTTTTGTTTGTTTTTTCTCATTTAAATTCGTGGCAGCATTTCCACAGACTGGCAGTGAAGCATCGTCTAATTACGGGGATAGATGAATACCGTCAAATCTAATTGAGATTATGAAAAGATGGCCTTCCTTTCTCTGCATGGGATTTTCTGGTCACCGCTTCAAACAAAAGTCACTGACCCCCCTTACCACTCGTTTAGCTCCATTGGATTTTTTTTTTTTCAAGATGTACAATATTCATTAAATTTTAGATTAGCTTGCCTCATCTTTGACCAAGTAAAATAGATATATCTCAACCTCACTCATGTTGCTCATCTGTTTTTTCCTTTCTTTTTTTTCACCCTCCATCTATGATGATACATCACAGGAGCATCTATTCATATTAATTTTTGCTGTTTTCTGCAGATAGTGATGGGATTTTTCTTCTCTTTATTCAGCATGAAAGCAGTCCCTGAAGTCTTTTCTTCACGTAACATTCGTTAGGCTGTCATTCGTGACGTGCAGCTTGATTTACAACTATCAGTCTTGTAAGGAAATAGGGTACAGTGTGTACATATTGTACCATGCACAAACAATAATTCGAAAACAAAATTGGTAAATCTCCCCCAAATTTGCCCAGATGTGTTCTACTCCTTTTTGTGGGAACATATCAATTGCCAGTGATTGGCATTTTGCTGTCATGTGAAGTTTTGGTGCAAATTTTCTCTGCGAAAAGATTGAATCCAGTGTGATCAGCGAGCTGTAGAGGGCATAACTCGTTATGGGCAATGTATTTGTTTATTTCATAGAGTATACTGTAAAACAAGATATATTCGCGGCATGAGAATTTTGCGAATTGAGGCCAACGGCCTTTCTTGCAGCATGAAATTTTTGCGACTTACCACCGGCATCCAATGCATATTGTGTAGGTAAGAACTTTTGCGTGCATTTTAATTTCGCGAATGTTGCCGCTCGCGAAATTCACGAAATCAAAATGCACACGAATATTCCTCATTTTACAGTACAGTCAAACCTGTCTATAGCGGCCACCCAAGGGATACGGGAAAAGTGGCCGTTATAGACAGGTGGCCGCTATAGACAGGTAATCCAACTTTGTTTGCATTGCCTACATGTACATGTATCATCGTTGTATACATATACATGTACATGTATGTGTGATCATGCATAGAACAATGCCGGTGCACAGTCAAGAAGAAGCTTAACACTAGTGCATTATTGTGACTGAATAAGTGATGAATGCAACGGTGGCGATCACTGAACGTTGCCCAGAAATGACTGGCACGGCTAAAAAGCAGAAAAAACACCCTGAATTATCGGCTCGGCTACGGCTGCATCGGGTTTTTGGCCGCTATAGACAGGTTAAAATCTACCGCGGAAAACAAAATTTGTGGCCGCTGGCCGCGTTAGACAGGTGGCCGCTATACACAGGGTCTTTAACACGGCTTTTCTCTCGGGGGGATTTTTCAGTGGCCGCTATAGACAGGTGGCCGCTATAGAGAGGTGGCCGCTAAGGCAGGTTTGACTGTACTTGTTTCCTGACCACAGTTAAGATTCAATTTGATTAAATTCCTACGTCAAGTTTTTTTTTATTGCAACTGATTGACAAACTGTCCTACATCGGTGTTATTAAGCACCAAATTTTTAATGGTAGTCATGACAAAAGAAATCATGGGCATGCATACTCGAGCAGGATTCAAACCTTGTATGAACCATATTTACATTGATGTAGGGCAATATGTCAGCTATTTGCACTACAAACAATATGATGCAATAATTACATAAATTTTGGTAATTGCATAGTACCCGCTGCATGCTGTAAGTATTAGAACCGGCAGTGGCTGTCAGGCGGAAGCTCGGTGGTCTAGTGGAAAGAGTGCCTGTCTGGTTCTGAGGAGGTCGTGGTTTCAAATCCTGCTGCAGTTTATATGCCCACGATTTCTTTTGCTATGGCTACTACTAAAACGCTAGTCAATTCAATGCTTACTGTATTCGTCAAGTAATCTGAATGAAGATATCTCAGCTTTAAGCTTGGGTTTTTTGTTTTTTGCTTGTTAAAGGTAAAGATTTCTTGATTCTATCTAAACAGGAAGAGATTATTTGCTCAATAACATTTGAGATAAACATGTTATGAAACTTTGTCCTAACTGCTGTAATCTAACTTCAAGCCAGGGAATTTAGTGAAATGGTCTTGAGACAACCGGAAGATACTGGGAGCCTTCAAAAGAGAGAAAGTGGTGATTGAAGGACTTACTCTCATCTTTATTATGACCAGATTGAGAGGCAGAAAATTATTGAATCAAACCTTTTCTGCATGATTAGTAGCTCTCATTTACAGAATCTTTGGGGGAGAGGAGAAAAGGACGTCTTTTAAACAGGAAAGGATTACTTTTTATATGCGCAACTCACGAGGTTAACATCCCGGCCACATTCCATTTCTGGCATGAAAAATGTTAAATTGGGGCCAAGGAATTCCATGCAGTCATCTTGGGACGACCAGATGATGTCCGGAACTGCGCAGAACTGCGCTCATGCATCATGCATCCGCCAGAGCCCTCCCCTGCTATTCATTCCAGGGTATTTACCGAGTGAGCGCTGTTCGTGGTGGTGGTGCGACCGTCCCCAGGCCTCCGACACCATTTATATTTTTTTTTGGTTCGGGAGAAGAGACAAAATGCTCACTGACCAGCCAGATATTGTGCTCATCCGAGCCAAAGAGCATAAGATTCACTAAATCACGGTGCACTGGTGGCTGTTCCATTTGAGCGGTCAGGCAGGACGCCCAGTTTGTCACCCCGCCCATATTTATTGCCGACTATACCAAGGAGATTACCGGTACCTTGATGAGGAAAAAAAGACATAATGTACATACATGTATGTTATGCAAATTTCTTTCCCTGAAACAAGAGAGGATATATTCTTTTTTGGTGTACAACTTCCATTCTATCCCTCTACAAAATAAAATTTTGTCAGGAATTATATGTGAGTTGTATTTTGTGTGTGTGTGTGTGTGTGTGTGTGATTCAGTATGCAAAGACAGTGCTTTAAAAAATGCTAGTGTATTCACTACTTTGTTTTCATTACAAAGAGTGCATTTGTGGCAGCGACAGTGTGCTCTCTTCAATGAGTACTTTTCTCAGATTTTTACTCTTCTTGAAATAATTTTTGTAGTTCCACACTCCTTTCTCATACTGTAAAAGTGGATATTTTCGCACGACTAATTTTTTTCGCGCACGGCCGGGTATAAGAAGAGTGCTTGTGAAGGGCAACTTTTGTGAACAAGGCATGCATAAAATATGAATACATTACCAATTATGGTCTAATGAACAAGCTTAATGCGAGTGACCGGTTTCTACTCATGTGCAAAGTGTAGCAATGAAAGCCCTTTTTTGACTCAGTATACTGTATTCAAGATACCCAAGACTTGGAAATGGAGTTAGCTGGTATAAACTGCTGCAAAATACATTTATCAAATCACTTGGGCCGTTATCATCTTGAATAACTTTTTTTTTTTGGTGGGGAGGGTGGTGAAAAAGACAAAAAGGTATGGTTTAAGACTTTGGAGCTCACAGAAGGAAAAGGAAGAAGAAATGAACAGGATGTCGTGCTAAAATGATTTATAACGAGATCTATTCCAAAGGCGGCCAAACTACGAAAGTGTATAGACACCGTGACCAGTAGTTAATTGCTAGAAGCAGCTCACAGGGGGAGAGACAGGAGCTTGTAATAGGGTTGGATAGGGGCTTGCTGTTTGCATTATTCTGGTTCGAGGCCACGCAGTGACAAGAGTGAGGATGAATTGGTACAACCGGCACCATTTTGTAAGTACGCTTGCGAAACCGCAGCTGTGTGGCGTAGCATGAATATGATGTGCTGGTATCGGGAGTGAACCTGTACCGTTTGATTGTTAGAGAGGGTGATGGTGGTAGGCTCTGATTCAAGGTGTGCTGAGTGAGGGATTGTTGGGATGTATGGTGTGCAAGAGATGTATTAGGTACAACATCTGTGATGACGATTGATGTGATGAAGATTGTGTATGTGTTTAGGAATTGAGTTCCACCTGTTGGTTAAAATTCATGAAAGGTGGCTGTCTTTTTCATTGAAAAAGAAATCATCTGAGACAATATATATGTTATGGAATTCTGTGTGTGTTAAGATGGGTACGGAGTCTTCGAAAGAAAAACCGTGACTCGAACAGTCTCCTAGTTCACACAAAGCTCAGCATGCTTACACGATATATTGAAATGGTTTGGGCAATAAAAGTTTTACTGTATTGATGTAGATTCTCATTTTATGATGTGCCTGCTTAAAGAGCCATTTTTACTCGCGTAAATAACCATTTAAGGTTTTTTTTTCTGTCCAATATCTGCTTTCCCACAATGCTATGCCAACAAGTATTTAACAAACAAGCTCTGTGAAGTCAGAAAATGTACATGAATTATGTAGTATTGTCCCAACGAATATTGCCTTCTCCTGTATTAGGGAATCCTATACGCTCAGATAGCCTGCACTGCACGTTGATTTGTTCCAATCGTGTATCACATTGTGCATCTTCATCAATGCCATCAAAGTTCTCATCTTTGTAGGTTCTTCGCACATACATTTTCCATATTTGTTAAATTTAATTTGTTTGTTAATTAATTTTGGGTTTTTTTTTAGGTGGATGACATCCTCGATGAGGTCATTAATCTGGAGTCCACCCTTGGAGACGACTCACTCAGTCAGTTCCTGCAAGATCCCAACAAGCTCTCTATGCCAAGCACAGTAAGCATCCAGGTCTACAGGAAGGACGTGTACAGATCCTGCATACCACAAACACACACATACACACATGCACACAGACAGACAGACAGACAGACAGATGTACAAACACATACATACAGACAGGTCAGCAAATATGCATACAGACAGGTCAGCAAATATACATCAACACATGTGCACACCTTAATATCTATGCAGACGTACGGACACTCATACACATTCACTCACACAGAGGCACAGACAAACAAACTCGCACAGACACAGACAAACATGCGTAGCGTGTGCATGCTCAGACATGTAAACAGACTCTTAACCCATTAAACACTAGTCCCAGGTACATACTCGTGCAGGTGTGTATGGGAAATGCGTATTGTAGCAAAATCAGCCCTTCCTCAACGAGAAAAGTACCACATGCATAAATATACTTTGGCACACCAATTCAAGGTAAGGCTTGTTTTTAAAAGAAAAAAAAATGATAATAATGATTAATTGATTTGAAAAAAAAGTTAAATGAATTAATTGATATACATACATGCGAGCACAAATTCTTGTCACTTTTTTTTTTGTGGATGCAATTTACGTATACAGTTGTACCATACCTTCTACATCCAATGGACACATTTTATACAGATCAAGGCAATAGGCAAAGCCAGTGACGTGAATATAGTGTTTTATAGTTTATTTGTGTATTCAAAGAAAGAGAAAAGGGCTCAAATATCAACCACGAACATTGTACATCAGTTATACAGAATGATAAAAACAATGATTTCATGACTACAATTAGAATAATACCAAATATTACAGTACGTACAGGTGTAAGGAATGGCTGAATCAGCCGAATAGAATTACAAAAAGTGTGTATGCCTATGGAAGGGGGGAAAAGACTAAAAGAAATGAACTTTTGACATGCCGGTATCTTTTACATGTTCGGAATCATCTTGGTTATCATTTCCAAACCATGATTAAGTATTTTTATGTCAATAGTCACCATGCAGTTAGCACAGCTTGTGCAAACATATTTAGTGTTTTAAGGTGTTAAGCCCCGTGCCACCATCTGTTTGGGCAGGAGTGGTGTAGCTGGGTGGGAGGGGGGGGGGGGGGGGGTGTCTTAATCTGCAATGGGTGGGTTCTTATGTATATCTGGGATTATTCATGTGATTAATGATTAATCACTCATAATAGTTCCAGGTACATATGTAGTTGCCAGTCCACACGACTGCAGACTAGGTGTGCAGTCCTGTTGGACCCTGTAGAAACACTCTTTAGGATTACACCGATACCACCTGTACCCTTGTAGCTGTATGTAGAGCCAGCATGACCTTAAAGGGTCGTCACACGTCTTTTTTCTTCTCGTTGCGCCCATTTTGTGTGTTTTACATAATTGATGGTTGCAGCAGCAGCAGCATTAGCGAAGTACCTGCATAAACAGTATAATGTCCGGATGATAGTTGATGTGTGGGCGCCAGTAAAAGTCCTTCGTAGTTTGCAAAGTCGGCCTTGCTAGCTGCGTGTTCAGGCAATAATGCCAAGGCCCTTGGGCAGGCGAAGCGGCATTTTCCTAGAGGTATACGTACATCTCAGCACTGTTACGTCCTTGTGCTGCTGCAAGGTGTATCCTTACACATATCTACACACACATGGTATCATTTAGAGTTTGTTCTATCTAGCACATGCTCTTCAGTGCATGTTTTAGATGCATCGTAAAGTCCTAAGTCTCTAGTTACATTTTATCATTAGTTCTTTTTTTTTTCAGTAAGTTGGTAGTCATAACAATTTCACTTACATACACATAGGCTGATACAGAGATTGTTTGTCAGTGTTATGGCGGGGAAACTCGCTCAACCTAATCTATTTCCCTTTGGGGTGACCCAAGCTCACTTTTGGAACCTTTGTGAAAATGTGGCAGTAATTTGAACCAAAGTGTATTCGCTGGTTGCTGTAGAGGGTCTTACAGCTTCTATTTGATATAGATGATCATGCACAGTATTATAGATCAGAACCTGGGTAGTTTGACTGTCCATTTGGAGGTTTTCATTTGATTTATTTATTTTTTTAAAATTTTGCGAATTTTAAAGTATCGATTGTAACTCTTCATGTGAGACTATGTGTAGGTGTATGCCATGTATTTTGGTAAACAGATTTACATTGACAAGTGCGTGGAAGAAGTGTAGAGTATTGACATGTTCGTTCCGTCCACCATCTTGCTCCTTCCTCGTCTAGATGCCTGTGACACACAACTTCCCGGACTCGCCGTTCAGCAACAACAAGATGGCGCCCTTCATGACCAACCAGCAGTCCTCCTCGTGCCCGCCGGAGCTGACGAAGGTCAAGCAGGAGCCGGTGCCGCTCTCCGAGGAGCAGGCCCGTGCCATCGCCAAGGAGCGACAGAAGAAAGACAACCACAACATGAGTGAGTATAGAGACGGACAAAGAGTAGAGATAGAAAGGTAGAGATGGGACCACACTAAATACAGTATGCAAACTATGCACAGGTGAGAGTGTGTTAGTGGAGATATACAATTGTAGTGGCACACTTGAGGGCACTTACAATGCTGTCAGCATGTGGAGGCACAGCTGAGTGCATAGATTGCATGACATTGAGAATGACATACCCAAGAGTGAGCTGCATCTCTGTGAATGTCACAAACTTAAACCTGTGCATTATATGTTTTATAAAATGGGCCTATGAACTATTTGTTAATTACCTGTGGACGAGTAAGAGTACCAATCAGCTTGGAACTTGCTCAAATGCCAAGATGTCCGAAGAAGTGTTTCAGAGACACTGAACATTAATTTGGTAATTTTTAGCAGTAAATAAGGTGATTGAGTGCTTGGTTGTAACTGATTGACTGTGCACTGCTACAGTATGTACACTGTGTTGTCAGTGAGCGTGTGTATGCTTTTTTACTGCACACTTTTTGCATGCCTGTGCAGGTCAGTATTAAAGAAAATGAAGAGCGCACATGTGACTCATTTCAGCGCTTGTGATTGAATATGTTCTTGAACCTATTTTATAATAACACATATCACATTGACATTTTTGTCCTCAAACTTCATGACATACAGGGGATCTTGTCTTATTAATGGTAAGGGATATTGGGAAAGTCAAACAGGAAATGTTAATGATGACATTAGTTTCTTTTTGGCCCCTTGTAATGAAATTCTCACAGTGAAGAAATTATTCACACTGCAGCCTTGTCTGTTCCAAGAAATCATGACTAAATTTGGACATGTATGATGATGTAATCAGGGACCTGTTGCCTAAAAAGATTTAATCAAATATTAGTCAGAGAATCAAAGGTACATAATGTTAATCAGTTGTCAGCCAATCAGAATTGAGCATTCAGTGACTCATGATTGATAATCTGACATTCACTGTATGTTTGATCTAATCTTTCATGCAACGGGGCCCTGTTGCATTATTTTAGGAGATACTCTTGTAAACAGACTCACTCAAGAGTTTGCAACATGTGAATTGAGTTGTATTTGTGTACTTTGGCATTGTACTGCTCATAAGTGACCGAGAAATCTTTCTTGTGACGTTCTTTTTGCAGTCGAGAGGAGGAGAAGATTCAACATCAATGACCGCATCAAGGAACTTGGTACCCTCATCCCCAAACACATTGATCCGTGAGTTCTCAACCATTTTTAGGTCCTTTATTTGTTAAAAAGTAGCTGTTAGCCCTGTATACCCATACATGTTTTAAGTGCATGCATCTTGTATCAAGCTATGGTTGCAAATGTAATTGTACACATATGTCATCATCAGAAAAGTGATTGTGATTTAAAGACCTATATATTTATTTGTCTTTTTTTTTTAAAAGTAGCCTCAAAAGTCTTAGGTGTAGTGTCTTGACTTTAGCCTTCAACATGCCAGATTGATATGAATTTGGGAAATACTGTTAAAAGTTGTTTTCATGCAATGCCAACTCTGCAGTGCAGAGCAAGTTGTTCACACAACTAAGCTCATTTAATCAATGTGCTCTAACTCTGGAAGACAGAGAATGAGAGGCATGGAATATCTGTGATGGTCCCTCTTTTTATTGAAAAGAGATTATAGAATAGATTAGAAAAGGAACTCACAGGGGCAAATATCAAAGCACAGACATTTTACAGTCTCCGGTAACGGTAAGATTTTAAGTGATCTTCTGATAAATGGTACACTTCCACTGGCAGCTGTATGATGTGTAAGGCTTAGTAGCATTTTGAGGCTATGGCATACTGTATGAGGGAGGTTAAGCCTCAACATGCATTGAGTGCTGAATGGCACAGAAAACCCCATAGCATTGTACACACTGTCCAAAGTCCTACCACAGAAAGGGTTACTGTATATGCCAAATATTTCGCGAGGTTTTTATTTTCGCAAATTTCGCAAGTCGGGTGCTATTTGCAAAATTAAAGACACACGAAAATATTGACTCTGATCCAGATGTGGATGTGATGTATGCGTGTACATTTCTCCATTCAGTACAAGACTCCACGATCGTGAATTTAACCACTCGTGCAATCATTGCGAATTCCTGATTCGCGAAAATTTAGACTCGTGAAATAGATGGCGTATAGAGTAGGTGGTACAAATGAAACCATGGTTTAAACCATGGTTTAAACCATGGACAAAAACCATGGAGCGCCAAGTGTCGCATGGAATATTTCATTACGAAATCAGCCATTCCGTCGATGAAATAATTATTTTGTGACAAAATGACAACATTTTGTAACTAAATGAACATTTCCTCGACGAAATGATGATTTCGTTAACGAAACGGTCATTTTGTCGATGAAATGACCAATTTCGTAACGCTATATTCCATGCGACACTTGGCGCTCCATGGTTTTTGTCCATGGTTTAAACCATGGTTTCATTTGTACCACCTTCGTGAATTCAGGCCTTTGTGAGCTTTGAGTGGTGATTAGCACAGAAAACTCCATAGCAATGTACACACTGTCCAAAGTCCCTGGCACAGAAAGGGTTAAGTGCTAGAATCAAGTGAAGCCTGGTGAGTGGACAGAAAGCGTATGAATCTCAAATGTCTGTTATCTTTGTGTGTGCATTTATTAGTGATCAGAGGCAGAACAAGGGCACCATCCTAAAGTCTTCCGTGGAGTACATCCGCAAGATGCAGAAGGAGAAGAACCGCTACAAGCTGGTGGAGGACCGACAGAAGCAACTGGAGACCATCAACCGCCGGATGATGCTCAGAATACAGGTGAGGAAGGAATGTAATGGACAGAGGAGGGGAAAAAAAAGGGATGATGGCAGGGGGAGGGGAGGAGGGAGGAAGAGAGCAAAAGATTTCTTCTTGTTTTTGTCCATATGATGTAAATCTATGTGAGAATATCAGTAGATACAACAGTGTGTTTGATTTAACTCCAGCATACTGTTAAGGTCACCATCAACATGAAAATCAATTTGCTCCAGCTTTCATCGTTGCAGGCTTGGGGGATGGTTGTCCTGGCAATGATAATGATGATGGTGATGATAATGGTGATGGGAAAGGTGGGATAATAGATAAGATTCCAAGCGAAATGGTAGGGAAAAGAATAGTTGGAGAAAAGGTGAACTTATGGAATAGATGAAGAAGAGAAAAGAAGTGTATGGAGACTTTTCATTGAATTAAAATACAAGGAAGAGAATGCCTTAGAATAAGATGAAACTTAAAGGAGATGAAGAGAAAAAGGTATAAAGGCTTTCAGTTGATGGAAGGAGGGAACACTTACAAATGTCAATATTAAGATTAAAAGTTAATGCAGAAGAGTAATTTTTGGATATGACACTTGGAAGGTTTTCTTACCCCACCATCATGTCGTATTTTGTGCCTGGATTTCACAGGAACTTGAAATGCAGTGCAAGCGTTTCAACATCAGCACCGCAGCCCTCAGTCCAGACACACGGACAGAGGTCATCGCAGCGGAGTTCATGCGCCTCCAGGGCTCCGACATCGACTTCCAAGTCAAGACTGACCCCTCAGATCAGCAGCAGCAGCAACAACAGCAGCAACATCAACAGCAACAACAGCAGCAGCAACAGCAGCAACAGATGCAGCAGCATCAGCAACAGCAGCAGTTGCAGCCTGACAACCAGGTCTACTTGCAACACATGGAGCAGCAGAACCAAGCCAGTACTTATGCAAACGGGCTTGACGCTGCCAACTACAGTGCCCTGGGCGAGGCCACGCCTACCATGGATGACCTGCCCAGCGATGCCGACTCCCCCTCCGGTGACCCGCTGCTCTCCCAGTCTCCCATGGCAACCTCGCTGCACAGCAGCCGCCGCTCCAGCTTGACGAGCCTCGATGACATGCCCGAGACCCTTCAGCAGCCCCAGCATCACCACCACCATGCCGACTTCCTATCGTAACCTTGTGACAGCGTGTCGGATCCCCAGGTGCGCACAGCACGCATGGACGTGAATGAATCGACATCTCCCGCCACGTTACCCTTTCCCCCCACTCCCCGACTCCCACGGCAAGGGAGGAGTGGGACAACTGTGGTCTCCCGCTGGTCGGCGAGACAGCGAAAGTTTTGAAGCAGGTGGCATGCCACCCTGTCTACAAGACATCGTTGGTTTTAAAACAGTTCGCAAATTGTAATGCGATGGACAGTTTGAGATTGGGAAGCAAAGTTTGCTGAGAGAAGAAATTTTTGTGGCAAAACATAACTGGTTTATGTTGTAGTCGTGTTAAAAGTCTTCAGCAAATTACCAATGGCTGTAAGAGCTGTGACTGTCACGAAGCTTCTATGTACTTCTTATTCATTCGAATGGATCGAGAATAAATGAATTTTTAAAAAGTGGAACAGTGCCCTCTATCTATAAAAGGGCAGTGATTAAATCATGTGCCTTTTTTCACAGTTCATACAACTTATATGCTATGTGAAGTTTCTTCTCTATTCTATCTAGATAACTTTAAAGATGCATGCTTTCTTATTGAATGTGAGTAATTACAGTTTTGTTATTGTCTTTTGTTTTTCAACATAGGGATTTGTTTTCCTTGTAGTAGATAATGTTGATTGTCCTGAAAAGACGGGGGTGCTGTTTTTCTTTTTTTTTTGCGCAGAGGAATTTGCGAGACATGCCAAATAGCAGTGCTGGTCGCTGCATAGCTATGGCTTCTTAGGTGATGGATTACAGTAGGGGATTGTAACTTTGAGGTGACTGGGCTGTAGCGTAAATGAAGGGAGTCTGAACTGAGGCAATGTACTATGAAATATTTATAGGAGCTGTAATGGATAAACAAAAAAGAGAAGAAAAAATGTGAATGAAGACCAGAGAAGCAAACTTCTCTCTCTCGCTGCCATCTGAGATATATGCCACTTTGCTTTCCAGTCAGCAAACTATCCATCCAGAACTACTTTTTAAAAAAGTTGATAGACTAATGAAGGATGTAATTGCCGCAACTCCGATATGTAATTATGAATGAATTAGAGAATATTAGATGTAAAGAGATATGACCGTCTACTGTATACTTCCAGATAGGTTGAGGAAGTCTAAATATGCAAGATATTACACTATAAATCACTGATTTTGTAAATGAAAGCATGCGACGTCATTCTGCACTTCTGCCGTGATAAAAGTGTGTGGCTCGGATGGACTATTTTGTTACAACGAGTTCATAGATTGTCTTTAGAGGGATGTTAGAGGCAAAAGGTGATAAGAAGCCTTCAATGCATGCAATAATGTGATGACATATGTGTAATGTTGGTCGAGTTCCGTCAGCTTTCTTTCATTCACTTTGTTTTTTAAGGCAGTTTAGTCGATCATGAAGTGAGCAATGGCTGTGTGTTCAGTTATAATTTACTAAAGGGGTGCTGAACACAAGAACCCAGATTGCATGCATGTTTTAAAGGGTCACTTGTCATAACTAAATGAATAATGTAATTTTTTTTCCCACTGCATCCACAGGAGCTCAATGCACTGTTTCGCATGATCATGTAGAAGTTTTGCAATGACCTTTATTTTGCGCACCGTAGCCAGTTTTGATGTGACATTGTTTTATTGGATTTTTTTTAAATTTTCTTATTACCACTAGGTGAGGATGCAGAATTCTGTGACAGTTTATCTTGAAGATTCTGTGGCAGAATTGGGTGGGATGTGTTAGCTCCCATGATTTCTAGACCATATAGCATCATCTGCAATATATCTGTACCATGACTGATATGTATTGCTGTGGCACATGCAGATTTATTATTATTATTTTCTAATAATAGCTTTTAATCATTGCATTTTGACTTGCCATTTCGTGACCATAAATGTGTCAACTGCGACATTGTAGTCTATGCCGGCAGACATTGCGTGCTGAGGAGATGGATCATATTCGTGTGCGTGACTTTGATGAGGAAGAATGGCTCTAATTTTATCACAAAACGTGTATTTGCTTGTACAGATATAGAGAGAGATTATCATTATTTTTACAGCATATGACAAATTGTATATTTGTGTGGATTCTAAGGGTGAAAAAAGAAAAAAAAATCAGCAAGAAAGTTGCAGAAAGGCGATGACAGAAAAGGAAATAAAGACACGCCATGTGGGTAGAAAACGAAATTCCAGGAAAACATGCCACAGAGGTATGCATAACTGCGTGCACCTGGTATTATTTCATTAATGTTTTCAGTGTTTTCACATTGACTTATTATAACAGAGCCCATAGTTAGTGTGGCATTATTACACATGTTGTTGTAATTCTTTGCATTTCTTCTCTGCCACTGATGTTTGTTTTGTTTTCTTTTTTGTTTTACCAAACAGATATTTGGTATAGAAACCAGATGAGCATAGAATATGAAAGTTGTTGTGGTATCAGTGGGTTTATTATGGCTGTTTGATTTTGATTTTGATTATTGTGGTGTTTCTTCCTTTTTTTAAACCATGTTTTAAAAAAAAAATGCATGGAAATCACCTGTCTGTAAAGGAGTTTGACCAAAATGATAATTTGTAGTAGGATTGAGGCGGCATTCTAAAGAAGTGAGACAATCTTTTCGATTGTCTTCCTTTTTCATTAAAACTGACATGCACTTCACGTGTGATGAACGCCTGCATGCATTCTCTCTGTATCCAGACAGTAATTCTCAAAAGGAGTCATACTGTCATCACTGTAGTGGTGTAAGTCATCACCATTTGCAACAGTCAACACCACATAAAATTGAGTCTGTGTACATACAAAAGTGTGCGCATACGGTGCACCGCGTCACAAGGTTGATGGAAGATTAGCGCAAAGGTGGTGGATGAAAATGGCCGTCCTTTGCTGGTCACCCCCTTCCCCTTTAAAGAAACAGAAGTGTAGACAAGAAACAAAATAAGTCTACCTGTAAATAGTCAAGAAAACTTATCATTTGAAACATTTACTGTTGTATTTCTCTGAGCTGTTGAGAAATTATGTTACTGTTGCAAAGTGAAAGAAGAAAAAGATAATGGAAAAAAAATATATATATGAATGTACTTTCTGTGTTTGTATGTACCCTCATTTGTAGTGTTGGTGTGTTTTGTGCACATGCACGCAATAGCAAATGTGTGAGAGTTTAACTTTCACTTTTATCGTGATTAACAACATCCTGGCCAGATTTTATGTGCATGGGGCATCTTACTGTGGAGAGCTGGGGTAAAGTTGTCTTTAATGCTTTCAACCATTCTGTCTCATCTACGTAATGTTATGATATACCGTCCAGAGCATAGAACTGGCACCATAGTCAACTCTGTTGCCTCATCTCTGAAGCATTATTTCTCTCTCTCTCTATCTCTCTCTCTCTTGTATTTTTAGCAAGCAATGACAAATCCATGTACTTCTCCAGTTTCCATGAAAAGAGTGCTGACGTAAATATTTAAAGTAGGTACACATGCCAGAAAACTAATTTGGCTTCCTTTAAACTTCCCGAAGAAGAAAGTGATAGCTACGGACATTTACAGGTAATTAGTTACCTGGTTCTACCCCTCTAGATTATCATGTTTTGATGCATCTTTTAAAAATTACTTTTTTTGGTCTAAATGAATAAATTGACTTCAGAAAATGAGTATCTTTAGGAAGATATTACTTGTTCAACTGTATTTTTTTCCTTATTATCATTATTTATTGTTTTGATATCACTAGCAAGTATTACCTTGATTTATGAAAATAATGCCACAGTACAACCCTAAAATGTTTGAATGGTGTTTTGCAATTTCAAAGTTGACATCTTTAATTGCGACAATTCCTCAGATTTAATCAATAAATGCAAAGATACTGTAAGAATTATTGGGGAAATTAAAATAAATATCTGCGGTCATCATTCTACCAATTTTAAGTTTAGGGAATGTTTTGTTTAGCACAAATGATGCCACTAAAAATGTAGTTACAGACTGCCAGGGTGAGGGGCAACATGATGGTATTAAATGCACTTTGTGATCGTAAAGTGAGGATAAGTGTTCACTTAAGCGAAAAACACATACTAGTACTGTAAAGCAAATATTCGCAGCATAAAATTTTCACGAACTGCCACTGGCATCCAATGCAGTATAATGTAGACAAGAAATGAAATTCACAAAATTAAAGTACACACAAAAATTACTTGTTTTACAGATATCTCTTTTCCTTGCAGGTATACCTGAGGAAGTGGTTGGTGTAGTATTTGTTTGAGTGAAAGCACGGTATCTTTGTAAAGTGTCTTTGGGTAAAGGGTCAATGGTATAATAAGCTGTAAGGAATAAAAACACAGATTTCAAGGAGAGGTGAAGGGGACAAATACTCTGAGTAGTAAAGTCATTCATATGTAGAGTTTCTCCAAGGTGATTGTGCAATTATTATTTCTGTTATTATCATTATTATTATTAATCATCATTATGATAGTTTCTTCTCAGCAAAACCAAGGTTCAGTCTCGATTAAAAAAATATATATATATAAAAATTAACGAACAGGATCTGACTGTTGCAGTGATATTGACATCCCTTTTTAGAAAGAGTCTTCTTGTCTGTCGTGAATGCTCGTTTCGGCTCAAAATGGTCCCAATTTCGTGCAAATGTAATAAGATATGCTGCACACTTCCTGGCATCAATTTCAAAACTTCATCACAAAAACACGAGTGCAAGAAACACTGAGGGAAAAGACAAAATGGTTTGCATATATAATCAAGTATGGTCATTGCACTATGGTTTCTTGTCCGACATTGGATGTAACCAAAACTGATATGAACATTAATCCTGTCTATTAATCCTTGTCACTCCTTAGACACTATACTTGTTAAAACTATTCTGTGTAGGGTTTTGTTTTTGTTTGATTCTTTTGTTCTTGTGCCCTGCATGTTTGTTGATCTGTATGTTTCCTATTCTTTCTTTATTTTTCTTCTTTTGTGGCTGTAACATACACACTGAATGAAATAATAAACCAACACCTATATGTATATGAAGAGGTAGGGAGTGGATATGTGCATTTCTGTTTTTATGTGTGTAGCTCGTAGTGTGATGGTGTGGTATGGGCGTGTGAGTCATGTGGTGATAGCACATACACACACACACACACACACACACACACACACACACACACACACACACAAAAACACACACATGATTGGTGGAAGAGATTGTTTTTGATAAGTGTATCCATGGATCAGTGTGTAACCTCAAATAACTTTGTGTAAAGTGAAATAACTTTTGAGTAGAGAAAAAGGATGAGTGGGGAATAACAGAGAAACAGATTTTTCATTAGAAGTTTGAAAGAAAAGAATTTCAGGAACGTATTTTTTCTTCTTTTGGTACTTTGCCATAAATATCTCCCTCATTAACTGAAAAAAGAAGAAGTCTGATACCTCACTGAGTTGGACTATTTAGAAAAAAAAAACAAACAAACACAGAAACAAACCATTAACATGTCTAACAAACATTATGCATAACTACACATTATGTTCTAATTTGGTGCAGTGTATACATATCTGTGTGTCTGTGTCTTTATGTGTGTTATGTTGAGACATACACAGATATATAAATATATGCAATGGATAAAACAGTTGCCCACAGCAGCATGAGGAACAGTAACATGAGGAAACATTCATTAGGTATCAACAAAAAGCTCAGAGAATCCAGAGTTAAGTCTGGTGATGCAAACTCCTTTTTTTTTCTCTCTCTCAATCCAATTATGGTAATTTGACTACTGGTATGCAAAATTCTAAGTGTTTTCACAAACTACTAGTATATCTTCCCAAATCAAATGATCGTTTTGAGGTACTTATAATTCAATTGCCTGTATCTGCATGCACAATATTTTCCAGAATATGAATTTTTGAGCAAAATCTCCCAAACTACATTTAAAACAAAAAACTGAGGTGCATCACTTCATGAAATAAAGATATCAAGGAACATTTCAAAACCGACAAAGCATAAATTTCTGCCTAAATCTTTGACACCCAAGTAGAACATGTTCACTACAAAGTTGAAAGCATCCAAATGATTTCCTGTTTACACCCTTTTCTAATACAGCTCATTATCAACATTTCAGTGCTACCCTACATAATAAAGGGACTGTTTCGAGCAGGATTTGGGAACTAAGGCGTGTGATAAAATGCAATATTGAAAATCTGATATCAACATATGAATTAAAGTGACATATATATATATATATATATATATATATATGTGTGTGTGTGTGTGTGTGTGTGTGTGTATGTATCTACATATATATATATATATATATATATATATATATATATATATATATATATATATATACACTCACACACACACACATATATATATATATATATGCCTGTGTGCACATGAATCTGAGAGAGGTATACTCACTTACGATCATTCAATAAACACAATATACGAACATGAACAGTGCACATCTATTAGGTTGAGGTAGGAAACTACACCTGATCCCCCATCGAGGAAAAAAAAAGAAGGTAATAATAATCCCAACTGGGAATATGATTTTCGTGACCAAAATATTTTCTTCAGATTCAGTTTTAGCCGCTACAGGCAGCTGGCCTCACATCACACACAGCTACACATTTCGAGCCGGGAGTTTCACAGGAAAAACAAGCTCCGATGCCGATATTTTCGGCACTTCATTGGAGAACGCGATAACATGAATGTCAGAGGTGTAAAAATAGCGACCCCGTGGAAATATATACTTTGCGAAGTTTGATTGCCAATTTCCTCAACTAAACGGGGTTTATACGTCGTGGCTGTTAATACCTATACGCGACGAGGCACATTGTATTCTCAGATATTCGTGCTTGCCATTTTCTTCGTATTATTTGAACATAGTAGGCTACCTGTTTCTTGTTTTGGAAGATGGAACAATATCTCATGGAAGGGGAAAAAACAAATCGCAATTCTATAGTGCATAGCCTAAAGTTGTAAAGTACATGAACCCGGTTTCTTTACGAAAATTAGGCCTACTAATTTGGTGGATAACGGGGCCGCTGACGAGGGGGGGGGGGGGCGCAGCCCCCCTCCACTTGGTGAAAACAACAACAACAACAACAACAACAACAACAACAACAACAACAACAACAACAACAACAACAACAACAACAACAACAACATCAACAACAACAACAACAACAACAACAACAACAACAACAACAACAACAACAACAACAGCAGCATCCATGGATTTCCAAGGGTTCCGTCCTAATATTCTGCTCAGGGCCGATTTACCATTGACCTGGACCCCGTCTCAGGTCCCGCAGCCCCGCTGCCCCTGCCCCCCCCCCCCCTCCCACCATGAAAAACGTTCCGCGGCCCCTGAATTAGGTGTTGACCATATTGAAATAAATTTTCAGTGGCCGTGTACATTAATAGATGTGGCATTTCGACTACGAAAAGATGTTCACTCGATATGAATATTGCCGCTCTGGAAATGAGTTACAAAAACGACCTGTATAGAATTTATTGTTTTAACACTACCGGTACTCTCTCTTTGTCGTTGCTGCTGTTACAGTTAATATTCTTGCCATTATACTCAATCGGATTGCGCAAGCACAAGATAATGAACCACTCATCTCTATAGACACAATTCTAGTTACTTTTTGTAAAACGCATAATAACTATTCCATAAACAACTGATGCTCATTGCGCTGTAAGACTGGGGTGCCTTAATTACTTCACTGACCAACCCAAAACAAGGCAATAACATCATAACAAATCAAACAGATCAAACGAGCTTAAATGCAGCCGTTGACGTGCTTTGACGCTATGAAATCAGAAGGTCATTCCAAAGCATTGCACCTGTATGCCAAAATGCACGACTCCTCAAACAGGATTCATTCCAATTCAAATGAAGACATTATTTTTCGACAGAACATAGCATACACTTCTTCTTTTTTCCCCTGGTAATAAAAGAATATGTAAACGATATATAATGAAATGAGCAGAGTAGGCCTATATGTAACACTCACATGATATCATAACAACAAAACATAATATATGTAAGGTACACACAATTAAATGGCGGCATTCACTGAAAAAGACAAATATGTGGGCCATTCTTTAAAAAAATCAGAACAAAAATAGGTTCAGAAGCCCACTATCGTGACTATAAAAGAGACAAGACTGACATGGCTACAGCTACATTATGAGACAAGACTGATTTGACAACAAGGGTTACAAAAGAGATAAGTAAGTAAATTACATAACGAAGTATATCGAGAAAATAAATATGTGTGCAAAATGAAAAGGGATAGGACAATAAAGAAATTTACAGGAATGACTCGAAGAGAGATAAATCTCGATAAAGCGGTGATAACAGCAGGTGATAGTAGCAATAGAATAAGTGGCAATAATTATATAGATTTTGCAACTGAATGATAAAAAGCTCTTTTTAAATGAATATATGGAAGAAGCGTTTCTGACATCGTTCCAGGAGTTTGGGCCAGTATGAATAATGTACTCTAAGCTAACAGAGAGTTTTTCAGTTTCAGATGAACCTTATTTCATTTTCGTTTTTCCGAAACGTCGGAATAACGAACTAATAACGAATAATGAATAACGAATAATGAACTGTGACCATGTGGAGCCGGGATTTGTAAAAACGCCGGGACTTGTGAAACGTCTCGCCGGGATTTGTGAAAACGCCGGGAATTGTAAAAAACGTATCGCCGGGAAATGTGAAAGCGTTCAATTTTACCGGGAACTGTAAAAATCATGTGCTTAAACGGTATTACGTGCCGATGATATATAGATAATCTCGATGTCTAACAAAATTGCTCATGAACCTTTGCCGTTATAATTTTCCTGCAAACTCCAAAACGGATTTTCACAACACTTGGCAGATGATATCTGTTTATGGTGGTATGTTGTATGTTTACGTGCGCGGAGGGGGGGGGGGGGGGGGGGGGGGGGGACTCGTTTAAACAATTAATTGAGATTATATCCCCATAAAGATCGCATTTGTTAAGTTTGGTGAAAGTCGATCATACATTTTTCAAGAAAATGCTGAAATGCTGAATCCGCCATAATCAAACATGAAATTTCAGTTATTAATGTCTTCATAGCATTAACTAAGCTCAATCTTTTTTGGTTCGACCAGGAACATGAAAAATTCTAGATTTTATGCCTCTGAGGCTTCAACTCCGTCCCCCTTCCCCTTCGGCGGTGTGTGTGTGTGGGGGGGGGGGGGACTTATCTAAACAAATTAAGATCATGTCACCATAAACAGATATCATCTGCCAAGTTTCATGAAAATCCATTTTTGAGTTTACAGGAAAATTATAACGGTAAAGATTCATGAGCAATTTTATTAGACAACGAGATCATCTATATACCATCGGTACTAAAGGTACATGATTTGCACATTTCCCGCGGCAGCGTTTTCACAATTCCCGGCAAAAAAAAAAAAAAAAAAAAAAAAAATCAACGATTTTACATTTTCCGGCGAGACGTTTCTACAAATCCCGTTGATGCAATTTTCGAGATTTGTACATTTCCCGGCGAAACGTTTCTACAATTCCCGGCGTTTTTACAAATCCAGGCGAGAGTTTTTTTGTTTTTGTTTTTGTTTTTTTTAACAAATCCTGGAGTTTTTTACAAATCCCGGCTCCACAGACCATCTTTGCAGCCTAGATTCAGCATGCAGTGCCACCACAAGTCCTTAATGGCATATGGAAAAAAGGTGTTTTTGGAAATGATGTGGTTTTGATAAAAACGGAAGTTTCGAGAGAAGTTTTTGTTAATGACACTAAGGCCTATCGTGTAATGCAATTGCCAGCAAATGCATTCAGTTATGCCATGTTGGTCACAAACGGAAACAATAAGATGAAGAAGAAATAATTACAACTTGCAAGGAAGAAAGTGAAAACTGATTAATAGCACAATATCCATTAACAGTCGGGTTACGATGCAGAGGTGTAACTATCAACCCCCCCCCCCCCCAAAAAAAAAAAAAAATCTTAACCCATCAGCTTATCTTTTAGTTCAGAATTATCCCAAAATGGCTGTGCAGTTATAGAGGCTACGGCCAGAAGGGCATGACCCCATCCCCTCCCAGTGCTCCTTCCTTCTACACGACGACACGCCATACCATTTGCTTAATCAGTCCCAACACCTTGCAACCTGTACAGAACATTTTGCGCGAGTAGGCCTACGTGGGGTGAACCCCGGGTCCGGGCTTGAACTCTTGAAGTTACGATTTGTATACCTATCTTCAAACAGTGAGTCATCGCATGAAGCACCAAACTGGAAATGAATTAATTTTATGCCATGCAGATTCCAGTCAATATTGCTTAGAGAAATAAAAGATAAATTCATTTTTTTCCTCTGAATTATGGTCGATAATTTCGAAACTCTAATTTTCCTATGTTATACTCTTCAAAGTAGTCGCTATTACAAAGTTAGACTATACTCCCGAGCAGGTATATATGTAATGATTATAGGATTCGTTCTATAATGATAACTTCTATGGGACTTTCCTAAGTATATGTAATGAAAAAAAGAAAAAGTTTTTTGTTAGTGTGTGTTGTGGTAAATACATTATGACGTGTTTCTTTCTTTACTTGTGCTTTATAATTCATTTCTTCGTATATTGAGGAATGATAATGTCACTAATAGTCCTTGGTATAGGGAGGATGGTGATGTTTAAAAAAAAAAGGTACTGTGCAATGGTCATTTACTCAAGAGATCATGGTAGGCCTTTGCGAAACATAACTCTCGTAAATTCACTCGATCATGTTATTGCTGTTTTTTTTATCCGAAGTTTTGTTAGAATATCTTAAATAAACTAGGGTGGAGAAATGTCTGTTATAATGAAATAATATTTAACCAAGACATGTGTAGATTGAGCAAGCTATATTAAAAGAAGTCGCCAGTAAGTGCAGTTATGACTTTTTAAAGTTTAGGCGCCACTATCGTTGGATAAAAAGACTATTACCATTAGCAATGTTCCAAAGCAAGGCCACCAATAAGGAAAATAGTAAAGAAAATTCATCAACAGTTCATATTACTTGAAAATTGCGCACTCCATCGACTTTATATTAAGGATGATATTATTCCCCTTCATTATGCTAGAAAAAGAATGATAAAAAATGTGTTGAGTTATTTTTGTTCAAAAACACAATTAACAACTTCGTATTGGTAAGGCGTGAACACAATGGACAATGCGTCTCCATACAAAACTTGGAGAAAAGGGACTTCTAAGATGCTTTACAAAGATCCCAATTTCTCTGTGATCCTAATGCATGAATCGAATGGGATTTCTTGTAAGATGTAAGTAATAAGATATTGTTTCATACGCTGAAATTGCATTGTAATTGATATGCTTTTTGAGAGTTATTGTTGCAGAAAATCTGATTGTAAATTTTATGGGACATCAACATTACGATTTGATGCCTATTTATCCAGCGATAACACCACAGGATATAACCAAACTTTTAAAAATCGTTTATTTATTCTTATCTTATCTATGTCAACACAATTTGAAAGAATGACAAGATCAGCAAGTGAAAGCTGTTTCTCATTCTAAAGGTCCTGTACAATTTTAGGTTAAAACGTTACATATAAAGAGTAGAATGCAAAAAATAAACAACAGTTGAAGATTCAAAAAGAAAGGTCCAGTTGGAATCAATTACGAAATTTTACAACCAAAAAAGAAAAAACAAACGCCCCAAAAAGAGAGAGAGAAAAAAGAGTATCGTGCTATTATACTAATGATGCACAGGATAGAGTGTGTTAGTGAAGGTGCGGCGCGCTCGAGAGTATTGACAATGGTGCGACATGCACGAGGCGCAGCCGAGTGCATGTTTGCAACCGTTGTCAATACTCGAGAGTGAGCCGCACCTTCACTAACGCCACGAAATAATCCTGTGCATCATTAGTTTTATAAAATGGGTCGAAAACTAACAGCATTATTCACGTACCTTTGTGGGTCAATACCAGTCAGCTACATGTAGCACTCGCTCAAAAGTCAAGATGTCCGAAGATGTTCGTCCCAAACATTTACGCACGTCGCACTCGGAAATCCCGCACACTGATAAGTACTGTACGTACGTATACGAACGCCACGTACTGTTATGCACAAGAAAGGCCGCCGGCTGTTGTGGCAGCCCGCGGCCCGAACTAGAAGTTGTTTACAGGATTGACAGCGCGTATAGTAGCGCGTGACGCACTTGTAACAACTGATTGAGTGCGCACTGCTAGTGTAAAACATTGTGACGTACGTCAGGCCAGGGAGGTGGAAGAGAGACTCTTCTTAGTGCTTACCTGAAGAAAATAATGCACGCACATGTGACTCATTTCAGCGCTTCCAATTGGCTACATTCTTGAACCCATTTTATAATGAAAACTACACCATGCAAGGAGAGTTTAATAAGGAAAGTACATCTTCTTATATCACGCTTTGAATGGCTGATAGTGCATGCGATTTTTTCAAAAAAAAATAAGGCAGCGAAATCCATGCCTTCCACACCTCTTGCACATCTAGCGGTTTTGAACACTCAATATCGGTTTGGGTGGCACCACATTAAAGAATCAGCTGTCTTTGTATTAAAACCATGACTGACAAAAGTTATTTCAATATCATTGCTCATTCGGTACGGTAGGGAGCAGGTCATGGATACGTTTAATTATTGGCTTCACAAAAAATAGTTCCTTCTATTTTCAAATGTTTGTAATTTTGAAGACGTTATTGGGTAGCTCCTGATTATATTTTCAGAATCAAAATTTGATGCAATGATTTGTGCAGCTGTCTTTCGTAGACACACAAAACAAAAGATCTTTATTTTTGACGGAACAAGGTTCCCACACTGAATGTGATAAATCTATACATACTTGATAATCCATACGTATAGTTTCAATGATTGATGTTCCAAAAGTTCCTAGTTTTAACGAAACATCGCAACAACGTAACAGAAATTGTAACATATTCAAAACGATATTACGTATAACGTGAATAACTGCATAGAAACAGACGTAGCAAGATCTGAGCATGTGCATTCACAAATTTATTAAGAAATTGTCGCATTTTCTCAAAGATTTAATTTATGTGAACTATTAAAATATTCTGCATTCACAGAATCTACATGATGTTTTGGTTATTTAATTTCTCCTGAAGCAAACGAGACTCCCAACGACCAAAGGTTTCTCCCTCGGTAAAGGCAGAAATTCAAATCCCGGAAGGGGGACCAATCTGAGGGTCAATTTCGCGAATATTGTGTTCTGAACCTGGGGGGCATTTCATGAAGCATTTCGTCCGACAAAGTTGTCGGACAAACTTGCCCTCAGCCAATCAGTTGCAAGGATTTTAGTAGCTTGTAACAATTTGTCAGAAAAATATCCGACCAAACTGCGTCATGAAATGCTCCACTGATAACAGCGAGCTTTACGTCTGCGGCGCGAACGCTGAAGACGACGCTATTAGGCTAAAAATGGTGTTCTACACATGCGCGAGAAGTAGCTGTTTCCATTGTTCTGCCCGGGAGGCTGCGTCGTCTTCGCGTTCGCATCGCAGCTCTAAAGCTCGCTAATGATGAAAAGGAGCGTCAACTGGGGACGTCAAGGCTACTGTAAACCCCCTTTCATCGTTAGCACCCTTGGCTGAGAGACGTCCGTCTGAGCACTTTGTAAGCAGCTCTTGAAAGACCAAAGAACAAAAACACACAAACAGACAATCAGGGACTAACCGAAGCTTTAAAAAATTCAAACATAATTGAATATATAAGATAAAACTAAGTACGTAAATGAATAAAAGAAGTAATCAAACACAAAACAACAAATAAATAAATACACAAATTATACGATTAGATAAGAACTCCAAATTAACCATATGAGAGGGATTCGTGAACGAGAAACCAGTCTTCAAATAAACAAACAAAGCAGAAAAAATAAAACAAAGGAATGTAATACGCTTACCCCTGTTCTAGGGAACTGAAAAAGGACACTTAGCAAACGTTGAGCTTATCTTACCCTTCAACACCACATTAAGCACATTTGTAAGGCAGCATCTTTTGGATTGTTCAAAATTGGGAAGATGAGGAAACTACTTGACCGACCTACAACTGCCAAATTAACTCATGCATTTGTTTCTTGTCATCTAGATTATTGCAATTCCATATTTTCTAACCTCCCTCAGACACATATATTCCCACTTCAACGGGTACAAAATTCTGCCGCAAGACTTGTCTCCCTCTCCAGGAAATCCGAGCCCATAACTCCAATCCTCCGTTCTCTTCACTGGCTTCCCATACATCACCGCATATCTTTTAAAGTTCTTTTGCTTACGTACAAAATTCTGAATGGGCAAGCCCCCAGGTATCTCACAGATCTTGTTTCTTTACGTTCCATTACTTCCTCAAGACCCCTCCGTTCCTCCTCTACAATGCAATTGACTCCTGGACCACGTACTTCCACAAAATACGGTGATCGTGCTTTTTCTACAATTGCCCCTTCTCTCTGGAATTCTCTACCCGCCTATATACATCAAGCCACTTCCGTTAATCAGTTTAAGATTTTGCTTAAGACTTATCTTTTTAGTAGATAGTTCTTTGGAATAGTCCAGTTGTGGGTCGGTCAATGGAGGTGCACACTGGTTTTGATTTTCATTATTTATCGTAATTATACTCTGTATCTATTTTTTTTTCTTTTTGGTATGTTTGTACTTGTATTTTGGTATTTTTGTATTATTCTGGTATAGATATTAATTTTCCGGTAAACTGTGCGCTTAGAAACATCGGTATTAAGCGCCTTATAAATGTATTGTATTATTATTATTATTATTATTACCCTTCGACGAGTATCGGAAGATAAAGTCCCTTCTCAGCTCCGGACAGACCTGACATGACGATACTGTTGCTCACCCCTTCATCATCGTATATGGTCCTCAAAGATGCGACACCTGTAAGATAAACTTTGAGAAGAGCTTCCGTCGCACATGGTTCTGATGCTATCACTGGGACAGTGCAGACTAGTCCCCCCTGTTGTCATCGAAACTTCCTCCGAGCTATTCATTTCAGTTATTTCCCTCCATTTCGATCCTCGTCCTGTGTTATATGTCACAAGATTCGGTCATCAGATCTTTGATTTTGGCAACTCTTTTATTCTCCCTGAACGAGAATGATGTCACGCCACCGAACAGGTGGCGTGACTCTTGATCCACCTGCATGCAGGGGAACGACAATTTGACCATGAATGGAAAAACAGCAGTTTGTAATCCTTTGTAGAGAAAGAAATCAAGGACATTACGACTGCGGCATCCCTCCCTTATCAATCGAAGCATCATCTGTTCCTCTTATGCAATATGTTTGATAAAAACAACAACGACAGCCACAACAATTAAAAATCTTACTTTACCAATCATGTCAGCCATCGAATTACATTTCATCGGGAAGATCACAAGCTTCACTGTCACATGCCCTTTTTTTTGAGCAGCGAGCTTACTCAGTCTCTGTGTACCAAAATACAATGACTTTGAGGTGCTTGATGTTCACGGAGGAAACGGTGATTATGCAAGACGAGGAGCACGAGTTATCGTCACAAGAAACATTGGTAATGGGTCTTATTTCTCGCTCCCTTTTTAGAGTAATCATTTTGAATGATCTACCATCTTTTTCAAAGTTAGAACAACTGCCATGACTGCTCGTATGTGAAATGTGACTGCAATACACCTATCTATTCAGTTTGCTTTCCCCTTTTCTAGTTTAGGGATCTAAAAAACTAACTCTAAATACAATTCTGACACAAAGGAGCAAGGACTTTAACTTTATTGTTTATCTATATGTGTGTACACTTCGTTTAGTGTCCTTTGTGCTCTTGATATAAACAAAAAAAAAAGTTCGACATTCATTACATCAACAAAAAAGAGGGGCTTTTTGGGAGGGTAGTCATTTACAAATCACTTGCGCATTGAAATGGTGAAAGTGTGAATCATTGTTCGGATTATTGATCAAACAAGAATGTGACAGAATGATGAAATATTCTACTTATTTTGAAGTATTTAATCGGCAGCGTGTATCTTTAAATCAAAGTCAGGGATGCCAAGTTAAAAAAAAAATTATGAGTGAGATTTTCATGACTTGGCATCTCTGCATGCGAATGTGCGCGCGAGCGAGGGTGTGGGAGGGGTCCCCCCCCCCCCCCCGTGGCCTCCAACGGAAGGGAGCTTTTTCAATTTTTAGCTCTTAATGGTGCGATCAGGTGCATACTTAGGTGACTATTTTTTACTTATTTTGAATGACAAAAGGGAAATATACCTTAAATTGCAAGTATCACTTTAATCTTTTGAGCTATGCTCATTATTATAGGCCCAAGTTGCAGACTTCGCCCGATGCGTGAGAAAAATGGGTGCCATGCGTGAGATCGTGAGATGGCCCCTAAATGCTTGAGTCTCACGCAGAATGCGTGAGACTTGGTAGCTCTGCAAAGTAATCTTTCGAAAAGTGATCAATTTTCTTGCTATCTTTCCATGATTCTATACTTTCCTATGATTTTTTTTTTCCATCAAATTGATAAAACATCGAGTGAATTGTAAGGGTGGACGCACGATGCAGTTGCACGATCAATACTGTACTATACTTCTGACACAATTTACGGCTGGCAGATGGTAATCGATCAATATAATGATTGTAGAAATAAAAAAATGACAAGGATGTGCTCTTCATCTGAAAGAAAAAACACAGTCAAGACCCCGGGCTTTTATTTCAGTGGATTGAAAAAACAAAACCTAACTTCAAAATCGGTCTTAACGAAGGCCTATTAGTGAGACAAAAAAAAATTCTTATAGACTATAATCGTGTTTAAAGATTTCATGTGAATTCGCTGAGTTTACTTACTGAAGCCTTGGGTGGTTTATAAGTTGCCATGCTATACTTCAGGTTATGTTCCTCAATTAATATTACATCTTTAAGGGCCCCGTTTTATCAAAAGACAAAGATAAAATCGATTTTAAATTTCCTCACCACACAGGCTGCCATAGACTTATACAGTTGAAATCAACTATATAATCAATTCTAACTCTTCATAAAACGGGGCCCTTTTCTCTTGACTGATATATCGCATCGCTGAAATGACTCTAAAACTTAAAAATGACAAAAGATCTAGCTCAGCAACAGCAACAAAAACAACAAAGCAAAACTACAAGGAGCTCAAATACGATGTATTTAGGAGTTTTTCGGGGGGGGGGGGGGGGGAATAGGCGAGAAGGAAGTTCAAGTTTCGTCATCAAGAAGAAAAAAAATCCACATTCCTCTGTTTGTTTCTTTTGTTTGTTTTTGTTTGTTTCACTTGGTGATAGTTTGGTAATGATATTCATTTCATGCTTCTTTAGATGACTAGTAAACAAAAGCAAAATACTGAGTAAGATACTGAAAAAAAAAAACCACTTCCCGCCTGCTTTTGACTTCGAACTGCCTGACGATGCACTCTCCCTCGCGTCACGATGCAGACGATATCAAAATTTTGACTGTAATTGTCGGCAGCTGTCTGAAAGTAAAGACAAAAATGGGAAATTCGAATGCTATCATTATACCATATAAATTTGATCCGTGATTGCACATTGACAGTGCAAAGTTCATGTGATTCTCAGCACATTTATGTTCAATGCGCGCGCACGTGACACAAAGATCATTAAAAAGATGACTCAGCGTCTGTTTGAAGGATTTACCTAATAAGTCTTTTGTTTTGTTTTTAAACCAAATCAAAGAAAGAGAATAATAGAGAGTGAATCTACATACAATCCTCTTCCATCAATTCCGGGCAGCTAATGGAATTACTGAAGTGTATGATTGAAAGCAATGAAATGAAGCGCAAAGTCAGATATGTTAAAACAAAGCGCACGAATAGAACGCATAGCTATTATATTTTAAGGTCGCATCATCATTTTTTCCTTGAGGAAAGCTGTATACTCAAACCCCATGATCATTACTCACAGTCATTTGGCATTGAAGACAGCGTCACACGTTTTTGTTTTTATCTTATTTTATTTTTTTTTAGGGTGAGGGTTGTAGTTTGATTTTTTTCCCCAGTTCATATGACTCACCAAGGAATAAAATGTTGCCTAATTTCATTCAATCCACTTTTTTTTTTGGGGGGGGGGGGGCGGTATCACTGCTGGAACTTGATGACGAGAAAACTTGCTTTTGAAGAAGTAACACGATTGGTTCTTTAAAAAATGAATATAATTTTGGAGGCATTTTATGATTGTGAACAAGGAAGAATTATGCAATTTGCGTATAAGCTATCACTTCTATTGGCTTGGGATTCGTATTTTGTCAGATTTCACTCAGATTAATATTTCTTTAATGACATAAAGTTCTCTGCTTACCGATTCAGTCGCGAGTGGGGTGGGGGTTGAGGTTAGCGTACTTTGTCCCCCTTCATAACAATGCCATTGAATTACCACGCTCATACACTTAGTAATTGTAATGCGTCTGCAACTCTCTGATCATATCCTGAGAATATTCATGCCACATTTCATCAAATAATAGAAAGTGGAAGTAAAACTCGTCAAAACTTGAATTTAATGATTTTGTCATAAATGCAATAACAGGCTTACAAACGGCAGGAAACAATTTTATTCAGGTTATTCCCATTTTATACCAGGAATGAATGTAATGTCCTTTCCAACTTTCAAAGTGACCGAGGGCCCACCCCAACCACATAATAAGTTTGAATATTTGTTCTAGCCCCTGGGTTTTTCAAAGACACTTATATCATATTAATATGGAATTCACTGAACAGGAAGTACTCTTTGGGATTAACCAACTTTAACTTAATAAAGCAGCTGGCATTGATTCCATATTAAATGAATTTATTGTTTATGCTAGAGATGACATTGCTCAAACTTTAACAAAATATTTTAACCTGATTTTAACGACTGGTTTCATCCCAGATGAATGGTCTGTTAGTGTTATTTGCCCAGTATTTAAAAGAGGCTCCCCCTCTGATTCTGATAATTATAGAGGTATATCAGTGTTAAGTTGCCTAGGCAAACTTTTTACGTTGCTGCTCAACAATAGGCTTACAAAGTTTTTAGAAGCATCTGGGGCTCTTGGAAGTGAGCAAGCTGGTTTCAGGCAAAATTATTCTACATTAGATCACATTTTTACATTGAAGACAATTATAGATATCTATTTGAGCCGCCAGAAAAAAAAATTTTTCGTGCATTTATAGACTACAGTAAAGCATTTGATTCAATCAATAGAATCAAACTTTGGAAATCACTGATTGCTCATAGGATCGAAGAGAAAGTGTTAAATATTATTGTTAATTTGTATAAGAGCGCTAAGTCATGTGTAAAATCACATTGTGGCCAACTCTCTCAATTGTTTCCTTCTCTTATGGGTGTAAGACAAGGCGACAATCTCTCGCCTCTCTTATTTGCTCTGTATGTAAACGATTTAGAAAGGGAATTACTGAAAAAGTGTAATGGTCTGAAATTAATTTCGGAGCTGTCATATGAATTATTGCAGACTGAAGATACTTTTATAATTGTAATCTAATTACACTACTATATGCTGATGACACTGTCATAATGGCTGAATGTAAGGATGATTTACAATGTGCTCTAGACTCCTTACACACTTACTGTATTGATAAAGAACTGTCTATTAATGTTTCTAAAACTAAAATTGTTATTTTCTCAAAGGGTAAAATTAGAAAGATTCCCACCTTTCATATAGGAAGTTTGAACCTGGAAGTAGTATATGAATACACATATTTGGGTATATGTTTCAATTACAATGGAAGGTTTATTAAGGCTGAGAAAAAATGATATGATCAGGCTAGCAAAGCAATGTATTCTCTTATTTCAAAATGTAGAAGACTTAATTTACCCATTGATATCCAACTTAAGTTATTTGACAGCCTGGTCCTCCCCATTGTGACTTATGGTTGTGAAATATGGGGCTACTCTCAATGTGCTTTGGCTGAGAAATTGCATATAAAAATTTGCAAAATAAATCTTAATTGTAAACAATCAACTCCAACTTGTATGACCCTTGGTGAACTTGGATGATATCCAATTATGAATTATGTCAAATGTAGGATGGTTAGTTTCTGGTCCAAACTAATTCAATAAGATAACTCTTCTATTGCTTACATTATGTAGAGCTTTATCTTTAATATGCAAAAAGCTCAAAACATCCAATCACAATGGTTAATTGCTGTTCAAAATGTGTTGAACAATTGTGGGTTTAGTAATATTTGGTTAGCTCAAATATGTAGCCACGTAGGCCCTATGATTAAAAAAAAGTCAGAGATTGAATGATCAATTTATTCAAACTTGGTCTAGTACTGTTAATGACAGTGATTCCTGTGTCAATTATCGCATTTTCAAATGTAAATTTATGTTTGAACCGTATCTCCTGACCCTCCCTCGCAAATATGCTAGTACTTTGACTAAATTCCGTTTAGCTAACTCTAAACTCCCAGTAGTAGTAGGGAAGTACAGCAATATCAATTATGATAGGATATGCCCACTGTGTAACTCAAACAAAATCGGTGATGAATTCCATGTGTTATTAGAATGTAGTTCATTTGATACTCTGAGACAAGCTTTGTTGCCGAGATACTATTATAGAAATCCAAATACCCATAAAATGGAAAAACTATTTAACTGTAAAAGTAAGGTGAAATTGCTAAATCTTTGTAAAATGATTGAGGCTATTGGAGCAAAGTTCAGATCCTCAACGCCGCCCTAGACACCCCCTTGACCACCAGAATATAGTGCCCTCCCCATAACTACATTATTTTGCTTACACTGACTCATTCCACTACTTTTTGTAATAGCAGTCAACCCCCTTTTTTGTTTTTTGTTTTGATTGTTTATTTTTTGACCACGAAAATACAATGCCTTCCCATAACTGCATTATTTTGTATACACTGATTCACCCCACTACTTTTAGTAATAGCTGATACCTCTCCACTCATCTCCCCCACCACCAATCCCTCCCCTGCCAGCTTGATAGTGGTCCCCTTGTTATTAAGATAACTATTCTTTTTTATTGTATTTGTTAAATTACTGTATTATTGAAAAATGGCATAATGATGATAAAGTTACAAGAAAATGTTTAATGTATATTCCAAGTGTATGTAAACTTTATTTTTAAGCCAATAAGAAATAGAATAGTCTGAATTACAATGTTAATTTTTGTAAAATAATATTGGCATTCAGTGATTTGAATTTAAAAGGTTGAGCTCGAGTTGTAGCTATTTCTTTGAACCATTTTTAGAATATTAATTGTAGTAATTGACTGCAAGTTGTGGACTACTATCTCAACAGAGAATGAGAAGCAAACATGTGTCACATGTCATACACATGTCATGTAAATATGTATGTTATATCTGTTCATTGTTACTCATTTTGTTTTGTATCTCATACAATGTTAAACCTTTATATGCCCAGTTGGGGCCAAAAGGTGTGTTTTACAATAAAGTTCAAAGTTCAAGTTCAAAGTTCAACGAACAGCCCATGTCACTAAAAATAATTGTAGTTACCATGGCAACAAATACGTGTACCTGCAAAATGAAAATAATCATGCATTATGCAGGTCACCAAAAAACAACAAACAAACCAACACACATTTTATTTGATATATACATTTTATTTAATAACCTTTTATCAGGATCACTTTGTTTTACTCTGTTTTAGGAATTCTCAGCCCTTTCAAACCTGCTTTCTATCAAATAAACTTTGAATACTGCTTAGAATTGTATGCTCTTTAACATTTTATAAAAAGTGGCTTCCCAGTATCTCACAAAAAGTTAAAAGCTGAACCCTCACCTCCATCAATACTGTACTATCCTTTTAATAGGGTACTATGTCTCTCAATGACCTTCCCAAAAGTGACCAGTGCATGGGCCACATTCATGGACAGCACCCCCCCCCCCCAACATGCCTCAAAGCTTAACATCATCTGCTCTTTCACAGGTAAAGTTCCACAAAGAGATTTCCAGACCTAGCTTTCTTAATCTTCTCAGCATCAAGCTAATCCCCTAATCCCCAAAGTGTAAAAGTGATTGTAACAGTGAAAGTCTTTCCATTTTCTTTGCCAAATATCACACTTACACACACACACACATACAACTGTGATTTCTTTCTGCAAGTGAATGTACCAACCAGAAGGCCTACACGGTCCACTGACTGCAATATCCGCTGGGGAACAGGTGAAAGAGATAAGCTACCATAAAATACAGATTGTCAACTACAACATGACCAGCCAAACAAAGCTTCACTTCGATCTACTGCCAAGGTAATCTCCACACGTGAGTAATGGAGGCACATGAGAAAGAGCTTGTGATTCACCCATTAATTTCTCTGTCAAAGTTTTTACATCACACAGTACAGACCATCCACTACACGAACAATAAGAACACCTGCATTGCCAGAGTTTTCACAATGCATATCTTTTATTTCTCGTTGAAAAGTTTTGCCTTTAAACAATGCTTTGATGTTCAGGTATGAAGCAAAACACTTCAAAAATTGCCACCATCCCCACAATGATAATATACACAAAATGTATTGGTGGAAAGTATGGAATGCTATTTGCATAGTGAAACAGAACAATATCACAAGAAAACTGAGAGAAAAAAGGTAATACAATTGTATTTCATAATGCTTTACTGTGCAACATTTGATAGTGCATACCATGTTTTAATAAGCATATATAATTTTTTAAGAACACATTAATATGATCCCAGGAGCCTACTATTTTGTTTGCTTAACAACAGCTCAAAGGCAACATAAATCTGACCAGTTACAAGTGACAGTGAGAGAGAGAGAGAGAGAGAGAGAGAGAGAGAGAGAAAAAAAAAAGTTGTGAGCGTTTATCTATTTGCAGGTCATCTAACATTTCTCTAGGTATATTGAAAAAAAAAAAGGAGAAGTCTTTATTACCAAAATTGAGCACCATTTTGCCCATTCGCCTCATCTTGGACTGTGTGTCACACACACATGCACATGCACACACACACACACACAAACAAACACAAATAAAAAAAAAATACATTAACTCCACATCCTTACGTTTGTCTTTTTTTTTTTCGTCCTGGCTCAGCTGGAAATGCTTCAGGGATATGATCGCCACCAATAACGTTATCATGTCACCATCAGTATGCAGGTCTAACGACATTTTCATGCCAAAATCAGGGAGGTCTCAATGAACAATAAGATAGACACTTCGGCAGCATTATAGGTATCTCAACAGCAAAAGCCTAAAAAAAGTAAATCCAACAACAAATCCCCTCCCCCAACAAAAAAAAAAAAAATGAAAAAGATATAAAATAAGGGAGGCTCTCATATTATTTCGTTATGGACATCTAGAGATATATTCATTTCTTCTTATTCTTTTTCTTCAGAGCCTTCAGAGCAAATTTACAGCTCTGAAACCAACTCTTGCATAGCATGCATGTCTTTGTCTGTACCCATCAGTCCCTATAAATTCATGGTCATTTTTACCTCCGCCAAGGGAGGAGGTTATGTTTTCGTCTGCATTGGTTTGTTGGTTTATTTGTTTGTCCGTGTGCAAAATACTCAAAAAGATGCAAATGGATTTGGACGAAACTTACAGGGAAAGTTGAGAATGACACAAGTAACAGATGATTAAGTTTTGGTAGTGACCCGAGAATTTTATTGATTTTTTGAAGGATTTTCAATATTTTGGCAGGTAGGGTCAATGAACTTGGGAGTTCAAGCTGCGCATATTTGAGGTTTGCAGGTGCGCACTAAGGTGCGTGCTCTAGTTTCTGCTAGGGGTAAGGCAAGGACGTAACAAAAGGCTTCTATATATTGGGAGAGTGGGCTACTTTCAGCATTTGTGTATCAGTGTCAATCTCTATGGAAGAACAAGATCAGTGGTGGAAAAACCTACTTGGTGGAGGTCTGCGCTCTCAGAGTGCTTTTCTATTTTGTTTTTCTTCCGGCAGGGGTGGTATAGGATTGCAAATTAGGGCTTTGACAGATATGCATTCCTTTCTAAAGAAATGTTCATGGAAGGTACTGGAAAACAAGGGGGAACCTCCCCCCCCCCCCCCCCCCCCCCCCCCCATTAACTAAAGAACAAGATGTGAAGTCATTTTTCAAGCTGAACCCTTTATATCCTGTCATATTCTGGAAATCCCTGCAGACTTTTGACACATCTCGTCAGGTTTGCATGTGGCAATAGGTTTAGTAGTTGTCAGTTCCTCCTGCAATTCTCAAGAGCCTTCAAGGCCCCCAAACAAGATTCTCCTTGCTCGTCGATAGAGAACCTACAGGTTGGTAATCTGCCTGTGCAACAGCAGTCAAGCGGTACATGTATCCCCTTTCCACAGTCAACTGCATGTGCCATGGAATGATGCAAAATATTGAGATATGAATAAAGAGTGTGCTGATGGGATTGCAATCTCTTTTGTTATATACTATAAGGGCACCCAAATGGGCTCAGCAAAATTCGAAATCCATTGAGCTCAGCCTTGATTGCTATGCACGTCTTCATACGACTTTTATAGCAGAACAAGCGCACTGTAAACTACATTGGAAACAAGGTAAATTGGACGAAAATACATACGGTTTTTGATAGTACAGAAAAATAACAGACATTGATAGAAGAAATTCTAATCGTAGGATCACAGTCATTTTTCTGGTGAACATGACACACACAAAAAAAACCAAACATGAACTTAGGCAACAATGCGGATGTTCTCGTCAACATTTTGGGAATCTGGTACACCAGGTTCATGGAAAGAACAGGTTAAGGCACACATTGGATCAGTGGAAGGTTACTCATAAAATGCTCCTGCATCAACATAATAAAAGTGCTGTTTTCAACGCTCATGCTGCTACAGATTTTGCTCCTTACACTCTGGCAAGAACGTTGGCCTATTCTAAAGAAAGGGGGACAACGGAAATTCTCTTCCGCTCCCTACAAAGTAAAAGTTTCATTGGCATTCCGAGAAGCGAGTGTCATTTTTTTTATTTTCTGTGCTCCAACTTCTCTTCCCCTTGTTATGTTGTAAACATTGCGCAGAGACTATCTGACACAGGTGTTCTGTGACTGCCTGTTGTTGTTTTTTTTAATGGTGTGTATCACTCAAGATTAAGTATTTACATCAAATGTTTCTACATGAGGTGATAGTCTTCCTTCAAGACTTGTACAATACGAAATAATGAAGGAGAACAGCTGGCGGCGTTTACACTGGTCCTGCCATACAGTAGTAACACAAGACTTTATCATACAACATTCAGCCAAAAATGATAGGATAATTTTGCCTAGCTAATCGTGATAGAAAAAAAAAAGCAAAGCAAAGAGTGACAGCAACTTATTATAAATGATATGCAAAACAGCACAACAACTGCAGCAAAACAAAAGCTTTCATATTTAATAACAGCAGCATCTTCTCATAAGGCTGTCAAGTTAGACATCATTTTGTGATTTCCCAGGGGTGAAAGACATACAAAAAAAAAATACACACACACACACACACACACATTTTACACAGCATTCTGAATCACAAAACACAAAATGTGGTCAAAAAAACTTTCCCCACCCCATCTTCCTTGCTCTAGAGTTTCGGTCAAGTCATTCTAGTGGAACGGTCATAAACTGACCAGATCAGAATATCAGGCATGTATGATACAAACTTGTTCCACTCACTGATGTCTTGCTGAAAAATAATGGTTAGGATACAGCACGGCAAGTTACGGTGGGGGTGAGTCATATTATAATCACAAGCCGACGACTGTTCTACCCAATATGTACTTTACTTTAAGCCCTGCTCCTCCAGATGACCCTGTGGTCAGTAAAAGAAAAAAAAATTTTTTTTTTTTTGCCTCATACCAACTTATATATCCAGGTCAAAAAGAGATATACGAGTCACGGATAGAGGCAAGGCAGCTACTCCAAACATACCTTCACATGGCCAGACTCAAACTGAGGATCTTGTCTCCCAGAATCCAGAAGCATCCGCTACTATGCCACAGAGGTCCCACACTTGTGTTTACTTGCTCTGTCATGAAAATGGTTCTAAAGATTCTGTCATTCTTATGTTTCACTTTGTGAAAGCAGCACATTATTTTATCACAGGAGCAGTTCTGTTTGGCTTATTCTGATTTAGAATGAGCAAGTTCACACATTCTTTTTTTCTTTCTCCTTCATATGGTATATGAACTACTGACTGGCATAATACAGTCATACCATTTTAAAGCAGGTTCAAGAGGAATTTCAGACTGCCATTTGAAAATCACATTCTACATAATTAATAAATCTATCCCAATTTGTCATGCATGACAAATTCAGTATTCATCGCAATGAATCTATAAAACACATCAGTATGTTGTTCACACTGAACGTACCTGTACCTCACAGGCTATTTGACCACAACTTTATTGAATACTGTGTGATATCATAAACCTCTGAACTGGATCTTTTCACAGTATATTGTGTGGCATCATAGACCTCTGCAATAGATGCACTTTACAGTATATTAACCCATTAAGGACAAGTCCTGATTATACTCGGGCATGTGTCTATGGGAAATGCGTGTTGTAGCACAATCAGCCGATCCTAAATGGCGTAAGACCTGTTACAGATATCCTTCCATCATGCTGTAATTATATATGCAAACCTCTCTGTTTTTGTTTTAAAAAAATGAATTTTTAACCTGTCGAGTACGAGCTGATTTTGCTATAACACAAATTTCCCATAGATACCTGAACGAGTTTACTCGAGAATAGTCCTCAATGGGTTAACACTAGACTGAGAAATTTGCTCTCCACCTGCAAAAGGATAACCGCTTGCCCAAATTCAAATGGTTCATTTACAAGGCTGTATCCACATACAGACTTTGACAGAAATATCGTGACCTCCATGTACCCGACTCGTGTCTATTTGTTTGGCTCTTTCATGGCAAATTTCTTGGGTATTGTGCTTTTTTATTTCATTGCAATGGCAATGTTGTAAATCTGTATAGAAAAATTCACGTGTCTGACACAGCAATTAGTGACTTCATTCTGAGTATTAATCATTTGCGATTCTGACAACAACCAGAATGCAGCATTCTTTCACTCTGATTCATACTTGTTTGTTTGTTTTGGTAGTTTCTTTTCGGGTTTTCTGCATGATTGCCACTTGTGCTTCCCTAGATAAATTGGTTGGCGACATTTGTGCAACCACACGAACAAATTTCACATGCCTGACGCAGTCTCTCGCTCCCCTTCCTTTGGGCACTGATCCAACAAATCATCACACTCGTTACTCTGTCCTCTTGTTGTCTTTCAAACCCTCTTCATTTCCTTAACTTTCACTTTTTCTTCTCATTCAGAGTGCAGAAGAAAATACCCCTTGTTCAAGGCAGGAGTAGCATAACGAAGGCGTATTTTTGCAATCACGTCAATCTCAACATCTCTCTGGGCGAATCCTGGTCTAGCTTGTCCTGATTGAGGTTGATTTCTTGTAGCAGAACAGAGCAATCAGTCCCACAGCGGTGATGGCCAAGAGAGCCTTCTTCAGTTTGGACGTGCCAGCCTTGTCGGGGTCCCTTATCAGGTCCGCAGGAACAATCTCCGTTGAGTTTGCCGCCTAGAAATTTCAGAATGAGATCATTATCATAAATGTATATGTATATATATATATATATATATATATATATATATATATATATATATATATATATAAATAATTTTTTTTTTGGGGGGGGGGTGGTGGAGGATTTAGGTAAAGTGAGGAAAGACAGAGAGAATTACGGGTAATGCTCACTGCAAGTGTAATAAGCAAAGTTTTAAGGCAAGAAAATTCTTCCAGAGGTAGCTTGTGATAAGATTGCAGCCATCCCTCTAGTCTCCAAGATGACTCTCTCATCCTTGAACAATTTTACGGGTCGCTGGACTTGCCATGTGCCGAGATCCCATGCTTGACTCGATCAGTCATAATCATGTGCCCCTTCTTCGTAATTACTCAATCCCACGTGCAAATTAATCACGCACCAAAAGTGCTGGAGTGTGAACAAAAGATAGCTTTAGTTTTGTAAGAGCAATGCATTGAAAATAGGCTATCCACATACACAATGTTCGCAAAGATCTGACTGCATGTGAATCGTAGCAACATTTGGCAAAATCTCAAAGACTTTGGGAGCGACTTCACCAGGGCGACACACGAAGATTTACCAGGTGGTCATATTCTGTATAAAACAGCAGTAGATGAATACTTTCACCAGTGACAGTATACTCATAAGATCAAAACAAAATCAAAATCAAATAATCTACCCGAATGTAGGGCTGCACACTAACCCATTTTATCTACTGGTCCGACCTCACAAACCCATTTTGTCTACTGGTCCGACCTGTCTGTCTGATCAGTAGATCCCCAGTTTTTCCATCTTTTACTGGTTTATTCCTGAAAAAGTTACCGGTTCGACAGTAATTCTTACTGGTCCTGGACAGTCGGACCAGTGCCAGTGTGCAGCATTGCTGAATACACGGTCACATGGTCACTATCATATCAAATCATGATAGCGACTGATGTTGACTATGGATGATTTATTTTCACCTATGATTTCATAGTATGAAGATCACAATCACATCAAATCAAATTCATGAATACATGTCCTAACACAATGATATAAATTCACCTATGGTTCTATGGTTTGAATAGAATGTTCTCCAACAGCAAAGTTATTTGGCTGAATGCAGTCTACGTCAAGCCACGGATCACTGAAGTAAAAGCGAGCAACAAAAATGTTAATGATGATACCAAGAGTTTACATATCAGCAAGAAACAGGCTGCAAGTTTTAAACTGCCATTTAAAAAAAAAAAAAAAATTCAGTCTCAATAACCTTGTATAGATTATACATCATAGTTCTTTTCGCTAAATGACAAAGGCCACATCTACAGACAAGTAATAAGACAAACTCAACATTACATGTCTATTATGCACAGGATCCAGCTCTTGAGAAAGTTATTAGCATTAAACAGCCCAGATTCTCACCTTATTAACATTTGCTTTGAGCTGCCTGAGCTGATCGTGGAGTCGCCGCGTGTTGACGAGAAGCTCCGTGCTGACCTCTGACACGACCTTCAGACTCCCGGGTTCCTGCTCGTGGTTTGTCAGGGTATTGTGGACTGCCAGGTTGTTGTCGATGTAAACGATGCTGCTGGCGATGTAGGCGATATGCTTACTGACATTGTCGAGTATGGCGTGTGTTTCTTTTAAACTGTAGCCATAGGGAAAGAATTAAAATGGACAAACATTTCACACCTTCTAAATCATGAATTGATCACATTTTCATTGACATTGCTGCATTATTTCATTACACTGGTTAATATGACAACTTTCTTGTTTCTTATTTTCATACGGGTTACACTATTAAACATGCAAATGTTATGTGTTGCATTTCATTGGTTCCCTTGCAATGTACTGCATGAGATTTTCCTTTGTTATTTTCTATTTTGTTGACATTTCTTTTTTAAATTCTTAAGCCAAAATGGTCGATCTTTGCTATGGCAACTACAGTATCTACTCCAAAAGGGTGACCCCACCCCTCATTATTGTTCTTATGAGTAAACACAACAAGTAATCATCTCCCTTGAATCAAAGATCATATCCTCAACCTCCAACAATGTTGCATCTCATGAAAGAACTCCCTCTCTTGGCCTAACAAACTGTGGAGGCTTCATGAACTCAAATGAAAGCGCTTGCTATTATGGCCATTCTGTACCAGCTCCCTGCATGAAATATCATCATGCACTAGGTAAGGTGAATTAGCCAAAACAACTCAAATGAATGCGCCTCCTAACTGACGGTTCTGTGCCAGCTTCCTGCATAGAAGAAAATTGTGCTCTAAGTATGTAAATTAATCCTACCACTCAATTGAATGAGCCTGCTAAATGATAGTCCTGTACCAACTTCCTGCATGAAATACAATGTAACAAAATACAATGTAACATAGTGCTCTAGGTTAAAGTGAATTAGGTCAACCACATCAACAGACTGGCTATGTCGCATACTGTCGTCCCTGCAAATTGTCTATTATTATTATTATTATTATTATCACCGTTCTTAGCGCGTAATACCTTTGGCAAGGTCTCTATGCGCTTTGGAGGGAAACAAAGAAACATACAGGAAAAGGTAATTACAGAAACAATAAAATGCTGCAGAAATCGTCATCTACAATCACTATGTTACTTTCTGAACAGATACGTTTTTAAAAACGTTTTGAACTATGACGTAACCCTGTTGATTGGAGGATATATCATTACTGTCACGTCTAGCAATAATGCACACACAAATACGCCGGGCGCCAGCTGTAACTTCACAAAGGTTATGATCAAGCCTACCAACCTTCCCCAACTGTAAAATGATTTGGCTCAAAAGTATGACAGAAGAGCAGATCCCATAGGAATGTGTAGCAAAGTCATCATGAAAAATAGGAAATTGTTACTGAAACAAGAGCTGGGAATGGTCATAATTCAGATTCTTTCATCCAAACTCAGAGTGGTTGGGAGGTTGCATAATACATAAGCCGAGGTATATTGGGGAATCATACCCCCCCCCCAAGAAAACAAACAACCAAAAGTAAACAACAACAAAAAGCATAAAAATCTGGACAGCAGTTGATATGGCTCAGTGACTGATGAGCCCCCAGACTATGATTTGTGGCATTCCTGGTTTCATTTCCCCATTTACAGCTACATTTGTAATTTACAAATCAGGCAAGGTACTTCATCTTCAGTGCCTAGTCTATGCAGCCATGAGAGGGCAAAACAACGTATGTACGTCACAAAATTAGGAAAATTAACTTGGTCACATTTTTCAATTTGTTCTAGTGTTATTCTTAAACTCTGAAACAAATGCTGAAATCAGAATGCATCCCATTATGGTGATATGACGCCTACTCCAAGTTAGAACCAGCAATATGCTTGCCCCTTCTCACCCTTGTCGGTCATGGATCATATCAGGACAATTACCCCCCCCTCCAGGCTGAATACTGGTAATTTATAAGGTTAGAGTAAAGATTAGGGTTAGGGTTAGGTTAAGGGTTAGAGTTTGAGTTAGGGTTAGGATAAGCTTCAGGATTAGGATTAGGGTTAGGGTTAGGGGAAGGGTCTGGTGTAATTGTTCAGGGTGTAATTGCCCTAGAACCAATCTTGGCAAAACAATGTATCTACAAAACTAGAGAGGGGCCGTCAAAGGCGGCAGACCCACGCCTTGTACAAAGTCGGGGTAAACATAATGTGCATTCCGTCATCTACCAGAATTCGGTCACTTAATTGCCAGTGTGCTTTATCACCAGCCAGTGAGTTCTACCAAAGATCGTACACTTCAGTGTACGATCTTTGGTTCTACAGTCACATCACACGCAAATCACATCATTTCACATACGGTAACACTCATTCACAACAGGAAAGTCCTTTAGTCTCCTCCCAAAATCCATCGAAAATCCCAAATTCCACCGTCAAGTACAGAATCGGAACTTTTCAAGCGCGCGCGAATTAAGTCCAGTTTTAAGAGTATTGTCTACGCGACGGGTCGCCGAAAAACGCTAAAAATCGAGAAATACGCCGTTTTGGATATTTTGATTATAGCAAGCCGAGAGTGTGATGATATCAAAGGTTGTATGAGTGTACGATCTTTGATGGTATCCACAAAAGCGCAAAAGAAAAACAAAATTTACGTACCCTCTCGGCAATTACCCCTATGATTAGTGTCTACGGGAATTATTCAATGCATGGGTTGAATGCAAATGTCTACTGCACCAGTATGCGGTCACCAACGAGCGCCGCAACGTCCCCGATGCAATTTTGCACCAACAGTGTAGAGCGCGATGCATTTTCAGCGGCCTTGCACACGCAATGACATTGAGCGCGCATATCATGCAGTGTGACTGCGACCGAGCAAATGCTCCTCCAACGAAAAAAACAATCAATGTTAATTTGAAAAATCATCAAAATACAGGCCAGTTTGTGACGACGGAGAACGAACTTTCATAAATCTAGAAGGACATAGTCCCTCAAACAGGCCTAAACGTAAATTTCGGAATTCTTACGAACATTTGAGCAGCGAAGTCGGATCGTTTGGGAGTTTATGTTTTCGTATGGTAGCGGAAAATCGCAAAGTGAGAAACAGGAAATTTTCGGAGTGGTCACTATACCATGGGGTCAAAACTTCAAGGTCACACAGAATTTGCAAGGGTCAACCGATTGTCACCAAAATCTAATCGATTCTTTCCTGCCATTATCCAAACATCCCCTGAACATTTCGTGCAAATCCATTTACCCGTTCTCTTGTTATCTTGTACACAAACAAACAAACAAACAAACAAACAAACAAACAATCAATCAAACAAACAAACAAACAAACAAACAAACAAACAAACAAACAAACAAACAAACAAACAAACAAACAAACAAACAAACAAACATACGGAACCCTTTACATAACCCCCTGCCGATTTTCATCGGCGTGGGTAATGATGTTCATGTGATATGTCGTTTTGCTCTCCACATGTTTACGTAGTAATAGGCTGCCAGACAGCATGCAGCCAGCAGTACCATGTGCAGAATAATATCATGGGACATATTTGTATGACATCAGTCGAGACTTACATTGTTTTGCCATAGCAACAGCTTGGTTAGTTTCTTGGAGTAACAAAATGTACTATGTTTTGATTTACGCAAATTGTTCCAAATATAAGGGGGTCTAGTGAAATCAACTTGCATTCAATATGTTATTGATACTTTTGGTCTTTCTAGGGTAAAATATGAAATATTAAACAAACACACATAAAGAGCAGTATGTTGGCAAAACTTCAAAGTTGATTTACTGGAAAAGAGGTTGCATGCAGATGCGTTGTTCTGCCATCTCACGGCCATCTGGAGGGGACTTAAAGCTGTTGTTCCTGCGGTTACTTGCTAATAAGCATTCATTGCTCCCCTAGAGACAGTGTAAAATCAAGTCAGATCAATTCAATTCATATTCGATTCGATTCAACCTTGTGGGCATGTGGATACCACCCAGAAAGGATGCTCAGCTGGTAGCAAATGAACGAAGCTCACCGGAGCACCTTTGACGACGGACTTCTCACGCTGCCTCGTTCCCACTTCTTCTTGTGTATGGCGTGGATGGAGTCCACAATCTTCTTCCTCTGCCCTACCTGGCTCACACCAACCTGAGCAAGGGGGAAAAACATTGAAACACCAGCTGAGAACTGGAAGGGCACCATCGCATTTTAAAGGGACTGTGCAGTACTGGTTGAGGTGGAGATTCATGTTTTGAACATTCCTAAGTGAGATAATGAGAAACCTCTTATGAAATATGAAAGAGCATGTAATTTTAAGGATTCAATGTATATTTGGTGAAAATCGGATTTCAAATAGCTAAGACATCCAAAAAAACATGATAATAATAAAAGGTGACAGGCCACGCCTTTTATTAGGATCTCTTTGTTTCACCTTGTTTTTGGATATCTCAGCCATTTCCACACTGATTTTCATCAAATAAACTTTCATCTCATAGAGTGGTTTCTGAATATCTTGCAAAACGTTAAAAGCTAAATCCTCACCTCAACCAGAACTGTACAGACTAAATTAACATTTGAGCATAAATACAAAAGAAACAATCAATTTTCATGAAATAAAAAGCTCATTTAATCAAAAGTGGGTTGATTTATAAGCACTGTTCCAAAATCGGGTAGAATAGCACCCTTGTGGTTTGATTTTTAACATTTGAATGAAAATGAAAGTAAGTGAAACTAAAAGAACCAGCATCGTTGGCGAGGAAACTGAATAACCTTAAACCCCCCCTCAAAAAAAAAAAAAAAAAAATTGAAATTAGGCAAGTTGTCATGTCAATACACTGCTCTTGCACCACTATCCATAGTCCTCTTTGGAGAGCCTTATCATAACTTTAACATCATATTTCATGTGAATACAGTTGATGAGTGAAAAGCAGTCTTTGCTGCAATAGTAGGCTATGTAGTTCAGATATGGCAGAAATTTACACAAACACACAAATAAAAACATATAATTTTTGACTCCATTATGGACTAATGAAACTCTAGACAAGAAAAGATAAAGTTGGGACAGGAATTAGAAGAACATTTGGCAGGAGGAATTAAAAACAAAAGCAAACCAACATACAAAGACTTTGTGACTACTGGGGGAAAAGTTATCCAAAGAACAACGCAAAAGAATGAGTCATTCAATCTGACAATATGGCATTTTCATGTGGGCCTCACAGCTTCAGTCTTGTGACCAAGACTAAGAAAGTGCCTTGACAGATCAATCAAATTGCGCAAACAGAGAGAAGGTCACACAAGATGTGGGAAAGGTGCTGCACCAAGGGTGGCCTCATAAGCCATCATGTGACAGTAAATGTCTTTTGAATGGCTCTTATGTCTTCTGAAGAATATTTTAACAGGAAGAGAGGCAAAACAACAACAACCAACAAACAAACCCAAAACTTACCACAAAGCAGAAAATACAGATAGTACGTGCAAGGGTTTAGAATGGGCCAAGAGACCTTGGAAGAAATAAGTGATGGGTAAAGAGGTCAAAAAGACAGTATTAGATAGAGACAGTAGCAGTGGTCACACTAGCAATGCGATGTTTTGCCACTGTGACTGCAAATTTCTCGAAAAGACTTCCCACTCTAACTAGGGATATTTCCCAGACCCACGCCAATGTTCTCGATCGTTGGCAGAGTGAACACTAGCCAATGAAACTTCGCGAAGTGTATCACGTGACCAGTCCACCATCTGTTTGCTGGCAGTGCGTCTGAAGCGTGCGATTACTGTGATGTACGATGTGTGCATTGTTATGTCACAATCACAGGCTGTCAAATGGCACACTTTTTCTTCTTTATTGTGTATACGCACTAGTGACCCAAACTTTGAGAACTTAAAGATCAAGAAGTTTGGCTGCCAGTGTGGACAGACGAACGAACTTCACAACCTTTTGCCAGTGTGACAGAGGCTTATGAAGAGAGATGGAATCCAGAGACACATGAAGAGGGACCACTGGTTAGTTTAGAAGAATGTGATCTTGCACAATAAAACCAACAAAAAATCTTCTGAATGCTAGTATAGATTAAGTTGGACTAGAATCTGCTTGACTAGATCAAGTTCAAATTCTGTATAGGGACATTCTCAGCTTGAAATAATACATATGAACCTCCCTTTCAAAAACTATGACATGTTTTGACTGGCAATGAAACCAGAATAGGCCTGTAGATGTGAATTGATGGAATGCAGCAATATAAGTAGAACCATGCAATCAGCAAACTTCAAGGAAAATCGGAGAATCCATCCAAAAGTTGTGAATTTCTGAAGTTTCGGTGCAGCCATACCTGGATGAGAAGATTAAAACACTTTGTGATGTCACATATCCAGAATGATATCAAGAAAATATACAGAAATTTCAACATATTTTCACTTTTCAGGCATAATGAAAGATCACTTGACTTGACTTGACCATACATGTCGTCACAAAGTGTTGTCATCTTCACATGCAGACATGGCTGCACCAAAACTTAAAAGATTCATCGGCTTTGAACGGATTGTCCAATTTCCCTTAAACTTTGCTGATGTGTTCTACTATAGTATTGCTGCATTCACTCTGTCCACATGTGTGTATATACACGGGTTTCATTTCCCTTTAAAAAGGTTGTACATCCCTTTCGTATATGTCACAAAATTTTTTATGGTTGAAGAATAATATCTCCAGACATTATATATGAACTCTAATAGTAATACACCTGAGAGTCAAAAAAAGAAAAAAAAAGAAAAAAAAAAACTAGCCCCAAGTCTCTCTAGAATATGCTTACCTGTTGTACCGAGAATAATGATTGGGATTTATTTTTGGGTCTGCATGAATTCACTGTAAATACATATTATCATTTTCCCCTTCATCATATAGAAGTTTCCAGTTTTATTTCTCTGGGGAAAGGTCTGAATTACCCATCTCTACACTGTACCAGCTTATGAAGGGAATCTAATTTTCAGTGTTGCAAAAGGGACACACAAACTTTACAGGACACGGTGGGCAGCTCCACGTGAACCCAACACTGGTGTCAGTGAACTCATTGGAAGTTCAAAGTCTTAGCATCCATTCTTTTCTCCAGCTGGCAGCTTGTAGATTTCACTTGTTTATTTCCACATTTGTTTACCCTTTGTATTAGCACCTGGCTTTCAGCAGCTTGTCAATTTCCCCAAGTCCAAATTTTTTCCTGCCTGAGTTCAGCAGCTTGTTAATTTCACACTTGTTTACAGCCACCTTAACACCTGGAAAAGGGAGCGAATGACTGAGACTCCATAGAGCACCAAAGTGATGATGTCACAGTCTTTTGTTATAGCATGGGTCGGAACCATGGGGGCGTTTCATCAACGAGTTCGTCGGGGGTTTTCACCGACGAATTTGCTATCAGCCAATCAGACGCAAGGATTTACACTGACAACTGTTAAAAGCTAATGAAATCCTTGGTCTGATTGGCTGATAGCAAATTCGTCGGTGAAAACTCCGACGAACTCGTTGATGAAACGCCCCCCATGTGAGCATGGTCACCAACAATGGTGTTCAGAGATATTCAGGCCAGGTGAGGCTGTTTAGAATCAGTTTCCATGGTGATGAATGGCTATGACAACACATTTTGGTACTCTACTCACAACACTCATTCCATCTGAAAAATTTACAGCTCAGCACTGGAGAGCAGCTCACCTTGCAAGACCCATATCTACTGTAAAAATGGTTTCTTTCGTGTACAGAAACTTTCGCGGTTTCCCTCGGTGCGGACTTTTTCGCGTGTGTTTAAATTCGCGGTCGGTAATGATAGCATTTTACAAGCGACGAGTTCAAAACATTTTCGCGGTTCAACCTCAAAACTCGAAAAGCGCGAAAATAAAACCACCGCGAAAGAAACCACTTTTACAGTACTCTGCTGATTTCAGCACAGGTGGTGATGAGCCTGCTGTGCTTGTTTATATATATCAGGGCAATTACCCCCAGTTAAATACTGGTTAGTGGTAAGTTTAGAGTAAAGATTAGGATTAGGGTTAAGTTAAGGGTTAGAGTTTGGGTTAGGGTTAGGATTAGGGTCAGGATTAGGATAAGGGTTAGGGTCTGGGGTAATTGCCCAGGGGGTAATTGCCCTAGACCCTGTTTATAAAGTGCAATCTCCACTTTAGTATTTCCCAACTTGGCAAGAGGTGTACCCCATTTCTTCACTGTTGCTACGGTCGTACTGGCAAAACTTCTCAATAGCTGCAGTCACACTGGCAAAAGCTCGCGAAGTTTAAGATCACAATCTTTTGCCACTGTGACCACAAACTTCCTGCAAAACTTCTTGCAAAACTTTTCAAAAATCTTCTAACTCAAACTAGGGATATTTGAACACCCCAACTATAACTTGTCAAAGTTTGTCGCGTGACCAGTCCACCACCTGTTAGTGGCGTCGATCGATGGTTTTCCCCGCAGTGCCTCTATGGGATGCTGCACCTGTGTGCATCGTTACGTCACAACCATTAATAGCTGTCTAACAGCATACTTTTTCTTCTTTCTTGTGCACAAGCACCAGTGACCCAAACTTTTCAATCCAAAGACCAAGAAGTTTGGCTGCCACTGCGAACAGTTGATCAAAGATCGCAAAGACTTTGCAATCTTAAACTTCTTGATTTCTTGCCAGTGTGCCTGCTGCTAAGGTTTGAGTTTTTCAAGTTTGCCCAGTCTGAACTTCCTGAATACTTCTCTTGAAAATTTCCTAATAAAATCAGGGATTTCCCAAACACCTCCACATCTTCTTGAAGTTTGTGCAGTCTGAATGCAAGCTGATAAAACTTTGTAAAGTTTGTCGCATGGTCAGACTCAAGTTCTCACTGCATTCGTCAGTTATCAGATGGCATGCTCTTTTTTGTTGCACATTCGCACCATCTACCAAAACTTTGAGAACTTTAACAAGAACTGACACTTCAAGAAGTTTGGCTGCCAGTGTGAACAGACTAGAAAACTTCTAAAATTGTTCTTGAAGTTAAACTTCTTGAAGTGATGCCAGTGTGACCATGGCTTGTGTTTCCTGATCTTGAAGTTTACCAGTCATGAAATGCTTCTTTTACATCTCTGTGTGAGAAATATTATGTTCACAAAATAGATGATGTACATGGCCTACTTTAAAGGGGTATATAGGAAGAGAGGAGATGGGTAAGATAGCACACTTGGAATAGAGACAAGAATAAAAGAAACACTCAAAGTTTACACCTACTTTCTCTACATCTTCTTCTGTCATTTCCAACAGCTGGGCAAAAGTGACCTCGTGCGACCTGAAGGCGGGGACCAGGGCTCCAAGATTCAGGCCATACAGGAAGAGTTCGAGGTCGTCTAGTACGTGGTAAGACTGGTGGTTGGTTGCCGTTGTGGTTGCCGGAACTGCTGCTGATGTTACTGGTGGTGATGGAACTGAGACTTCTTGAGCCGGAGGTGGTGGTGTTGGAGGTGGTAAGTGGTGGTTAGTAATGCTGTTGCTGGTTGGAGGATTGTCGGTGGTTGTAGTCGTAGTAGTAGTTGTTGTGGTGGTAGGGGTGCTAGAAGTGGCAGCTGTGGTCGTAGTTGAATCCCCCTGTTGTGTCTGGTTGTCACCACTGTTCAATGAATGGACATCAAACAGGATAAGCATCTCATAATTTACATAGAAAGATGTGTATCTACTATCAAAACGAAGATTTGGCCTAATCTTTATTACTGAAAGCGTTCGGGATTGATTTATTGCTCTCTCAAAATTCCCCAAATGAGGACAAATCTTTGTATATTACAATAGGTGAATTCAAATTTAGTGACAAATTAAAACAGGTTCATAAGCATACTTGATAACGTTGATCTTATTCATGATACTGCTTTCACAATAATATAAACATGACAGCTGTCTGAATTCATAACTACATATATGCGTCCATAAAATTGGCAGTCACATGCTGCAGAATTCACAGTATCCTCTAAAACACATACCGTCGATACTGATGTATGGGGTACTAATATTTGATATTCCTTTGGTTTCATTTAGACTGTGGCTTTGTACCGATCCTGCTAGACTTTTTAATCATTAGGCGTTTTCACATCAGCCCGATAAAAATCCAAGCTCGAGATATTTTCCTATTGCCCACGTCAGAAAATAGCGCGCTATTTCGAAACATCGAGCTGATGTGAAAACGCCTAATGAATTCTAAAATAATTAATATGCAATCAAGGTCTTGGACATGAATGGTTTCAAAACATATTTCGTAAACATGTACAATGGGGCATCACTAAGTCTTTTGTGAGCTTGACAACTCTAACAACAACTGCTATAAAATACCTAAGCTCATGTACACACACCCTTTCATACCGTCCTATTCCCCCCCCCCCCCCAAAAAAAAAAGAAATAAAAAAATAAGGGACGGATTAAAAGCTATCCTAAATCATTTTGCACATCTAATGAAGCAGTACAACTCAAGCAACACTGTATCTTTACTACGATGGTCAGTTTCATGGGGCGCTGTGGCATAGTGGATAAGACTCCCAACTCCCGATCGGAGGACCCGAGTTCATATCCCGCCCAGTGCTTACGTCCTTGGACAAGATGCTTTACCCACTATGTCCCTCTCGACCCAGGTGTATAAATGGGTAGCTGGCAATGCTAGGGTTATAATAATGGCAGGGCACTCTGGTAGAGCAGTGGTAACACTGAAGAGGCTACCCTGGGTAAATAAGACCTTGTTATTATCATCATTATTTTGCAGGGTTATTGAGTTTACACTCAGCAGCATGAAAGCCCATTCTGACAGCTGTTACAGACATCAATGGGTGATTGGATTCTGGACCATCGGTAAAAGGTCATCATTCATCTTGCTATTTTTGTCATCAAATTAGTCATTAACCAAAAAAAGTGCTTGCCAGGGTATAAAATTATTCACACATCCCATCATTTCCTTCAGCATTTCTCTTGCAAAAGGTGTAGAAGATATGAAATTTCAATTTCCTTCTCTCACTTATACATGCACCCCAGGGCCAGTACTAAACAAGCCAAAGGACACTGTAATAAGTGATCAGTGATTGCTCAACAACAACAAACAAAAAAACACACACAAAAAAAAAACTGGAGAAAACAACCACAGGTTGATAGGCACTTTGCTATAAACTGCGTAGAAAACTCTTGATATGGTTAAGATAATAGGCAGATACAGCTTGTGAACGGTTCCCTTTGAGACCGGCACTCACTCCGCTGTGACAGGAATACTGGGCGGTGGCAAGGAGGTGTTTCCATTGAAGGTCTGTGATGTGGCTGGATTTACTGCAGCTTCCAGTAATTCTGCCAGCTGTGCAAGACAAAAACAGAGAATGAAGAAACAATGCTGTTAAAGCCAAAACATAGTGCTTGTATGGGAGCTGAACAGCCAATTATTGCTCTAAAATGTTAACATATCCATGAGAAACAAGTGAAATACTGCTGCAATAACACAATTTCAGTTGGGTAATATTGAAAATGCAAAGTATTGGCCAAAAAGGCTCATCAAAGTCCACAATCACAGAGCTAACCCCTTTGTGGTTGCTATGCAATTTTTCCATAATCGATTATTGGTAATCAACAAATTGGGCATCGATCTTCTGTGCTAGAGTGAATCATGTGCAGCTTAGTGGAAAATGCAATTGCCTAGGATACGAACAATGATCATGTTACGTTCTATCTTCCCACAATGTTGAATGTGGGTTTAACAGGAAGGGCTCTTCGTCAAAAAAAGTTGTGTACTACGATCGAAATTATTCTACACTTTTGATCTCAAAACACTCTAAAACAACTCATCATCCTGGCAAATTGTGTCAGCCAGGTAAGTTTTTAGGTAGATCCTTTCAATGTATTGGAAGTAAACTCCAAGTGATGGAATATCAATTTTGATGTATTATGAATTAGAATGTGCAAGCACATCTCCAGCAAGTCTAATGACTACTCCTTTGAACATGAATTTCACTGACTTTTTAAACTTAAACGATGAAGTGTATTTTCACCACTTGGCAATAAGTAATCTAAATTCAATTGGTCTCAATCTTGGGCAAATTTGACAAGATCTAATCAACTTACAGAAAGATCAAATCACTTTTCAAGATGGCCACTGACACTGATTTAGTTTGCCCAGAATAGAGTTTCATGGTAGAGTAGCTTTCAGAATAGATATTCATGGTGAAGTAGCAAGATTCGTTTTTGACAGTTTGCATCTGGGTGGGACCTTCTTGCATTCATGAGGCTTGTTGGAACAAATATGCCAAAATTACTCACAGCACCACACAGCAAGCAAGATATCATAGCTGGAAAGTTTCATACTTGTTCATACACGTATGTAACTCGGTAGTAGCTGATGGTACAACTAGCTCTGGCAAACTATGCACCTGCTCTGCTCTAATGCGTGAACCTGGTATGTCGTCACTATGTCAGCTTGTGCAGCATATTCAAGCATCCTGGCTTCAATGCAACAGCTCCTGGTTTATGTTCTATTGATAAATTACAATGCTCTGAAAATGATAGCCCTGTCTCTTCAGTTGATCGAATTGCACATTTCTCATTCAAACAAACATGGCAAAGTGTCTGGAATGAGCCGTCAACTATGTTCTATGCACAAAGTTTAACATAGCATTTTGTTTGTCTGCTGATGTACAAGATAAATGAAACTTTCTGGATTGAAGCTAAAATTTTGCCCAAACCACAGCTGCATGTTTCATATCTGTCTTTCTTTCATGCAAATGCTTGAACATGATTCTTCACCACTTTCAGTTTTTAATCCAATATGATTTGTTCTTCACTGTGTAAAGCCCTTATAATTTCAACATGTTGCAGCCTCCGTGGAATTTGGCGAGGTCGGCGTGAGTCACACTAGAAATATTTTGCAAGGGCATGTATTTTGCATGGATTACCTGGCACAATCCATCACATCAGACTGGAATATGGCTTTTAAGACAATGTGAAGGACGCCATCCAGGGTTTACCTTCGTTGGAACTGAGAAAATATTCTCATGTACATTAAATACATATACTGTACATATAATACACAGTGCAAGTTCTTTTTTTATTTGAATAGTTTTTACCCTACCAGTAACTCATGGATGCTATAATGTATATATTATTTCCCAAAGGCTAAAAGGAGAACATGTTTGTTCTCTAATTCTCAATGCTCGCTAATCTCATAACATGTTGTGAACAGTGCAATGTAAAAGCAGAAATTATACAATTATTTTGTTATCCTCTGTTCATCATCTCTCCCCTCCCCCATTCTCCTCCTGAAAATATGTCACATGTGTACGTGTCACTTGCAGAAGAAAAAGTGAATTACTGATAAATTTAGAGGAATACAACCATAATCATCATTACCACACCACACTAAATGAATATAACCTACAAATGTAGAGATATATTGTATCATGGTTAAAATGTGCAGTATGCAAAGAAGTGGTACTTCAATGAGTTCAACGAGTTCACATTCACAAAATAGTCCCTGAATAAAGTTTTAAGGCTGTGCGGCAAAGCGACAGGGCACTCAGAGGTTGTTGAGCGAGACAACCGATTCTTGCCTCTGTTTACAATAATACACTTATTGCATGCCTGATGAGCACTAACTTGCATGTTTCACGCATGTATTTCACTGCACGGAAATCATCAAGGGCAGTTTACCTTTGTTAGTCTTCACAGTGCTGCAGCACAAACTTAGCTCATGATGTCTGGTTGTAGAAGAGGATTTGTAACGATTCCTTACCCCCCTCCCACCCTTCCACCCCCAAACAGTTGGGCCCCTGGATTGCATTGAACTGAACAAGAAATAAACTACACAGGGGAACAAGATCATTGACTCATGTGAATAACAGAATAACTCTTGAATAGCAAAATCCAATCTCAGAAAAAGAATAAAATGAATAAATAAGGGGGAGGGGGATAAGTTCAGCAGAACCTTGTAATTTCGAGGTCGGATATAGCGAGGCCACTTGTTTATAAGAAGGTAAATTTGCAGATCCATTCCTCTAATATTCCCCTCTCCCGATATAATGAGATATAAGTTTGCAGGCCCCATGCCTTTGACATTCGGTTGATTTTTTCCTGATATACAATGTAACAAGGAAATGTCAGTGGTATCGAGCAGTTTGTTACAACAAGGTTTCCCTGGACAATGTATTCCTTCTTCTGACTTTTGTTTCAATTTCATCAGCTCCTTTGAATCGAGAGACACTGATACATCATTGTCATGGCATAATACTTGACATGCCACTAAATCAATGCCACACCCCATGTAAATGACGAGTCTAATCAGTAAAAAAGGCAGCATGAAAGTGAAACAGGAATGCTGCATTCATGACCGCAGAGGGGAGGAGATCAACAAACCTGTTTGATATTTGGCGCAAGCACAGCGATTGTTAGTGTGAGGGCAGAGTGATATTTCCACAGCTGTTCAAAGCGCACCAAACCTGACCCAAGCGCAGCATTAATTGATAAACTTGGAATCATTCCAAGGGCAACCTACTGCTAACAGTCTGTACAATAAAAAATGATGATAATGACAGTAATAAAACATCAGGTACATTTCTGTAGCACAGCTACTACTGTACATACATATGGTTGTACTCTACTGCCCGGCAATAGGAAACTCCTATCTGCTGGATTTCTTTTTCGATTATATAAAATACCCAAGAAGAGTTAAAGATTTAAAAACACACACAACTTTGATATTGAAATTGAAAAGTGAAAGAGGCTGCAGATCTGCTTTGCTTGAGTATGATCAATAAGTGGAAAAAGTTAAAGCCCAAACAAAGTTCTGGTACACCTGCAAAAGTTGTCAAATTTCGCTCCCAAATGTGAACGTATGCTTAGGAAATGTGCAGGATAACGATGTTATAACAAGATATTCGATGGGTAACGACAAAAATGCGAAATATTAACCAAAAACGTTCAGTCTCAGTACTTACCCGAACGGGGTCAGGCTAAACTCGGACTCGGGGATAACTCGGCTTCCCTTTGACGGCGGGATGAGTTTTATATGGTTGTCCCTCTGATTGTACAGTGTTGTCCTATGGGAGCGGCCTGTATAAACTAGCGCTTCGTGTTCTGGCTACTCGCAGTAATGGTCCGAGTTGTTACAACGCGCGCATCAAAAACCTCTTTTGCGCGCATGCAAAATTAGTGTGCGCCTACGGCACCTCTAAAACAATCAAAGGCGCTTGATAAACAACAACAAAAACTCCAAAGACCGCGCGTCTCAGCAACTGAGGACCGCGCGCTGTCATTTTTGTTTTGTTTTGTACAGGATTACGTTAGCACGCACTTTCCTGTCCATTCAGTTAGGCCTCATTTGGTATTATGCAGTGGCCAGTAGAATGTGGCGATCACGAACTGCGTGTGAATTGTCTGAAGTAGGGTCGAATTTTTCCCGAGACCGAGTTAGTCTGGAGCCTTCTGGAATAAAAGTCGGTTTTCCTACTATTATTATTTTCCTCAAAATACTCCAAACCGGCTCATCATTCCGGCAAACCGCGTCAGCCAGGTAAGTTTCTTAGTGGACTCTTTCGATATATTGCAAGCAAAAATGAAATGGTGCTAGACGGGTTCTCAAGCACTTACCGAAACTTAGTTTTCACTTTAACTAGACACGTGATATTGGGGGGAGGGGGATAGGGGCTGTAGGTCACTTGATTTCCTGTAATGCTGCATTCCACATTATTCATATTTTACATTTATATCTGTATCTATTGCTCCCCAATGCTACATATACAATAAACATGCTATTATACACAGACAAGTTTTGTTTGGAAAGAAGGACGTAGTGGTGAGTGGGGATGGAGAGAGAGAAGCCATGGAAAGTACTGTGTGTGTTGATGTAACCAATTATCTGCTACATAAGCATGCCGGTAGTGTGAACACAGCTACGGCACATCAGTGGAGCTGACATCTCATCACCTGCCAAACAGGATGTTCTGAGTGTGAACGCATCTCAGCATTATCATCACAGTTTGTTCAGTGACTCACTCAAGCGGACACGCTCCCCTGCACCTTGATAGGTCAACAACCTTTTTTTTTTTTCAACACGAGCCATTTGCAAGGGCTGTCCATGGCTTCTTTTGACAGAAATGTTGGAAGATTTAAGGCAGTTTGGGGCCTATACAAACTGCTGCTGAGACCTTGATAAGGGATGGCATAGTATTAGTGGAGATGAGGATTGGGTTTTTAACTTTTTGCGTGATACCAAGAAACTACTAATAAAATAGTGCAGAGCATACCATTCTAAGAGGAATTCAACGTTTATTTGATAAAAATCAGTTATGGAATGGCACAGGCATCTAATAACAAACTAAAACAATGCAATAGTATTTTCTTTTTTAGTTTTATAGTAATTTGAGATTATTAGGATTGCTGTACTTCAACCATGCCCAGACCAAATTTCATCAAATAAATGATGAATTCCCCTTGGAATATTCCATGTGCATGCTCTTTCATATTTCATGCGAGGTTTCTCGTTATCTCACCAAAAAAGTTAAATAGAAATGTGAAGTCACATCTTAATCAAAACTATAGGATCCCTTTCATTTCAATTTTGGAAATTCTGACAACTAAAGTACGTTGACTGTCAAATGTCAGATATGTAAATATATTGCTGTGCTGAAAAACAGGAGTCAAATGGATGCCTGGACATTGAGAAGAGTTTAAGGTGTTTTTCTGAAAATAAGTGTGTGGGCAAATGGCTGTTTCCTGTTAAAGTAAATTATTTGTCTGTCTGTATCCACACACAAATTTATCTCTGTCACAGGACAAGCAGATTTGTGTCTACTTGGTTTGTGGTTTATCTTTAATTTGTGTTTCCTTGTAGAGATTACTGACTGGAAAAACAAAATACAAAACCAAAGATGCAACAACTCTCTGCTGCGGCACATTTTAGTTGTAAAGATTTTGCCTCTGATGAAGATTCTACTACTTTTGACTCCATTTTACTCCATTGGCTCGCCACTATTGGATAAGCAGTTTTCAGCAGCTTTTTGTGCCACACAAAGTTTTAGACTAGTTGTTTGTTTCATGTTTATTTGCTGTCAGTTTTATGCTGCATCACTAACCCTTCTCAACTTCCCTGCTGCTCCTAGCAAAGGCTGTTCATCCTCTGTGCCTGCACATCCTTTGCAAAGGAGGATGGGGTAAAAATGTGAACTTTTCCATGACAACTGCCCGAGACGTCACAGAGCAGTGCATCTAACTATAGACAGGTAGCAGCCACCTACCAACAGGTGCCCACCATTGATAGACCACTTGTTGACCCTTCTCATGTCAAAGCATTGCTGAATTGCCATTGACTATGAGGTTACAGCCACTAATGCATATCTCTGGTTGCTTATTTTTGTATTTGGGCAACACTGGCAATTAGGGTTAGGTTTACGGTCTAGTGTTTGGGTTAGGGTTAGGATTAGGATTAGGTTAGGGTCAGGGGAAGGGACGGGGCAACTGCCCAGGGGGTTATTGCCCGAGACCCTACCATTGACCAACAGGTTGCTGCCACTCAAATGCCTCTTGGTGCCCCTGCCTATGTGGAAGCCTTGCTGGCCCCTCTCCCTCAACCTATAGCTGGCTGCTGCTCACCTCTTTGTGACCTTTCTCGTAGGCAATATCAGCCGCCTTCCCATCGCTGCACCACTTCGTGGGGTCGGCCCGGCTGCCCAGAAGCAGTTCGACGACGCGCCTGTGACCCGACTCTGCTGCATAGAACAACGCCTGGAAAAAGAGAATGGGAATGAATATACTGACACTTAGTCGGTGCAAGCGAAGATGTACATGTATGTGTATTGAAATAAGACACATAAGGATAACTATACTGTTGTCATTTTCTCATGCTACTTATATGCTCTTGTTCATACATTCCTGTATCACTCTCAGTTTTTATACACAGATTGAACCATTACCCACTTTCCATAGGAAGCTTGGCAGGACATAAACACGAGTCTACAAGAATTTTAGACTCCTCAAGGGAATTGGAACTGATTGACAAATTGCCCTGCATCGACGTAAATAATTTAATAAGTTATTTACGTCAATGCAGGGCAATTTGTCAATCAGTTGCAATGAAAGCATCTCGACTGAAGAATTTCATGAATTTGAATAATTACGCAGTACCCGCTCCTCAAGGGAATAATTTACATAATTTCACAAAGGCATGGAGCGAATATCTCATCATTCTCAACATGCCATTTATAGATCAAATCAATTAAAACTGTACTTACAGTGCACTCACAGAAAGAGGGATTCAGATCCTGCTTATCGCGGAGTTTAATATAGGATTGTTTCCTAGTAACGCAGTTCTATTCAATTTGTTCACACTGACTATAATTCCAAATGCATAGTACACGTATCTGTCTTTCCCAAAAATTTTTGATGTGTTAAACTGAAGTCATTTCAGGAGAATATGTTCCAGAAAATGATTTGACGGCTATTTAGCACTATGCATCGCACTCATTTGAACGATATCATTTCGGAAGAACTACATCGCTGTATCTGCCACAGTGTGTTATATTTGCATCATACTGCTTTATCCTTCTTTATTTTGCAATGTGCACTCATTCAGTTCTGATAGGACATAATGGCATGAGAAAATTTCAGATAAAAGAGGCAATGCTATTGCTGAAACATGAGCTTAACAAAACACAGGGTCCTTTCAGTCACAGCTATTTGAAAAAATGAAACTCTATTTTTTTTTATTTGCGGAAAGAAAAGCTCATGAAAAACATTTTCATAAAAAGGTAGCCAAGGTTAGGAGTACACAATTCTGAGGGTTACATGTATATATTATATATATATATATTTTTTTTTTTTTTTCTCCTAGATGCAAGGTAAAATACACAAGGTCTCCCACAGAACTGAATATACACGTAAATGTCAACAAGAAATTTCTTTCTCTACCACAAACGATATGCAGGATATAGCCAGGATGTGGTATTCTTTTTTTTTTCCAAAACATAAATACCAGCCACTTCCTTTTTCAAGCATTTGGGTGTTACTTTTAACAATTTATTTTGTTTCAATGGTCTTTGCTCTCACTGCAGAGTGTTTGCAAAAATTTGAATGTGAAGTGATATTCAACTATCTTCTAACCATCCAGAAGTCAATAGCAAACTAAGATTTCAATCACTCTATAGTTTACCAAAACGCTTTACGGCTCACTGCAAATGTTAAACTACAAGATGCTCTGTCCAGTTTAGAAGGTGTCTGTGCTGAATTTAACTTGTTTTTCAATGGAAAAATCATTCTTTATCAGTTATTTCACTGAACAAGCACAAGCTGTAGAGGAAGTGTTTCACTTCTAGTTTGCTTGACTCTAAGCAAACTACTGTAGTATTTTTGCAGTATCACAATCTTTGGTAATGTTTGGTAATGCCAGTTTATTGTTTGTGATTTTGTTTTTATTTTCAAAGAGGTAGCAGCACTTTAGAATCTCTAAGGTAGAGGGTGGCATATTTTTAACTGATCCTTCATTTCACCAGGGGGTCTGTTTCATAAAGTCATCACATACAAATGTATTAGTCTAGTTACATAAATCTCACAATGGTCAGAGTCACTCATATGTAGTTATGAGAGACTTTCAAAGAGAAGTAAAATCCATTTCATGAAGTCTCTCTAATGCTACAGTCACACACGGCCAGATTTCAAACAGGGTCCATAAGGAATTAAAACCACATCGAACCGGTTCGAGCCGTAGAGACCCGCATTGACCCGCATCGTAATCTGTGTCAATTCCTGATGGATTCTGGGGGCTACAATACGGCGATGAAAATTTTTTGTCATGTTCAAATTTTCATTCCGTATTGATATCCGGATTGACCCGATTCGAACTGCATTAACTCGCATCGACCCGCTGGAACCCACAGCGTAAAACCGTATGGACCCTTGCTGTATACCGCATTGCCTTCATGCAACGGATGATAACAAGGTTTACATCTGGTTCAGTACGGGTCAAAGCGGGTTGACACAGGGTTGATAGGGGTTGAAAAGGATTCAGTTAAGGATTTAAAGCGGATTTTTATACGGTTCGATACGGGGTCAATACGAGTCTCTATGGCTTGAACCGGGTCGATACGGTTTGTATTCCTAATGGACCCGGTTTGAAATCCGGCCGTGTGTGACTGTAGCATAAATTACCCTCCAATCCGGGACTAATCCGGCTCATTTTCACCCGTATCAAATCCGTTTTGTGACCAGGCCGTGTGCGACTGTAGAAATAAGTGTGTCTCATGAGCAAAAAGTCTCTCATATAGCTCTCATGAAATGGACCCCATCTGCCTTCGCCAAAGATGTTGACTGACCCAGTGATCAACTCTTTATTTATATCTCATTCTTGTCTTACTGTCCATCTCCTGTTGTCCGTGTAGTCCACTGTCGCTCCACAGGCTAGCAGCTTCTCCACCACTCGGGCGTGGCCGTGCTGTGATGCGATCATTAGTGGTGTCATGTGACTCCTGCAAATATATCAACAATAAAAAAAATGAGAGAATGTAGGGAGAGAAAATACAATTCAAAGGCACTAAAGGGATGGTACAGTATTGGTGGAGATGAAAATTGGGCTTTAACTTTTTTGCGAAATAACAAAGTAAAACAAAACGATCACAATGAAAGGTGGGTCCCACACTTTACTAGGATCGCTCTGTTTTGGATATCTCGGCCATTTCAAAACCAATTTTCATCAAATAAACATTGAATCCTTCTTGGAATTACATGCTCTTTCATATTTCACAAGAGGTTTTTCATTATCTCACCAAAAAATGTTAAAAACCTGAAGTTAAGTCTCAACCAAAACTATACGATCCCTTTAAAGTCAGTCAGATAGAGATCAGGATAGATAGAAAGAGAGAGAAAGGGAGAGAAGAAAACATGATGGAGTTTCATGTCTTCCCTTAAAAATCATGCAATTCTGAATATTATATTGGGAGAGGAAAACATCTTGCAGGCTGTGAGTAAAGCAACATAAATCTGAGTGTGTGAGAGGGGGAGAGAGAGAGAGAGAGGGGGGGGGGGAGGGAGGAAGAGAGGTATTTGACCAGAATTCTTGTCATATTCTCAATAGACTCTCATACCGTTCACGTGCATTTAAATTTCACAAATCTCGTAAAAACCAATATTTGCGAAAGTAAGTTTTTGTCTACACTTTATGCATTGAATGCCATTGGCAAATCACGAAAATTTCATGCCACGACAAAAAGGCTGTCGGCTCCACTTCGTGAAAATTTCATGCCATGAAAAAACATATTGCTGTACAGTGCTCTGTGAACTCATGACTAGGAAAACAACTGCAGACATGAGACTGCAGCTCACATGATTATTAAAGTTGCATCATGCACAGAGTCTGTTCAATCATGCATTGCCCTATTGTTCCCTGGTGAATACCAAGCGCTGCACATGGATGAGAAAACCGTAAACAAATATGCACACACAAACAACACATACTCGGCATTTATAATATACCCATACTCCTTTTCTCCTTGACTGCTCGGAAGCCATTTCCCTACTTTGTCTGCCATTTAGGAAATGCTAGAATCCGCATACAGATATCAGATATCGATGAATGCACTGTTGTCATTTCTGGCCATTCTTAAACACATCACTTTCAAAATTCATAATAATCATAAGTCTAAAACCTTTCTTCTAAAACCATACCAGGTTTGAGGAATAGCTTGGGGGACAATTTCTGCTTTCGTCTATCTGTGTGCGATTATCATGGACTTTCTGCGAAGGAATGATACTGAATAATTCTCCCTTCTTTGTTGAGCAACACAGGGGAATACCAAATTGTTGTTTTCTTGCAGAACACAAACATTTTTGTTATGTTCTAAAATCTTTTACAGATTTGCCTCTCCCCAACAAACATCCAACCAGTGGAAAAAAAAAAATGTAATTTTCATTTATGGACCAACTTGCCAAGTCTCCCATGCAAACAATAATTTATAGGTGTTGGCCTCTACCTTTGACCCATGACCTACAGATTTTACTCAAAATCAAAGCAGTCCCATCATTCTGTGTTGCCATATATCAAGCCTGTTGAAAGAAAAACAACAGACTCCTTTCATTGTTACAGATACAAAACAACAGGTCTACTGTAAAAGTGTTTTCGCAAGAGTAATTTTTTTTCCCGTGTGTGCCTGTGTGTGTGTGTGTGTGTGTGTGTGTGCTTGGCCGGGTAAGCTGAATTTCCTGTGTTTTCATTTCTGCAAAATGAAGACATTAATTAGTGGAACATACAATGCATGACAGGCAATAATATTTGCGTGGTTTTATTTTATGCTTTGGTTTCTGGCTGCGCGAAAAGCACAAATTTCCATTTTTACAGTAGTAAGATCTGACAATGATGTTCGCTAAACTTTGAATGCCAAGCATTAGTACAGTGCAAGCCCGTTATAACAAACATGGATATAACAAAAATCTCATTACAATGAAATAAAAATTTAGGTCCCGAAATTATTATCTTTACATATTCATCTTCATGCACTTTGTTGTTTGGCTATAACAAAATGTCACTATAATGAAAAAAACATGCTGATCCAATAACTTTATTATAATGGAAGTTGCCCGTAATCATGAAAATTTCATCCACTAGGAACTACCAAATATCTAGAAAGTCTCATAAATATGAAATATGTAAAATGATTTTCATACCCTCTGATTCCATTTTTATAGTAACAAGGGTCAAAATCTCTATATCAGCCGTCCTCTGATTTGTATCTTTTTTCCCCCCTCCCCCTCATTTTTTCTAAATTCTTTCTTTCTCTGTCTGTCTGTCTGTCTGTCTGTCTCTCTTTCTTCCCCTTACATTGGAAATGAACTCTGCCTTGTTTCAGCACCACGTGAATGTCACACCAATCTTCTCCTTCCTCCTAATAAAAGATCGATCATTGACGGATCACGTAGGATCATAAACTGTCACAAGCCAGAACCTGAGGGAATTCACAAGCCCCTTATAACCGTAATCAAGACCTACAGCATGCATGAGCAGAAACGTTTCAGTAAGTGCAGGCAGGGCGGGGACAGCATTCGGCTGACTCTCACTTTTACAGCATAAGCCCCCCCCCCCCCCCCCACACACACAAAAAAACCATGGTCATTATTAATCATGTCACAGTAAAGGAATCTTTAATATTCTTTTTTCAATACAAATATTCTTCACTCCTATTGAGATGATGCATAAAAACAGATGGAATTTACTGCATCACAAGAAGATGCTAGCAGATACAACAGAAACAAATGCCATGATCAGAAAACAAAAATAGAAAAAGAATCAATTTTCCATCACAGTGCTATTCTCAGTTGCATGGACACACATGCACGCACACACACACACACACACACACACACACACACATGGTGGTAACCCAGGACCTATTTTACCCACAAGAATTTTACCACATATCCGAGGACCTGTGTGTAAGTAGGACTCTTGTCAACCGAGGACTCATTTGTATATTACCATACAACCGAGGACTTATTACAATAATGCTAATCGAGCTGGGCCTACAAACATGTACCCCTACATGCAAAAGCAGACCGTTTGGAATAGTCTGCGAACCGATGATGTCCTCGGTTCTCTGTGTGTCCTCGGTTTTATTATGTAAAGTTCATGTGTGTGTCCTCGTTTTCCACCATGGGTAAGTGCACACACACACACACACACACATAAGCCTACATATACAACTGTACACTCACACACACAGATATCTAAATGTACAATAATGCTTTATTAATACACATCGTATACTGTACACCGTACACCTCGTGAAGTCGACATGCACGGTATTAGAGAAAATCTGTGGGCTAATATGCGAATGTCAACTTAAGCAGAAGTCAGCAAAACAAAAAAGAAAAGAGCAGAAAAAATTAGGAATTTCTCAATGCACTGAATTACACAATATGTTCACTTTAATTTGTGATATACATTGTATATCCACTATCAACTATACAAGAAGTTTATATTACATTTATAAATAAATTATATTTATGGACATACAACGGTGTATATGGCCATATGGTACCTTTCCCTATTAATACAATCCCATCCCTCCCCTCCCAAAAAAGAAGAAGAAAAAAAAAATCAAAAAAAAAAATAAATAAAAGGAATTTAATGACTCTCATTATCTGTGATATGTGTATGCCCAGGTTGTGAGAGCATATCCTTTTCATGGTAGCCTGCACAGAATAATCACCATCTATCTATCCTTTACAGGGATCTCTACCAGGTATCTTTTGTAGTTGACAAGGTAAATCAATAATCAGATGATTATTAGTTGGAAAAGGGGTGGGGGGAGGGGGCAAAGCATACATTGTAGAAGCCAGGCAACTACAGTGCAATGAGTAAACAATATATTCACATATCCCACACATTTCTTCTTGCCGTATTATCTCACTTCAAATTGTTTCATCCCCCCATTTTCCCCATTTACCACAGAGACTGTCTTCTCCCCTTTTCTCTTCATTATAGTCAGGTCGCTTAATAGCGAAATTACCATTACACGGCGGATAAAAGCACCAAATTTACATAGATGACCCCTCAGGACCTACTCATTGATATTTGAGTATAAGCCCTCTGTAAAATTTTTGTGGACAACAATACAAAGAAAATATAACGGGAATTCCCCCAAAATTCCTTTTTCTTGAAAATTACACATTCCATCAACTTGATACTGACATTTGTTGAGGGTAGTAGTCATTCCCCTGCTTTCTGAAAGCGGTAATCAAGTGCTCTTTCATTCTGCTAGAAAAGTGGAATCATGTTAAATTTCCTTTATATTTTCTACGTGTATATAGTTGTCCACACATGATGCCATAAACTCAAGTAGTCTCCTCATCCAGCGGTTCCAACACCAAAACTTAAAAAATTCATAAGTTTTGCATTGATTGTCCGATTTTCCTCAAACTTTCACTGATGTGTTCTACTAATGCTGCTGCTTTCACTCAATCCACATTTCTCTTTGGGTTTTTGGTTTCCTTTAGGCATATACATTTATATGGACCCATTTATACGCAAGAACTATTGTTTTTTTTTGGGGGGGGGGTAGCTGTGATACAAAACTCAATTTTAGGCATCTTTGTTCACACATGACAAAACAAAAACAAAAACAAAAACACTCATGTGACTGCAAGCAAAGCATGTACTCTAAATCTTCATACTGTGCATGATGACCCCAAGCCCTCCTCATCCCTGGATTAGCACAGCATGTTGGATCATGGGATTAAGAAAATTATCTATGTATTCCACACTGTGTTTTTTTTGTTTTGTTTTGTTTTGAGATTGTGTGTTTGCAAAACACAGATTATCCAGATTTCAACAATAAATTCAGATTATAAACTTTCATTTTCAAGTGTATGTAAAGGGGGGGGGGGGGGGGAAGGACTACTGTGCACATTTGTGGAAACATTCAATTCTCTGTTAGCATGCATAGCTTTTCCAACCAGAAATGGGCAGTACAGTACTACATGTAAACGCATGCATTTACAGTGGACTCACATTATAACGAAGTCCTTGGGACCCGGCAGTTTTCTTTCGTTATATCAAAATATCGTTATAACCGAACAGATAAACAATAAAAACACATAGAGTAGATGTTATGGCCTGAATATTACTTAGTTGTAACAGGAATTTCGTTATAACTGTGTTCGTTATAACGGGAATCCACTGTATTATGTAATAAACCAGGTCCCTGTTTTTTATGAAGAGTTAAAGTGTATCTGTACACAGAAATTTAGTTTTCTGACATTGTAGGTTATTGTACTGGTAATATCCCTATGAAATATAAGAGTGCAACATTACTCACATACAGAGATATAGCAATATATAAAGAGACATAGAGCAATCTCTAAAATGCCAAAAATTACATGCGCCTTGATCTAAGAGTAGTTGCCTGGCGTTATCGACTGCATTCAATTGTGTAGTTCAATAATTTTCTGTACGATCAATGTACTACGATCAGTACTGTCAAAACACGCAAACGCACGCAAATGTCCACGTACACAGCTAGGTTGGTGCTGCCGCGCCGCGCCGGGCCACTGACCAGGCAGTTGCGGCGGCATCTACTCATGCGGATGCGGCTCGATGAGGCGATACTGATAGACAGTATTTGATATAGCTGTGTACAGACGGAGGCGAATCAAGGAAACGTGCACACACCAATGGTCTATTTTCAGATCTGGCAACTATTTCAGCGTGCACTACTGCGTGCTGATTCATTATAATTAATATTAAATTTTCTCTAGAGTCCTAGGACATGCTCTCACAACCTCTCAAATTTAAAATTTAGGGGAAAGATTCCCTTCAAAATTGATTATATAGTTGATTTCAACTGTAAGTCTATGACAGCCTGTGTGGTGAGGAAATTTAAATTAGATTTTATCTTTTGATAAAACGGGGCCCTAGGGAGGATAAACTACACAACTCTATTTTTATGTGCCACTTTATGGGGTTAGTTGAAGAACATACAGTGATTATGAATAAGATAGAATGCAAAAGAAGTATGGTGTCAGGTATTCGATCTTACTTCATTATGATACTGCAAGACTGATGATCTGTTGGTAGGTGACATAATTTAACAGAGTAGGTGACAGGTTTAAGTCCAAGACTGATTCCTTTTTTTATCTTCACTTGGTCCACTATTGGACATACACGTGTGTATCAAGCAGGGAATCTTACTTTAATATGGAAAGTAACATCTGTAACTGCATACTTTGCATGATAACAATTCTCTTCATTTATACATTTGGGTTATATTCCCTAAATCTTCATGTGGCTACAGAGAATTTGATCCCCTTTTGAGTCAAATCCAAATCTAATTTGCTTGGTAGATTAGTAGGAAAACCCTCCCAAACATTTGAACTTGAAATGACCAGAAATACTCCTAATCCCTCCACTGATGAGCTTCTAATACTTCAATAATGTTATACCCCTAACATAAACACAATGGTATGGAAAGAATATCAAAAGCTTATGAAGGAGACTGCAACAATAGGCTGGGTGACCTTTACATTAATAGTCTCTAAATTCAGACCCACAATCTTCTTTGCTATCAGATCAAACCCATCATCTACTGGAAAACCAGAAACATCCGCAGCATGAAACTTTTGCGAATTGAACCAACAGCCTTTTTTGCAGCAAGCACTTTCGCGAATTGCCACTGGCATTCAGTGCATTGTGTAGACAAAAAAAGATAAATAAATAAATAAAAATGTTTGCATGCATTTGACTTTCGCAAATTTTGGCTCCTCTAAAAATTTACTGAAGTTTCATGCATGCAAAAATTTCTGGTTTTACAGTAGTTCCGTGAGTGGAAGCTGAGGTTTGACATAAATAATCTTACAATTTGCTATAAAAGGTTGGTAGTGCAATGCCAATGACATTCTGTGGCATCAACAAGTAGGCCTAGGTATTGCAGATTACACATAAATTAGCTGCATCTTCACTAAAATGTATATACATACATTTAGATATAGGTGTTTGGGACCAGCAATGTGCCTATGGTTAATTACTTATCAACCAAACAGACACGCACAAATCCCCCCTCCCACACACACACATACACGTACACAGGAATAAGTTCTTCTATTAGTACATTGTATAGGATTGCTACAATATTAATAACTGTTCCTGTTCTTTTTTTCAAACACCTAATTTTCTCCCATTTTTATAAGGGCTAATGATTCTACTGACCCCAAAGAGTAGGTTTGTGTCAGATATATCTTAAAATAGATTTTTGAATTGATAGCTTTCAAAGACATTCTTGAACACTGTCATAACTCCATTTCAGAATACAAATATATTGTACTTACTAAACCCAACTAAAAACTCTACAAGACTGATAAAAAAATGATAAACTAAGCACCCCCCCCCCTCAAAAAAAAAAAAAAGGGGGGGGGGGGGGAGTCAAAGGTTGGGAAAGCTTTTATGAGGAGGCCCTAGACTGGAAGCTTTACATTTATAATACAGCCTGCTTAATCTCTACTAATAACATATTAATGAGGTATGAAACAGACAGAATTCAATGAGCTTGAGATGATTATCACTGATGGTTTCCACATAATGTTTCCTGCCCATCGTGATATACGACCTATGCAGGCAATACCAAATTCTTCATTCTGTGTTCCCTGGGGGGAACCAATAAAGGCTTTCATATTGAATATTAGTCCATGGGCCAGGCCAGATATTGGTACCATCTGAGGTGGCAATACCTTTTTGGTGTCATTTTGTTTGTCGGGCATAGATATGCTTATCAAGCTATGATAGCATTTCCAAATGAGTAGCTTAGTCATAGTAAATGAATTTTATACCAATTTGATTTCGTTGTTATATCCCTGTACTTCTGAATCGAGACCAACCGCTATACAAAGAAGAGCACTCTCTTCTGTATGTTCACAGGTGTTCTGTTGTAAACGCGGTGCGCTTAGTCTTTATTCAAGGCAGCGAAGGGAATATCCAAGGGTTATGATGTCCACAGCGCTTAGTCTAATATTCAAGACGGCGAAGGGAATATCCAAAGCTTATGATACAGTGTATATCCCTTTATCTAAAAACAACAACAACAAAAAAGCAATTTCTCGTGAATTTTAGCGTCTTTTTCAATTATTTATCATTTTCCGGTGAAAACCCTGGGTTGAAAACGCTAATACCACGCCAACGTCGCTTTATTTCCATCCAACAATGAAAGATTATGCAAAAAACAATGTACCGGTACACTACAATACATTAGGGGGACCTATAATTAATAATGTTGTAAATGAACAGAGTGATTTTTGTTTAAAACTGATGTATTTGTTGAGAGGGTGGTAATAAAAACAGTATAGATAATCCCTTTTATTAGGAACTTTAGATATGATAATGGTACATTGTTCTAGATAAAGACTAAGCGCACCGCGTGACAGCTGTGGACATCATAACCCTTTGGATATTCCCTTCGCTGCATTGCATTGAAAACTAAGCGCACCGCGTTTACAACAGAACACCTGTGGACATACAGAAGGCAGTGCTCGTATTTGTATAGCGGTTAGTTTCAATTCAGAAGTATAGGGATATAAAAACGAGACCAAATTGGTTAAAAAGTCATTTATTATGACTAAGCTACTCATTTGGAAATGCTATCATAGCTTGATAAGCGTATCTATGTCCGACAAACAAAATGACAGCCAAAAAGGTTTTGCCACCTCGGGTGGTACCAACAACCCATTTTTCGGCTCTTGGCCCATGGACTATATATATTCAGTGCCTTTTAAGCCCTTTTACACTTGTGTTTCTTAACCCCGGACTTTCTCTGACCCAGGACTATCGTTAGTCCCCGTACCAATTTTTTTCAGCTTTTTATACTCGCCAATTAGTCCCGTACTAAGCTCTAGTCCGGGGCTAAGGAGAAAATTGACCTTTTTACACTTGTATTTCTTAGTCCGGTACTTTCCAAACCACATGAATATTCATGATTACGCTGCGCACTGTACACATACACGCACGCACCGGCAGCACTTGATTACCTCGTTTCTGATTGGTCAGTGGGGGTCGGACTTCGTCTCCTTCGCTTAGCCCAGGATTATTTTTTTCGTTCTGTTTACACTCACTTGCTTGGCACCGCAATTGCGGGGTTAGCACCGCAATTGCGGTGCTAACCCTGCTATTTTGCAGGGCCAGATAGTACCCGGACTATCGGTGGGCTAGCCCACTTTGGCAAAAACGAGTGTAAACAGAAAGTGGGCTAAGGATAGTCCCGTACCAACCGGTGGGGCTAAGGCCCCCCCCTCCCCCTCCCCCCCCCCCCCCCCCTTAGCCCCACCGTTGGTACGGGACTAAGCAAAAATTTACAAGTGTAAAAAGCCCTTAAGTCCCTTGTATGAACATGAAGAGCTCTATGCTGTAAATTGTATTTGGGGTAAACTTTGGTGATCACTCATTGTTCTTGCATACTTGACTTCGTTGAAATCATATGATTTCTGCAGCTAGCAAATTGTGAGTGTGATTTAATACACACTCCTTTGGATATATCTC